>NC_086356.1:12763076-13075993 GCF_036324505.1 Eleginops maclovinus | reverse complement strand
CTAAGAGTGGCTGTTAAATCCACCATTGTCATTTTTTTGTACAATTTTAGATTCCATTTTAGCAACGGATGGCTAAAAAAATGTGTAGCCTACATATTATATTTTCTGAGGATTAATTACTTTGAATATACATATTTATTCAACACATTGATTTAAAGCTCAATACTTTTACTAATAAAGAGCTAGTTTTAGCATGCTAACTGAAGAAACTGAGGTGATATGCTACCTGCTACTGTACATATCCGAGTGCCAGTTTATTGGCATTGTGCTAGTAGGCTGATGTAAGCATTTAGCCAAAAGCACTGCTTCGCTTCACAGAAAAGTTTGTTTAATTGATTATTGCACAAAAAACAAAAGTCTTAAAAAACAAGAAAGGTAAAATCAATGTGATGTAGACTCCAAACGCACCTCTACATCTGTCTCTTTGTTCACGGCCCAGCTATAGCCCTGCAATCTCTGGACACAGCACCTTATTCATTATTCAAGTAACATGGGATTAAATCGATTTCCTGCCCTCACCCCTCAACTCTCACCTGCATCCTCTTCTTCTAAGATCAACATTCCAACCGGAGTGCAAAGGGCCCGGCCACACGAGCCAGTCTTCAGGGGTATTTGGCGGAATAGCCCGCATTTGAGCCGGTTTAGGATTTCACATAAACACACCTTGATCCCAAAATCTCAGCTAAGCCTGTTTCAGTTTCAAACAGCAGGAAAAGAGCCTGCTCAAACACTTAAGCAGGCTGGCTGCTGGATAGATCATTTATATTATGGAGACTACACATACATCTGGCTGAAAAGCCTATCTGAATGTAAATGTCTCTAAATGAATTAGTAATACTTGTGCATGTGTGTTTGAATATCTAGGGTTCCACATGTACAGTTTCTGAGTGTGTGTGTACGTGTGTGTGTTCATAACCCCGTGCATGCATGCAGCTGCCCTCCCAACAGGGATCTGCTCCTTCAGACACATTTTCACCTCATCTGCGTTTAAGGGCATTAATATTGCACCAGCCACGGTGGCAGGGTTAAATGGATGACTGGGGGGAAAGAGGGGGGCTGAATGTCAAATGAAATCACTCCCCTCCTCCTTCCTTCCCTCTCACTTCCTTTCCTTTTGCTCTGATCCGGTACGACATGAGGGGTTCAGGGGGATGCTGTAGCTGGTTCTCCGCAGAGACAAGATCCAGAGGCCACAGTACCAGCATGTGTTCTCTGTTTGGAGGAATATATGATCCTTTTCATCTGCCTGTACATTAGCGGCTCCCGCTGTTCCTGCTCTCTCCTTCCCTGTCGCTCTCCATCCATCCATGCATTTATTATATCCAACAAAAGGAACCAGAAATGAAAAAAGATAGGAAAAGTGTTGCAGACATTTGAATGTTACCGTCAACAAAGCTTTTTTAAATGAACCAGCTTATTATTGTTAATTTTAAAAGTAGTTTGAAATAAAAAAAAGAATACTTACAAGCTTGTTAACATTTTTACTATCCTGGTGTCTATCAGGATAGTACACGCAGCACAATGTATTATCCAAACCATCCCTATCACATTAATCTACCCTGCTGGGAATATTGTGCTGTGCAAATAACAAGGCTTTTCATCCTGCTTCTGTAACCATGTTGCCTTCTGTCATATTGCTATCGTTGAATTCATCACTGAGACATGTTGGCTGGGTAAAAAGAAGAAGAAAACAGAGGGGTTGTGCTTGGCAGCCCGGGTAGATTGACATCATCGAGGTCACTCGGAGGTTAAGTTAACAGGCATACGAGCCTCTAAAAAATTAAAAGCTTTTGCTCACGAAAGCTTCACTCAGATCACAAGTGGCATGACCTGGAGGATTTGTGAGAAGAGTGCAGTGTGGATGGGCATGCAAACACAGGCTGCAAACACACACACACACACACACACACACACAGTGCTGGTGTTAATGCACTCAGCTTGTTGATCAGTTTCCACATGGGTAACCCTGCAACACACGTGCACACATGTGCACACACGTGCACACACACACGTGCACACACACACACACACACACACACACACACACACACACACTTCCATTCTTCTTGCTCAAAGTCAGACACGAAAATTCACAAACCATTGCCAGTGATTGAGTGCTCAGTGGAGTGAGCAGCTGCAGACACACACCAAATGGACAGATGCACAGACAACACTGCAGGTGGACAGATCATATATCTTTCTCTCTGTTTTTCTTGCTTTTCCTCTCCGTCTTCTCCCACATATGAGCACGTGCACAGCAGCGGTTGTGCTTAGTGAAGTGTGAGGTATACAGTTAGCGTTGTTATGCAGGGTCATGGGGGCAAGGTGTCAGTTCTTCATCTGTGAAGTGTGAGAATGCCAATTATGAAGAGGCTTGAAGTACAAAGGTGAGCAGAGCAGAGGCTGAGGGATTGGCTCTAGAACAAAGAGGTGTTTCATCTTCTTAAAGGAAAAAACTTTACATGAAGCTTTTTCCTGTTGGTTAAATCCTCTCTTGTTTACATTATTATACATTTTGCCTATACTCCAATATGATGGAATTGTTTTTTCTTATGTGAACTGGTTATCTTGATTAGCTTATGTGAATGTTATTTCCTTTGTTATGACCATTATTATAACTCTAACTTATACGATGATATGATGAAATTGGTTATTGTGCTTATTTATCAGTAACTGTGATTGTGTGAAGGGGTTATATCCCCTCTCTAAATCAAAAACCGATTTATCAACAAAGAATGTTTACGCATACAAGAAATACATTTCTAATACATGCATAAATAGGAATTTAGTTTGATCTAGTCTATTCCTTTTTCATCTCTCTCAGCTATCCTAAATTTGGCAAGAACACCCAGACACTATCTTTAGTAGACCTATTCAACCAAATAAAACATGGGTTGTGTGATATTTAAAGCTGTAAATATGTGTTAAGTTAAACAGTTCTTTGAGCTTCTCTCTTTATCCTTGATGGAATAACTTTGACAACTAGATTGCCTATTAAATGCCGCTCACATCTGTCAGCGGTGGCTTGCCTGTAAACAAACATGTTTTGACAGCAGAGATCCAATGAGTTGATTCAGAATAATGAGTCAGTTAGCATGGGGGAAAAAAAGCAAGCTGTCATGCCCATCTTTTCTTATTGACTACCTGCCTCCACTGACCGTCCAAGCTCTTTTGTCCATCTCTATTTTAGACTCCTCTTTGAAACACTTAGTCAACACAAGATTATCTTAAAGAATGTGTTTGTGAGTTCTTGAGCACAAGTGGGAACACAAATATCTACACTTTAAAAATGTCATTTAAAGTTTTATATACAGTGCATTCAGGATGTCCTTGGGGTATGTGTGGAAAATGTCCAAATTCCAGATTTTTTTGACATGTTGGACATGTGGATAAAATGTGCTATTCATCATTCAAACTTCTATCCGAGATTCTATTTTTTCCAATTCCCCAAGCCATATGTCATTTCATTTTTCACATGTGTTGTAAAAAATGGATAAGATTGTTGAGTTATTCATCCCTTCTCTCACTATTTTTAGGTTTTCAATAAGGGGCTTGTCATTGTTGCTGAGGTTAGGTATTCTGCACTGGGAGATGGATCCAGTATTGGTCCAAAAATCACTGCGGCTTGTTGGCACAGATGTAACTGCTACTGTTCCTGGTCCCCTGAATACAATGAAGCAGGCTCATCCACTGAGTCTGCGCTTCTGAGCCTATGCAGATGTGACACGGACTGCTTCAGATCTAGCACACAGCATACATAACTTATAGTAAATGAGGGCAAAAAGTCTATATTCATTTGGCTGATTCACTGAACTGAATGAAACAAGCATTTAGTGTCGGGTTTCATCAAGGTGTAAAACAGGGGAAAAGTGCAAAGTAGACATGGGAGGGGAATAGATATTTTGTAAATGGAAACTCAACTGAACAAAAATGTTATGTTTGACAGAAAGTCTATAATATATAACAGCTCTGATCCAAAAACGTACAACTTGGTTTAACTGAAAATACATTTCCCCACTAAGATGTGGGAAATAAAGGAAAAAGAGCAACACTATAATGAAAGTATCAAAGAACTCTCTGTGGGGGAAAGTAACCTTGACATTATTAGCTAAATGAAATTCAGCTATCTCCTGATATTCAAAATATACATCATTTGATCTTCTCACGCAGTGGTGCATTGATCGAAACCAGAGGGAAACAGCAGGCAATGGTGGAGATGGTGAAGGAGACAAGAGTGTCATTCATCCTTCCACCTCCAGGTTAATTGACAAGATAATTACAAGACTGAGGGGAAGGATGAAAAACAGAAGTCAGGGTTGCACGCATGCCTCTTAGTTCCTTTTTACGAAGGGGAAAAGGGTTCTTGCAAGTGCACATGTTTTGAAGTGCAATTTATTTTGCTAGCAGCTGTATTTGTTTATTTGTAATGAGTAAGTACATGGAATGTTTTTTGTTTTTTCATGGGAAACTTGGCTCCAAACCAGCTACTTTTGTTAGTTTCCTGGACAAACATCCCGGCAGTCTCCAACACAGTGGCCCGACTGGCCAAATTGTTTCCTAAAAACATTTTGAGAACATAATCAGATGAAACGATCTGAATCCAACCAGAAAAATGTAACTGAAAACATGAAAATTGCAAGTTGTACGTTTTTTGTATAGTTCTAATCATATAAATATCTAGGAATAAAATATTTAAATGAAAGATTTCTGTTAATGTTTCCACTGTAATATTTCTACGGTATGTTCTGTTGCCATTATCAGTATCAAAGAAGTACCATACTGTAGTACCATAACTTTTGAGATTTTTAAAGGAATTGTATTTGTCTTTATTACTTGTATTAAATAAACTTTAATTAATGCTTTCTTCAAGGCTACACAGTCAGTCATTTCCACTTGTGGTTTAATTGCTGTGAATTCATTTAAGTTGATGGACAGTTACGGGTCCAGGTATGGGCTGACAGGTCTTCTTTAAATACACAAGTAGCCTAAATAATAAGCAGGGTGATGGGAAGTTGAGCTTTACTTAGTATTTTTTGAATGGCACATACAGTGATTGAGATTCTCTGTATAGTCAACCTTATTTCTCTGTGGCCCTGTTAGGCGTTTCAAAGACAAGTGGTGTTTATCTTCTGCAAAACACATACTCAATAGCCCCTAAAAATACCCTGAGATATTACTGTAAAGCTCAGGTAATGTTGAATACAAGAAGGTCTTCAGAAAATTAGCATAACAGTCTAGTACAAAGCACAGATTGAGAAATGAGGCAATAAATGTAAAGGACTTTTTCGAGCATTGTACGGAGCAAGGAAACTTCTGAGTCTAGCCAAGAGGATGTCAGTGAGTCATTCATTTTACCCCTGGGGACCACATTCAAGCTTTCTCATCTCTGGTGTCCATTCTCTCTGTGTCCCTCTCTTTCTCTCCGGTTCTACGGCTTTCTTCCTCCCTTGTTCAACAGCTGTGGGGCAGGGTTAGGGTCAAGGGAATCTCACACACACTCGCACACACACAAGGATGTGCTACTGTTAGGCTTGAATGCAGCTGAGGGTGTGGAGGCGCAGGGCTGGATTTTCCCATGGCAATGGTTAGCTGCTGGACGTATATGAAACTGTGGGGAGACCTTCACTGCCCTTTGGATCCCTCCCCTGGCCCCTGGCCCCTGGCCCAGAGGCTGTGTCTTCTCCCCTGCTGGGAAATTCAATGGACTCTGTGTGCATATGTGTGTGTATTTTGCGTGTTAATGGCCAATCTCAGGAGGGGTTCTGTCATTCAGTCATAAGCCATTCAGCCACCAGCCCCAACATTGTGGGCTGACAGCCCCTGGCCGAGGGAAAGTCATCCGTCTTTAAAGACAAACTGTGATCTTTCACTTCACCATACAAACTCTGCTCGTTTCTTTAATGCCTCACGTTTCTGTATGTCCATGATTCATTTCCTGAAAGACACTCTCTTGGTAATTATCTCCCTGCAAGTTTCTGTTCCCCCCCACCGTGTTCCAGACTCACAAAATAACCTTTTGCCGAGCTCGGCCCCTCCCTCCTTCCGTCCTTTCTGACATCCATTTTGTCCCAGGGTCTTTGTGTGACATCTCCTGCAGAGGGAATTGAAAGCATTCCTCTACCTTCCCTATCATCATGGCTTATTTAATAACTATCCCAATAAAGTCAACAACAAGGCCCACGATGCAACCACCCTTCTCATTTTGGGCCCCCAACCCTCTCCCTCAGGCCTGATGAATGGGGCCATCAGGCATGCCAGCTGCCCCGGAGGTGAGCAGGCTGCCCCCGCCGGGCAGCCAGGCCACCGAGCCAGGGGGAGGAAGTAGAGCCTAGCGGAGAGGGGCAGGGCAGGGCCAGCATGCCAGAACTCACACTAGGCAAAGCTTGGATGGAGAGAACTAGTGGAAATATGGAGGAACGCGGGGAGGGCCGGTGAAGCAGAGGGGTGCAGGATGTGTATGAAAACAGGGGACATGCCCAGGCGCCAGCAACCCAGTGGGCAATATGGATACGCTCACAACATGTTTTTGCTCAATGCTTGCTCATGACTTTCCACTTCTCTTGACAACAGTCGTTTTATTTTCGGCTAGGCAGTACTTTCACTATGGAAAGCCAGGGACAAAATGGAAGACATCCAATTCAAAAGATTTGCATTTGTTAAACATGTTTTGCATTAATTAGACAAAATGTAAATGTTGTAAATATATAATGGTGATGACTCAGGAGTATACTCTACATAAAAAGCCGATGTGAGCATCTAATATAGTATTGTAGGTGAATAAATTAGAATGTGTATGGTATATGCATTTTAGGTTTGTGTATGAATGGGGAAAAGAGGGTAAGAGTGGAGGAGGCCACTATGGAGCCACATGATGAATCTTTAATTTGGCAAACAAACATCCAAGCTCATATGCATTAATCTGCGAGGCTAAACTCATGAATTAAGAATGGGTTGATAATTAGAGTGAGCTACGCATGGTCATACAGAGCAAACACACAAGAGGGACGACTGCCCAGCAGCTGGCAGATTAAAACTAAACCACAAATGTTCACCAAACATGATGATCATTGATTATTGGCAGGCCAAAGCTGTTTCCATACTACCTGACATAACTGCTAACTCTGCCAAAGTTAACAGCATATGCGATCCTCTCCTATCCACTCCTGCCAAAGAGCTAGCCATGCCCTCTATTCATTACACGACAGACTCCCTGTGCCACTCGTATAGCTGCTGCCAGCCCTGGGTTTGTTGTGCAGGCACGCAGAGATGGTAAATTGGTCAAACCAACAAAGCTGGTGTAGAGAAATAGTAGAAGCTGAATATTCCCCCATCACACGTGTATCTTAACGAGAAAGAGGAAGACCTTCAGGATGAGCGACTGTTATTCAACTGGGATTGAGCATCAAGTCTGTGTAAGACATATGACTGAGGCGGGGAAAAAGTACAGTATCGACATTCACAACACCATTTTCCCTAATCTAAGCTTCTGGGGAGAGACTGGCTGGATTTACTCAAGGATAGTTTGCCCGCCAGAGTCTTCTGACTACCACTACCTTTGATTTGCTGCTATATTCCCTAGCAGCCGCTGGGTTATCTGCCTTCCTACCTGTTAAAAAGATATTTTATCTCCAACCAGCTCACTTTTTATCTTTTCATTCCCATCCCTTGCCATTGGGGAAATCTTTATTTTCGTATCCAAGCAAACATTTTTATAAATGCAAACAGGCTCTCTGAAGACAGCTTCAGAGGCGAGACCTGCCCTGTACCTGAAAGCGTAGCAGCATGTCTCTCCTGGCCCCGGCCCTCAGAGAAAGCACAGCTGTGTTGAATATTTCCCTCACTCCTCAGTTCATTTGAGGGTGATCTGAGCCTGGTTAGCCCCCAGGACATGAAGTGGTAAACAGGCCTGACTATCAAAGCAAACCACCCCAGTCAGAAAGACTGGAATATGAGCCTTTGACCACTGAAGCTGTGGATGCAGGCAGGCGGCAGATGGGTGGATCTCAAAGGCTTCCTGACTGCAGTTGGCTTGACCCAGTGCTTACATACTGAGGAAACTAGATTCCTGAATTCATCAGTGGGCAGCAGAAGGATTGTATGTCGCTATTACTGTAATCATTGGGAAATGGCTTTAACTAACTTAATCACCCTGGCTCTAATTGATTATATATTAGAACAATTCTAATTGTTGGGTTTTTTCCCCCACAACTTGTGTTAAAAGAGACAATTGCCACAACTGTTCATGTCGTTGTTTAAAATCTTTAAAAAGTACAAAAATATATTTTATAAATGGCGAATGATTCAGGAACAACAACGATAGTAGGCTGCATTTAATGTAATCCTGGAATTATTTTGATTTTTATGATCAGATCCATCCTTATCTGGCAAATGCTCTAAAATGTCTAAAAAACCTACTCCAATTCACACTATGGAGTCATATAGGCAAAATCCATCTCAATTTTTATGTTAGAAACAACACAAAAGAAAGGCAATTGGCAAGAGAGGTTTTTTTTCTGAAAGTCAGGTGGGTGGCACAGCTTGGCTATTGAATAAGAGAAAAAACGGAGGGTCTTGGAAACAAATGTAGCATTTAGTATCAGGAGAAGAAGCTCTCCTCCAATTTCCAAATCGATAGGCAAAACTCTTGATCCGGCTACATTCATCTTTAGGTTCGTCATTTTGAATGAGTCCTAACCATTCACTGAGGAAAAATAGACACACATCAGCTTTAATGACCTAGCCTCCACGTGGCAAAGAGACAGAGGAAGCAGGCAGCGAGGCACCAACAAGGCCATACTGCGACTGCCCACATCCTCAGTTCGACCCATCACCTAAACACAGACTCGTGCTCCAGGGGAAATGACTGGTTGCATTTAGCTCCACTCAGTACTATTCATCTTCAGCAAATAGCATTCTCTGGGAGATGTGTTTAACTCGAGAGCATCAGCAAGAGACCGAGCTAATGTCCTAACCACTAGAATCTTGTTGGTTTTAAAGGGAAGTCAGTGGAAACAAAAAAACTGGAAAGATTTCCTGTCTTTTTTTTTTACATGATTGTGAAGCACTCGCCTAATTTTTGATAACCATCCCCATTTAGTGAACTGTTGTGTGATTGAGAAGCCCACACCCCAGGTCAGTGTCATCATTGCACTCTCACATTATCTCATTATAGCAAGCAGAAGGCCACTGCCCTGGGGAGAGATCTTCACCTCTGTCAAGTTGAGTCAAACTCTATAAACATCTCTCTGCCCACAGCAGCAAATGTGGCCGCATTATTGGAAGGGCTAATGCTAATTAATGCTAACAGCTCCATCAGAGCATGCCTAAAGTAAACAGAGATTAAGTACGTAGTAGAATTTATGTTCCAGCAGCCTTACACACAACTGGAAACATCATTTGTCAGCGCAATCACAGTCAACTCTTTTCACACATGGAGCGTTAAACAAACACATGTTTGATATAAGCGCCGGCCTTTGTAAGCTGTTGAAAAGTACGGAGTAAAGAAAAAAAAAATCACATGGAAACACTGAGTTCATGTATTTCTTTCACACACAGCTGGGCATGTTTTGCTGAGTATGTCACCAAAATTAGCGGTGATGTCAATGATGGATGTCCCTAGGCAGGCCGTACTTCAGAACCTCCCTTTGAATGTTTCAACTTTCATCTGGAATGGACTTCATTCACAGACTGTTTAACCACAGCCGTTTTGACAAAGGATACATTTAAAAAGACTTTAAGAGTTGAAATCCCTTTCATGTCAAAGGAATGACGAGAGTGGTTGAGCGAAGAAGGGGATATTTTACGGGAAAAATGGAACAAAGAAAAAGTGTTAGGGGGCACTGGAGAAATCCTCCGTCTTAGTGTCCCTCTGGCCCTGACCGCTTCCACTCCTCAGTATTCACCACTCAATATCTTTAATTTCTCTAGTGTTTACAATGCCATTTCTGCAAAGAACTTAACAACATCTTTGAGCATCATCGGCTCTGCTGGGAAAATGCAGAATCACTCGCCAAATCCAATGCTTTAAATGTTTAACTAAATCCATGTTACATATTGTTCCTCTTCATTTTACATATTATTTTCTCTTCAGCTAAATTGCCATTTCCTTTGTGAATGCTCACAGAGAAAATAAACACGGAAAAACCTAAGATACAAAGTGACCGAGAGAGAAAGACTAGGTACGTGTGTGTTCTTGGTAAGCTCCTCAGAGGTGGTTGAGGGTTGTGAAAGGCCACATTGTTGGTGTCAAGGCCAGTCAGCATCAAAGGGGTGATTCAGGTTGTAAGAGGAGTCGCTCTTCTCTCTCTCTCTCTCTCTGCACACACACTTACATACTGTTCCACTCAACTCTCTGAAGACCCCAAAAAACATGGTTTACTGTTCCCCCTCACAGACGAAGAACACTATTTGGAATTGACGTGTAAACTCAGAGTGAGGTCGTAGGGCACAAAGTAACACGGTTCAGTGTGTGTGTGAAAAATAAAGTCAGGTATTTCTTTTCCCCAACTTCACTCAAATATCTCCCATGGCTCAAACAAATGATTCATGAATGATATGTTGTCTCTGGTAATGTTAGGGAACTAGTTTATCTTTTTTAATTCCCACTTACAGTAACCTCCCATCAACTCTGCACAGCCACAAATGGTTGCGTTTGGGTATGTAAATGATATTGTTCACAAAGCTCTTTCAATTCTGTTCAAAGCAAGGAGTGGGGAAAACTGCAGGGCTTATTGAGAGCTTTAATTACACCCGCCAAAATGCATTATACTGGTGACTTCTGTGTGAGTGTGCATGTTTGTGAGTGTCTATTATTGTATAAATTAGTAAAGTTAGACACCAGGAGCTGCGCCACCGTGTCAGGATGAGATTTAACGAGCTTTAATAACGAGCTTTAATGAGCTTAATTAGCAATCCATGGGATCCCCATGGAAACGCCTCAACCCCACAGAACCCTGCTCTGGGTCTGACGAGCTTTCTATTGGATTACTTTGGCTAATGTCACTCAGACACAACGGTGAAAACAAACACACTGCTGGAGGAGAGGCAGAGGAGGGGATAAGGTGGGAAAAACAGGAGATGGGTGTCACAGAAGGAACTTTGGCAGTGAGGGAATACCTGCTGGGGATGATGGGAGGAGAAGGGATAACCAGCAGAACCAGTAGGATTAGTGTCACTCAGAGATTAGGCTTGTGCGCAGTAGACACAGAAGGACAAGTCCCTACCTCTACACGTTTTCACTCCAGAGATAATTGTGCTTACAGTACAAACATTATTAACCCCTTTATAGGCTTACTATGTTTTTGACATAGTTCACTAATGCCGGTCCCTTTCCTTCCTTTTAAAACAATATGGAATTTAACTGGCCTGTTGCATACAATGAAAATTAATGGATTAATGGATGGATAGGATTTTATAAAGTCACACATGATACTTAATATGAATATTTGCCACATAACACTTTTTATAATGCATTATTAACATTATATTACATAATATGTTATTAAAAGTATGTTTATCATGCATTGTAAACACGGCCTTGCAAAACAAATGTCCTGGATATATGAAGTATGACGATACTTGACCAATGTGTCCTGATAAAGCATGAATATTAATCAATTCTTAGACTCTTCAGAGCTATAAGCAGAACGCACCTGTCTCTCAAGTATGCTTTAATCCATTATAGATATTAGCGATACAGAAATGCACTTTAAATAAGTATCTTTTTGCCAACTTTTTGGAAATTCCTTTAATTTGGTGAAACATTTCCAGGCGTACCTTCATATCTTTCAACCCTCTCCTTCTCCGTCTCCATGATCGGTTTGCCTTGCGGTGACTACAGGGAGGTTCTGTAAAGTGCAGACCGACAATGATGGAGTGACCTTTCAGATAAGCATGATAAAGCTGCCCAAACCTGCTCTTCCCTGTTCCACCCGTTATGTGCGCACACACACTGCCACACACAAACAAATGCGAGAGTGTGCGCACACACACACACACACACACTCTCACACTCTCACACACACACACACACACACACACACACACACACACACACACATATCTGATGACCTCCTCTCTGACAAGTCCTCCCCGAGGGATTTTTACACATGCACACACACAAATGCAAACAGACTGGACCAGACTATGGGGTGTCATCTGGCAGGTAGGGTATCATTGGACCCTGGGAGCCGGGAATACGGGGGGTGACCTTAGTGGTTATATAGAGGTCATGGAGGTCTCTCGGACAACACAGTGCATCTATACATTGTGAGCCTTGGGCTGGGCTATGCGGGAGGTCATCTTTCACCATTTATCTGCCAGATTTTCTCATGCCTTTAGCGAGTCCCTTCGTGGTCTTGCTATATATCGTTCCCTCGATTTCCAGGACTCTTTGTGATGCCCTGCTGCGGTAGGAAGAGTCTGGGGCTCATCATTATAAATCAGCCTGTTAGAAGGAATAAAATGTTAAAGAGCTTCTCTCTGGATTCTAACTGAAGTCTCCATTAGTGCAGCCGGAGAAAATGGGTTGCTTGCATGGCAACACACAGCAAATCAACACAACCTTTTTAATCACCCTCTCTTGTTCTCCTTGCTATCTCCCTCCCCCTCTTTGGACTCCCGCTGATAAAGTCACAGGGAAGGGAAGGACAGGTATGTGTTTACTACATCATGGGATCAATAAATTGTCCATTAATACATCTACATCTCATCAGTTCTCGCCCCTTATCTGCCTCATAATGTGAAAACACCTCAGATATGTTTTTGTAACCTTGCATAGGTCAAGGGAGATTAGTGGGGAGGAGAGGAGGAGATTGTAAGCTCATCTCTTCCCGGTGTGGTCTCTGGCAATGGGGCAGTACTGCTGACAGTACACAGATAGCAGCCAGTGGGATGTGTGGGAAAGCAGAAAAAGAAACCGGGCCACACAGCAGGAGTGCCCGAAAAAGCACTGATTAGAAGGCAAAGCGGCAGATACAGAGAGTCCGACAACAGAACTATAAAAGAAGAAGAAGAAGATGCTGTGTACCATATTCACACACACACACACACACACACACACACACACACACACACACACACACACACACACACACACACACACACACACACACACACACACACACACACACACACACACACACACACACACACACACACACACACACACACACACACACACACACACACACACACACACACACACACACACAGAATATGATTTCATTTCATGTCAGCCTTGAGGGAGGTCTGAACTACTCGCCTCATCATCCTCCTTCTCGATCGCTCCGTTCTTGGCCCGCTGCACGCCTCCGGGGCCAGCGAAGGCAGCGATTAACGACAACAGGGAGAGTGTGTATAAGTGTGTAAGTGTGTGTAAGGCCTGATCGTTAGAGCGGCCAACTTGTGTAATACAATTACAGAGGCTGCAGAGAAACTGCTAATGTGCAGGCAGGCAGCTCCGTCAGATGGATCAGGTATTGAGTTTTCTATGCTTAATTCACTTTCCAGCACACACATGGGTGCATTAGTTAGATTAGAGTGGCGGGAGGGGACGGGAGGTGGGGTTGGTGTACCGCCGAGCAGGGCAGATTTGTTTAGTGGTGGCTGTCAATTACAACCCTGACCCTTGCACTAAATGGCTGCTCTTCCACTGAAAAAAGGAAAAGTAGACAAAAGCCAGACGTGATTGGCAAAGACATGGCCATTTGCTGCAGAAGATAACAAGTGGCATGTTGTGGAGTAAACAATGGTCAAAACACTGTGCATAATGCTACACCAATAAAACAGAGTGCTGGGGCCTGAAAAGGGAAAGTGAACATCAGTAAGATTAGTGAGGCAATGTTATCACTAGATAGCTGCAGTGATGGGAAGATACAAGGCCACTGGTGGATGGGTACTTAAAAATATGAAATGCAAGGCAAAGGATTAGATTTGCTCTTTTGAAAAGTCTTGTGCAATTTAGGAGACTGATTGTGTACGCAATTACTCTGAAAGTACTTACTTTGCTCTTTGTAGGATCCTTTGTGCTACGTTCAAAGATTTATTTTACTATTTCATTTATACTTTTATTTATAAAAGGAGTACTCTATTTGTATTTCCTATTCATATTTAAGAGTTGTTTGCTAATTCTTTCAATTCAGGATAGGATTTTTAGTACACCTTATTAAACTTCATTACAGTGCATCTCAAATGAAAAAGTACTTAAGTACTCTAAAGTACTAGGTTTGAGATTTTCGACTGTGGCTCAAACTCAAATCTGTATAGGCCTATTGCCCATACTTCATGAGTCATGAGTCAATTCTAAAAAGCAAAAAAGCAAACAAAAGAAGGTACAAACAATATATCAGTTATTTCGAAAACATGCTAAAAGGTCCTCCAAACCCATTCATCTTGTGTTCTTGTGCAGGGCCATTTAAGACGTTTTTTTATGGGTAAAGCTGAAGTCACTCATTTTAAGACTCTCAGGGACTCAGGCAGACAATTGTAATGCTGGGAAGAGAATAATTATAACTCTGTTCCGGAGACGATAAATAAATTAAATCTAACAGCAGTTCTTTTTCTCCAGTAGCTAAATGGGCAGCAGGATGGGGCCCGCATTTTCCACAGTAAACACCTCCCACCCATGTAAACACGTATAATCACAACAAGATGGCCAATGCAACTCAGCTCGTAATTGTATCACTGCAGTTAGATGAGTGAGTGTTAGGAGGGAAGGGGGCATTATTGCTGTTTGGAGCTGATTGAATTAAAATGTCTGCTTCCATCTCTAGAGACCACCCCAATACAAAGAACATGGTCTGTGTGCGTGTAACTGGGGCCTTGTAAACCTCTACAAAAAACACTCTTTGTAGGCTCTGACAATATATTTCCCCATCTGACACCCAGCTTCTTCTTAAAGAGTAAGTAAAGTTGGATGTGACAGCCCGAGCAGTGAAACCCCTTTAACCACTGATAGATGTGAGACAGCTACATCCCCTCATTGTGACAAATCCATCAAAGCGCTGATCACTTTTGTCCTCCCCCTCTTCCTGACCTTGTTAGGTGCCTGTGTGAGTCGGAACTGCTTTGACCAATCCATTTGACTCCATGACCAGCGGCTTCAGACAGAGCCGCGTGTTAACAGAGTGACCGCTGACACTCCTTGGATTTGACATGCCCCGTTGAAATTCCTCAAACGGTGTACTGCTTTCTCTCAAGCTCCTATTAAAACAAACTAGGGCAAAATAACCAAAATGGAAGCTAAAGTGTAAATATTCCAGCTTGCGTTTCTCATGCCAATTACCCTCAAATTCAATCAATGTGGAAACAACTGCCAGCAAGAGAAATGGCAGTCCATTGTTGTGCTGGTATCTGGTGTTCCACAGAAAGGCAACACAATAAGGCTCAGATTACTTTGTCAAATTTCACCCAAAATTGCAGGGGGATGGAAACGTGCATGTAAGCGAGTTGGTAATGCTCAAAGCTGCCCAATCCTTACAACACACTGGATAGCTAAAAATTGTTGAATTTGTTTACCAGATTTTTGCCTCTTTTCCACGAACAAAAAGCCACACAAAACTCCCAAGAATAGCTGTGGTTAATGTGCCTGAATCCTGGATGCTCTCAGCCTGTTCATCCTGTGGGTGCGAGCCACGCAGCTTAGGAGTGGCTATCTCATTCTCATTTCATTCCTTTTCTCCACCTCCTCCTCCTCCTTGACTCATCCTTTGGCCGTTATCGTTGCTTTTGTTGGCGAGGTCTCGGGCTAGAGCATGCTGCTAAATAAAACATTTGGCATGGAAAAAGAGCGATAACAAAAAAATGTGGCTAGCAGAAAGCTAGTAAGCCTTTGTAGACATGTGAAAACAAAAATACCATGATTTAGTAATGTGCAGCTTTCTAAATGCGACGGGTAAGGAATGCATGCAGTAGGGTTTAAACAAGCAGCTACTGAAGGAAACTCATCAGGAGGTATGATTTACCAGTGTGCTGCTCCTTCCTTAACACTCCCCCTCCATGTCTCTCCAGTTTAGCGCCCTCTGCCATTACCTGAAAGATCATCTTACCTAACGTCAGCCTAAAAACCATGGGAACCCCTATGCATGGTGTGTCACCACTGAATTATCCATTTCCGCTGCACATGCTCCAGCATATCTGCAGCAAGCCATTATGGTGTATCAGTTTACAGTTGGTGAGCTGACTCCAGTGCAGCTGGGGAACTGTATGGGGTCATAGTTTATTGAGGTCTGGAATTAGAGAAAAAACCCTGTCATCTTACGAAGCTCGCTCATTTTTTCCAAACTCGGATTTCATTTCTCCATTAACTTGACTTGATGGGGAGCAGTTCAACAAAAGCCTCCACTGTGTACCTCCTACCAGAGCAGGGGGAACATAATCCCAAAAAACCCAGAGTATTACTATTAAAAATAATAGATTTGCACAAATATTTTGTTATGATCCCAATTACTGACAGTAGTAATACTATTCATTACATCTGTAAAATGTGTTATTTTTAAAAGTAGAAACTACTCCTTTGTGTTGTGATAATACTGCAGGCTTGTCCTAATCTGTAGGTAGCTGAGTAAATGTCTGTAAGAATATGTTGGATTCAATGCCCAGACGGATTTAGAGCCCTCAGATATGAAACAGCAAACAGGAGTTGTGTTTACTGGTGGAATGCGCATCCGTAAACAAAATAGGGCCAATTCAGTCATTTGACCTGGTTTAGGAAAAACTCCTGCTTTTTTTTCTCTCCCTCTCCTTATGCATTTCAGGGCATATAACACATCAACATCCATTATTCACCTTCTGCCTACTGTTTGGTTAGCTCCTTGAAGGGAGCAAATGCACAGCTGGAAGCACTCCTCTGCTGCCAATCTCTTACAAAACTTAAAAATCGGCATTTGTTGTACAGTACAAAATGTGAAGTGTATTAAAGTAGGCATTCTTTCAGCCAATGATGACATGCTTGCGCTGTACTGCAGAAATTTTGTAAATGTGATTTGCGCAATCCTTTTATGTTCGAACATCATGTAGGACAAGCAGGGACTGACACATTGAGCTCATTAGGAATTCTGACATTTCCAGCAGTGAACTTTCGGAGCTGCGCAGATTTCTCCCTGTCATTATCAACCTCATCTCCATAGTATTCATTAACTGAAGAATGCATTCAATTCAAAACAGAATACAGCCACTTATTCTTCACGTGGAACCAAATAATTTGGCAGATTTTAAACATTAGCAGGGCCTTTTGGTTCCCTGACAGTTTCCTGAATTGTAGACCAATACAGGGCAGTTTGCCTTCTCTGGCAAGCACACAAATTGTAGCAGCCTCGACAGTGTGCTTTACATCTTAAGAGTCATAAAGTAACCCTTCACCGTGGGGCTTCTGTCTGGGCCCCATTTAAATGAGACCCATTGAGCCTGCCCCAGTTAAAACACTGTCTGCCAGTACTTAGGTCACCGGGGACTGATGGTGGAGATATGGCACACACACAGGCTCACAAACACACGCTGTACAAACATAGGAAAAGTGCTGACACCCAACAGCAATCTCGAGTTGCAACCCATTACTGGACTCACAGTAACAAAGACCAAAATGAAGAAAAGGAGGTCTCGCAGTGGGGTGTTCGGGTTGGTGGGTGTTTGGTGGTTGAAGTTGTGGTGGGGTTGGGTGGTTAACTCTTCTTCTGCGCTCAGACCTGACTGTAGAAAGCAAATGTTTCCAAGATGCTGGTTGTGAATTCCCCGGTGTTTGTTGAGACTTGTACAGAGTAATTACACAACAACAGACACAAACACCAGTTCATCACATGCCATCAAGCATGATTTCAAAAGCATAATGTTTTTATTTAATCCCTGACTCTTTGCTCACATTTCCACTTTTCTCTGCTCTTGTCAACATGGAGGGTTGAGGGGTTTAATCATACAACGGTGCATACCGTTTGAAAAGCTTTAATTTAGCACCTCATTTAACTCAGTAAGAACAACAACTATACAGGCTGGCATGGTGACACATTTAATTCTGCCCTCTGGTAATGGTCTGCTCTGTTTAAAAGTCTGTTTGGCAGCTCTGTAGATAACAGATGGAAGAAAAATGAGGGGAATTATGAGAAAGATTGATTTCCTGGGGATGAATGGTCTGGTATTCACACAGATTTATCTGAAACAGACTTTCTCGGACTCTGTTATTATTGAATAAACACACTCGCGCATACACACTGTGGCTCCATATGCAGACAAACAAGAACACGTACACACACAAAAGACTATGCTCCTACAGAAAGCTAAGAAAACAGAAGCAAACTGAATTATGGGAGTCTAAAAGAAAATATTGTTTGAGGTGATAAGGGTGCAGACTGTTAAGGCCAAAAGTATGAGTTTCTTTTCGAAAGAAGATTACTTGTCATTTACCAGGACTGAAGGAGTCTATAGGTGGAAATCATTAGTTCTTACATAGTAAGCACGAATGTGGTAAAGTCAAATAATTATTTTCTCATGGCCTTTCCCTTACATCTTGTTAAAATGTATTCCTTTAGAAGAACAAGAACAAGCATTGTCCTGCTTGGCGTCCCAAGCACATCTCAAAGGAACCGTAATGTAAACCAGAAGCTATAACTTCTCTTGTGGCATCTCAAAGCAGACACAGGAATGGAGCAAAAAGAGGGAATGGGGGGTTGCAGGCGGATAAAGTCCCTCATTTGAGCCCTATAAAAAAACAAGGAGGCACAAACATTTATCTGTGGCAAGGCTTTCATCGGATGCTTTAAGAGCGCAGAAATAACAGAGAGCAAGATGCTGATAAAGTGGAGACAGGAAATGGGGAGCGTGGGTCTCTTGCTCTCATGTTTCAGCCGGGACCAGTGGTCCCATACCTGCCCCACCTCCCTCCTTCCCCCTCTCTCTGTTCTGCTGACATACATAGACCACAGCCCTCCCCAACTATACATTAGTGCAGCGTCTGGAAACTTCCAGGGCTCTACACAATGCAGAGATGTGACACATTCAACAACAAAGTGAAGTAAAAGCTCCAGTCTGCAGGTACATACAATGCCTATAACACTTGAAGGTTTCACAAAATACAGTCAGCTTGGCAAATTACTTATAATAAATAAATACTGTTTCTATTATTCACAAGGGCTTTTATATATTTGCTTTAGTCCCATTCGACTCGTGAGGCTCATGCTCCGAGCACAAGACAGGGCAAAGCCAGGATTAAGGGGTTTAGCTTTGTCAATCAGAGTCAGAACAGAGGGAAAGATAGCAGCTGTATTTCCTTTCGGGAGGGAAGGCTGGATTTCCATAAAGACATGAAAGTACAGGTGATTGCCAAAGCCTCCATGCAGTGTGTGTGACTCAGGTGTTGTGAGTCACCACTGAGATCATCTCACTCGTTACCGCCTCAGTGGTAGGTTCTCCCTTCTCATCAGACCCATACATATATGCTGGCTTTAACATCAAAGGTGCCCCGGCGGCGACAGAGCCCGGGATTGGAAGAGCTCCTTGAGATAAAGATGTTTTCGCTCAAGACTGTATTTAGGACAGTCTGTGATAGATGTCATCATCTATCAAAGTGACAATGTCTACATTTCAAAGGTTTGTTTTACGTGCAATTTCTACTCAACAATTTGCGGGTGCTTTTTTCATGCCTCTGTGTGCAGTTAAAAGGTATGTGACTTGTGTACAGAACATGTGTAGGTGAGATTAGTTTCGCTGAATTACTGGATGTGTGGGGGATCAACAGTAGCTCTGGCTAAGGGTAGGACACATGTTACACTCTGTCCAATATCTTTTTTTGTCATTGTTTTTCACATTAGGTACGAATACCCGACTAAAATTATTCTGGTAGTTCAAAATCCAACTAACCGTGTGTTCCTCTGTGGACAGAGCCAGGCTAAAGCTTAACCAGCCACTGCTGGCAGTAGCTATATATTTTGCCTACACTCAAGTGTTATCAGTTTTTTCTCATCCTATTCTCAACAAAGCATTTCCAAAAATGGTTAACATTTTCTTTTAAGTGAGCTCCCAGTTTTTAACCTGCTTTTTTGCCCCATAGATATGCAACAACTGAGATAAACTGGGATTATCTTACACCTTGAAACTGCATGCGGTGCATGTTCGGCCCACATTTCCGGCCTATTGTTGCAGCTTCTATTATCTCGCTGTGCCATGTTAGGACTATGCTTGCTACTTTATGAAGTATCTATCCGCCAGACTGCTCCATACTGGGCCGGGGAACCAAGACTGCAGCGAACACTGTTAAAGGACATAGGGGAAATAACAGCATTCCCACTAACTCTGCCTTTTACTGCTCATCAGCACTTTGAGCTTTTTATAGTGTCTGTGTGCATACATAAGAGTAGCAGCATTCCAGCAACATCACAAATCCCCCCCCCCCCCCCCAACTCTGTCTATTTTGTACCCTAATCCTCTTTGCTAGGTAGAATAGCATGTGTGGCAACAGTACAGGACATTCATTTTTGCTGTATCCACAGATGATTACAGCAGCTAAATTATGGAGAAGATTAGCACATAATTATATAACAAACATGGAGAAAAGCTGATAAGAGACATGCGCTATATAACTGAACAATCTGTATGGGTAAATGAGTACGCAAATATGTTTACAGTGTTAACTTTTCAGAAATGTTCCTTTCAGCCCCTATCTTAAAGTCACTCCCTATTTACCTGCCTTTGTAGGGACATGTCTTTAACGGATTTCCTGTTAGGAAAAGAAAAATGTGGAAGGACATTAGTGGTTGAGCAACAGGGGGGAGGCCATGATGCCAAATTAAAGGGCAGAAGTGGAGTGTGTACTTATACTCACTCATGATGTGCTCTGTCAGCCCTGCTTCTTATAATGGCATGGGAAGGGCCACTTAACTCATAATCACTTGTCTCTCCCCCTTTGGCTCTGGTGCTCTTCTCTGCCCCCCCCCCCCAAACCCAGATTTTCTGACTGTCTGCTCTGATCTCTAATCATAAATGAACTGCAGATCAAGAGCAGGGACAGTGGTCCACACCGCCTTTCCCCTTTGGCTGAGATCCTGTAATCACCGGGCTCTTGGCTAGTAAGAGGCCAACAAGCCTTTAAATGAGAAATGACTGTAGCGCTAATGCATCAGCCACCTCTCCACTTTGAAGAGCCATTTTCTGGCAGAGGGGGTATCACAGGTAGGAAATCAGGTCACCAGCACCACCATCATCATCTTTACAACCATTATGCCCTTTCTCATACGGTAATTGAAAGTGGGACCTTTTTACACAATTATTTTCATTTGCTGTCAAAAGCCTAAAAAGCTATACTTGCCATAATATGTCACAGTAATGCATGCCCTGTGTTGCACTTTGACTTACCCTACTCTCACACAAACTCTTAGTGAACACACACTATCTAGGTGGTGCAATACATTGTTTCGAGACACAGGTCAGCCATTCTGGCAGAGGCCTGCCTGTCAAGTGCTGCTACTTTTGCTGGGCTCTGCTAATGGACTGCTAATAGAAGTGAATGTTGCACTGTGAAGCTCCCCTGTAGTTGAGAGTGTCACACCGGGTGATTAATGACACACTCTCCTCTCCTCCCCTGTCCGTCCCCGTCCTCGCTCCATATCACGCTTTCACCCTGTTCTCTCTGTCTCTCTCTCTCTCTCTCTCCTCCAGCTTCCTCTCCACTCTTCACCACTAATCTTTCTGTCCCATTTGCCTCTTTTGTGTCCTTGCGATCGCCTTCATCTCCCTCTCAACATTGCAACTCTTTTCCTGTCCTTTTCGACGGCCTCTCTGGGAGGAGGGGGAGATGATGGAGATGGCACAGGAATCAGAAATCATACTACACTCCCCAACGGTCGGGTTATTTACAAAGCACGAGTTTCACAATGCCCATAATGTGAGAGCAACAAATAAAAGTGGCAAGCAAACCTCCTACAGAAACCTTATTAGGAAAAAGAAAAGGTGGGGGTGGGGGTTATGTTTACTTTACTGGAAGAGGCATCCTTCAAACAGTCTGGTCAGAAAGCATGAACACGCAGAATAAACACTAAAATTGCTTAGGGGAACTTCTTATGTCTGTATTCCGGGTTTGGCAAGAGGCACCTAAGCATCAGAGAAATGGTTGACCCTGAGGTCATCTTAAAAACCTGAGGATGAGATGACATTTTGTTATCACACAAAAATGTAATGTTGTTTTAAGGATTAATTTGAGATTATACTTAAATATAATACAAGAATTTAAATTTCCTCACCACAAATAAATAATTGTGGGAAAGATCAAAAATGTACTTTAGACCATTTCTTTTAAGGGAAAAGAATAATGTGATTTTTATATTTGATAAAACTCAGAATATTTCTAAGGACTTTTGTTAGCTTGTCAAATATTTCTGTGGCTGCTGAACTCATGACCTCAGTATTTGCCTGACAGTATTTGCCTCCACAAGCACATCACAAAATATCATCATCCACCAGATGACTGCAGCAGAACTATTTCCAGCCTCTATGTATATTTTTTTCCATCATAACAATATTATATGACATCAAGTGAAGCAGGGAAGCAAACTCAGCAGCCACTTTTCACAGTAATTATCACCCGCTACCACGCTCCGTCTGTGGCTCAGCTAGCAACCGGCAGAACGCACCTCTGACCCTCACTCAACACCGTCATATGGTACACACAGTGTTTACTTGCCCTCTTCTTTCACCTGCGTGTGAGGGAGTGTGTTACTGAATCTAAATTTCCATCAATTACATTAAAAAAAATGCTTGACTGTAAGTGTTTCATATTGCCAGCTCATGGGTCCTGGCAAAGGGCTATCATAGTCTGTAATTTACAACTGCGCCTTACTCACAATGTGCTCATTGTGCATACAGGCCCTGTTTATAGAATGACCGCAATGGTTGTAATGTTAGCGGCCCCCGAGGAGCCAGTTGTCAGGCCACAGGGAAGCCTGTTAGAATAATAATGATAGAAATAACATTCATGTTACCTGCACTCTAAAAGCATGTGGTATAGACGGAAAGTCCTACTGTGCACTGAGTCCCAATATTTTCAAAAGCTCATATAATAAAGAAACTTTAACTTTCTCTCCACAAACAGTGCTCAGAGGACACACCATCAGAGAGTGGAAAGCGGCACAGACAGGAACACAGTAAAAGCGGAAGAGTGAGACATAAAAGCAGCATTGCGGAAAAACTGAACTGATCTAAGGAAGGCCTCTACACTGGGTTGGATTTTATACTTCTATCACTTTACTTTATTTATTTACTTTACTGCTGAAACACAGAGATACAGTAACATGTCTAGGGCTGTGCTGGACTAAAGAAGTCGACACAACATTTTATTGACAAAAAGATTATTGATGATTCAATTGATAGATCTGAAAAACTGAGTTTCTCTTCAAATAATCAGATAAAAGCACCACTTTACCAGAGATGAGTCATTCAGCTTGACAAAAATGGCTTATTAACTATTCAACAAATCAATTAACAGGGAGCAGCCTTAAGCATTTCAGAGTAAGGGGCCCTTTTATTGACTTTTTACTTACCAAAATACTGTATGCCCTTAGTAAGGGCATACAGTATTTTGGTAAGTTAAAAGTCAATAAAAGATCACTTTATTTAACATGCTAATCGGTGTCTTAATTTGTAGGTCTTTTCAACCTCCCTGAAGCAGCTTTTCAATGTGAAATCAATAAACAAAGTGTAGCTCTGGCCTTGATTCACTGGTCAGTCATTTTCACAGATGACAAATTCGAACATTTCAGATTCACCCAGTAGAATTAAAAAGTATTTTTATATTTCCCTCAAGCCAAAAAGGAAAAGCAGTTTTAAACATCCCCTGCTGATTTTTTTTTCACATATCATCATGAGAAAGCATTCCACATTCCATATTCCCAAAACAACTTGACATCCTCCATCAACTTTTACAACAACATGCACACAGATACGGACACTGCACATATTGTTCAGCTCTGCCGGTGTGCTGGAAATACCAGGAGTACATCTGTTCTTGCACCAAGGGTTCCCAATCAAGCTGCTGTCACAGAGCTCCCAGCTACCTTTCTGGCAGCTCCCAGCTTATATCTGTCTAAACCTGTCTCCTTTGTCAAGAGTTCAGCAGGTTAATGAGCACTCTCATTTCCCAGCACTCACTTCAGTCTGTAGACGGGGTGAGAGCGAGTCCTCTCAAAGGCAAAGTCAGGAATTAAAAATAAAATGCAATAGCCAAATGAAATTTACAAAGTATACACACATTAAAATGTTCAAATAACTCCAAAATAAAATATGCAGGAAAGGGTTTGGTTGTACGAGGAGCACTAGGGTAAGTGAGCCACTTTAATCACCAGTAGTTTTACACTGAGGAAGTGACTCTCCAGCGATTTGGGAATGTGTAGAGCTCATCAGTGCCCAAAAATAGCAGGGCCCATTAATTAGTCTCAAACAATGTTCTCCTGCTGTATTGACTTCTTAATGGACAGAAAAGGACCTTGTTCGTATTCCCATCTAGTCAATGACACAGTGGCTCTCTGGGGTTTGGAAATGGGTATTATGTCATCTCACCCTGCCCTTCAGAAACCGGACCTGTGCTGTTTTTCATTCTTCCTCGCCCTCTCTCTTGCTCATTAACTATGTAGGAGTGAGATGAAGGTCTGGAGCAGCTAGATAAGGTTGCTCACAGACCCTCATGGCTGTCTAGGATATGTGCTTGGACACCCAATTTAAGCCTGTGTTGCCTTTGCATGAGCAGCCAGAACTTTCCAAAAGAAATATGTCCTATCATTGAAAAATCTGCTAATGTAAGCCTTTCCTTGGAGAAGTCTGTCTGCAAGGCCACATTCTGCTCATTTCTTCCCATCTCATCTTGTTTTTCAGCCATAGTTCATTCAGAAAGAGCAGACAGACCACCTCAAATCCAGAGGCATACACACTTCATCTGGCATCTGACACACATGCACAAACACATACTGAACATTAACCCTCACACAGATGGCTTCCTCCAAGCTCCCTTTGTTTGACAGACAATCCCACTCAGGAGAGAGCAGATTAAGTAAATGGCTTCAGGTGTTGTGGCATTATCTCAATGCTTTCCGTAACTGACAGCTACTACGGCTCACAGAAAAACATCTTTCAACAGACGGCTCTATTCTGAGGGAAAAGGCTGGAGGAACCAACTGAAGGTTAAAATGCACACTGGTGGAAGATGAATACAGTGAGAGGTGAAAATGTAAATTACCTCAGACACTTTATCACTCTCAAACGTACAGATTATTCAGTTCTAATAGAGACCTGTCCTCTGAGTAAAGGTCAAGACTTTTTAATATAGTAGCTTTAATAGCTTCATTGAAAAATGAAGCTGTCGCAAATTGTCATTTAAGGATGTACATCTCAATAATGGACATCCAATTTGAGAATTAAACTATACATATGTCAAAATAAGACCAACCATTTAACAATTTTGCAGGTAATTTTTAAAACCTGAAAACCTAGGAAAAAGCAACTGAATGAAGATGCAAGCGTCTTGACTAGAAGGTTCTCTAATGCCCACAAGAAACTTAATTAGAAACAGTGATAATTGGTTCATGAGACAGAGACTTAAAATAATTTAGTTCCAAATAATTCATGGAAATAATAGTCTATTTGTTAAATTTGACCTCCAGTAATATTATTCAGAAGCTGTTATTGTAGTCAATCTAATGGTCCATGACATTCTTTAAGGATTAATCTTAGAGCAAGTAAACTAAATATGGGCTCAATTTTATTTTGATGGTATCTCGGAAGCTCTGCTGGAGCACAACAGCACTTCGTAATTTATTAATTTATCTTAAGGGAACAGACGTGATAATGTGACTGTTTGTGTTCCCACATACCCACTTGTGTTTTTCACACCTGAATAAAGAAAATTCTATCTTTTAAATTACAGTGTGGTTTATTCACCTTTTTTTTCCAGCAAAGAGTTGTTTTGACTTCTATGGCTTGTCATTTATGCATATTAAGGCCAAAGTATTGATAGTTTAAATCTTAGGCCTTCTTTTCATGCACACAGGCTTAATTGCTGCCTTGATATATTTAGAAGCTGGGAGCAAAAAGGTGATTACATTTTTTGTTTCTGCTAAGAGTGCGTGTTAACTAGTGTGTGTTCCGGTCCACTACACCCCTGCTGTAAGCCTCGAGGAGTTAACAAACTTTACCATGAGTAAAGCCAAGTTCACAGTTAAAAAACACACTTTTAACTTTACCTTGAGCCACTCCGATATCCACCAGGAGAAAAAGCAGAAGCCAGGACAGGGTCAGCATCTCAGGAGAGCATCTCGCTACTCTTCTTCCTCTCTCAGTTTGTGCACCGTGCCCCATGATGAGGAGTCAAACTCCGCTCTGAGGCAAGTCCGAGTCTCTGGGAAATGCGCTCAAGCACGCACTATGTTCGCTCGCTGTTGTGCGCTGCGGTCCAAATGTCAGCGCTCAACACACCGAGCCCACAGAAAATTGGCTTTGCAAAAAAAATATCCAGCCCTGTGTTTTGGCAGTCATATAAACTGTGACAGTTTATGGAATAAGAGGCGAGTACATTGCCCTCCGTCAGTAAGGATGTTGCATTAAAATCTGTCCCCGTTTGCTTTCCCTTTGAAAGCTTCACTTGGTTTGTCTAGAGGTGTGGATCGATGTCTTGATGCCAAATGCATTCTCCGATTACTCCCACACACAAAATCAAAGTCCTCCGGTGAGTCCACTCTCTCTGTGGCACCTTTCACGCGTGCAGCCAAGTAAGTGTGAACCGTGTTGGCTTTCCATACGTGTGTGTGCGTGCTTCGAGCCTCGCGCTCCACTGACGGGACTGAACCGGGGGAAGGAGCAGTCTCTGCGGGCTACCTTGCTCCTTCAGCCAATCCAAGTGCTCCGGCAAGTGGCAGCGCTGTCTCAAAACCTGGCCCGGACACAGCGAGGAATGGATGGCGTGTTTTCAGATACATGATTTATGGAAGCCTTTAGCTCAATGTACATGACAATCATTGAGGTTGTTTATGCCTACAGTACACCTCTAAATTACCTACCAAATTATCTGTGGCTTAGACAAATTATAGATTTAAAAAATCAGTTTACATTTTATTTCATTTGGTGTCGACACTTATTAAGGAACATTAATGAAAGTACTTCCCATGTGAGCCACAGTCGATTGATTGGATATAATATTTGCGGAAGAGTGAGATATAAATGCATCCATGCATTTAAAGTTTGTTTTTAACTATTGATAGTTAAGCCCAGTGTTTTCCAACCTGGGGGTCGAGCCTACTTATAGCTAAGGGTCACAAGATAAAATAAGAGCTCTTGAAATAATAAATATTGATCATTTGACCTGTTCTTATTTCAAACAGTGAAACCAAAACATATTTTAAAGAGAAAATGCCTTCTCTGTGGAACTTTTTTGAACTCAAACACATCTAAAACATGAAGAGGAACCCCAAAAAAAGTGGTTATCTCCCGTGCTGAGAAATGGAGCCAATGCAGAGGTGCTATAAAATTGAGTCCCTCAAATGTCCATTTGAGGCTGGCTCCAAAAACAAATCAATCCTCAAATCCCAATATTAAATGTCCAACTTGGAAGCATAAATGAACATGTTGACAGCCTGGTAAAAAGAATTTGGGTTTTTCACTGCTGAATTCCCCTGTTCATAACAACTGAACAAGTACAACTGTACATCCATAAATCATCTTTCTAAATTACAGTAAGGCTAAAAGTTATGCACCGTAAAGGGCGGGAGTGCTTTGAGTGACAGGTGTGTGCCATTAAAGGTCACAAAACTGCTAGCTGTCTGCTCTCCTGCTTCCAGTAGCCACGCCTTAGCACCACCAACGATCCACCTATATGCCCATTAATTGTTAGTCTGGAGTAAAGCTGTAACGTCACTGCCAAGATGACAATGGCCTAAGACACCCACATAGAGCTTTACAACGGCTCTTCAGAAACCTGTAGGATCCTTTTAACATAGGGCCCCAACTAGAAATTGCTTTTATAAGGAGTCGCAAGACATACAAAGTCCAATAGCTGCCAAATAAATGTAGCGAAGTTAACATTGTAATATGTTCCCTTTGCATAAGTATAAAGTAGCAAAACCTTAAAATACTATAATGATAGTCAATAACAAGTACCTCAAAACTTGTGAACAGTACTGGAGTATCTTCTCATCAGTGTGTGTTGCAAACAGATGCTTCCGTTTCCTTGTCTCTGTATTTTGAGAACATAAATCGTCATTAATTTAGCACATGGGCTGCAGCAGGAAGGCATAATTTATCTGACTGGGCCCTGCGCTCGCCCTTGTTTCTGTCAATCTAATTGTTATGTAGAAGTAGTAATAGCATGTGACAAAACCTGATCAATAATGACCTCAGCCTAACAGACATACTCTTGATCGCACAGACACACGCTTTTGCATTGAAAAGGGAAATTTGTTTTAGTGATTCTGATGAAAGACTGATGAGTAATCACATATGCATGACAGATGTCTAGTCAATGCCCCCGGTATTTCATGATTAATGGGAAATATGAGCCTGAAACTATCTCTGAACTAAAATGAAGCGTAATAAACTTTTACAATTTCAATCTAATTTAGGAAGCATGGTATCCTTCTCCCCTCTATCAACATTTTATTTTTAATGTACGGTGATGTCAGAGAAGCTGTCATCTTGCTGGCATTTCAATTTCAGGTAGGATGTGAAGGAAATTGCTTTTATTCTTGACTCAAAGTGTTGGGAATTATAGCATATGTGTGGGTCTTCAATATGATAGCACATACTGTATGTTCTACACAAAGCATCATATGTGTTGAACAAGCTTCTTTTGCCATGTCATGAAAGCATAGATTCAACAAGGTGCTGTATATGTTCCTCAGGGAGGGTTGGTCCATGCTGATTTCACAGTGATCCATTCATGCTGCTATCAACTCATTCCACATTATCTCAAACGTGCTCTGTTTGGTCCAGATATGACAAATGCACAAGCTCTGGGAGGAAATCTGAGGTCATGAAACAATCTTCAGTGTGCCTGTGAAATGAGATCTTATCTTGCTCATTGTATTCATTTAAACAAAAGACACTGCACTGTGACTGACATGAAGGCCACATTCTGACCCTGTCACCAGTATGTCATATTATAAACCAGGATTTCTCAGCATGTGCTTCATTTTTCCGCTCCGCTCCTCAGTCATCCAGCTCTGGTGATGGCTCCCATAGCCTAATTTTCTTGTTCTTTGCTGACTGGAGAGGAAAGTGGCAGGGCCCTCTGCGGCTGCAGCCCATCCAATTCAAGGTTAAATGATGTGTGCTTTCTGAAATGTCCTTCCGCACACTGCCGTTGTACAGGGCTGTCATTTATTTGTGGCCTGTTAACTTGAACAAGTTTTGCCAGTCTCCTCTGACTTCATGAGCCACTGAGGAGCCAGTGATTCTGAAAGCAGTAAGTGACATCCTCTGCTTAAATTATCAAATCGATAATGTGTCTGTCTCACTCTGATGTGAACTGTAAAGAAAAAACACAGTGTATTCATCTTTAAAGGGAATTCATTTGAACTCATTCAGGACTAGTTATGAGCGTTGATATATATTTGCTTAATTAGTTTGACGTCTCACTGACATTTCACTATGAAATTTAAAAACCTCATAAAACTCAACCAAAATGCTCAAGTAAAAAAAACAATTGACATTTTCTGTTGCCTCCCAGAGAATTGCACTAAATCAATAATTTGTGGTCTCTTGTTTGGTTGTAAAGCGGATAGGTCAAGGTTAAAAATGTTGTTTATAAGTGTTTTATTTACTGCCTCCCAGTGCACAATATTTAGCAATTACTGTTTTTTGTCTGACGGAGTGGTAGATATATTTTTCTGCACGGAATAAAAAAGAGAAAGAAGCTAGATGTCTTCAGAAAAAAAATATGTAGCCTTGAACACACCACTGACCACTGTCTTAGCTTTTTAGGAATGATATAGCATATGTTCCACGAGCACAGAAACACTGAGGCGTAAATGCCCCCCAGCTTGTTAACATGCCCCTTTCAGCAAAAAAAAACCCCTCACATACACAACTTTGTTCACAAAGGAGCATTTTTGCCCACAGCACTCCTGCTAGATGGATGTTTTAGTCTCGCAGGAAACTTGACACTGCAATCTCAGGAGGGCAGCCCTGTCTGAGATGCTGGAAGTGGAGTGTCTAGAGCTAACAACCCCGGCCAGCTAAAACTCCCTTGAAACAAACATTTTTGCCCATTTTAGCTTTCAGTTTAAGAGCAACTGAACTCTTGAACTATACTTGCTTTACAAATATGCATGAACCACTGTCTGAGTCACATAGCTGTTTCAGTTTGCAGGTCTGAAAATGCATACTGTGTGTATATTTCATATTTATTGCCTCCACAATTGGAAGTGTGAATACCCTATGTTCATCCCATTTAAATTATAAAAAACACAATATACTATGTCACATCCAGTTTTTTTAAGAACAGGGAAACTGTATTTATTAAAAAGAAAGGAGAAGGAAGCTGAGTTGCTGTGGGGTGTTTTGTTGGCTTTTTCCTCCTCAGACTCCAAAAGAATAAACCATATCCTGTTGTGGTATGAAACACTTAAACATATACTGACATATTGTTGTAGGAGCTTCCCTGTCTTTTTCAACACTAGCAGTATGGCTACGTATTTGGTCGTTCCATCACTTTGTGACTGAAATATCTCAACAACTTTTAGATGGATTGCCATGACATTTTGTTCAGACGTTCACGCTGAAATATAATATGAAAGATCTCTATTTGATGGATTGTTTTCAAATGTGCTTCTCAAGTTCAGAGTTGGTTCACAGATGATGAATCCTAATAACTTTTGCAGTCCCTTGTAATTCCATCCGGATGTTGACATTTCTGTTTTTTAGTCAAATGTCTCAACAACTGTTGGATGAATTGCCATGAAATTGGATGAAGCCATTAATGTCCCTTTCAAGATGAATTGTGATGACTTTGGTTATTACTATTCATCAGGTTTGAATCTTAAATTGTCCATTACTCTTGTTTAAGACCGAATATCTGCAAAACTTATGACACTGCCATTAGCTTTCGCTGTAATTTGTGTTTGGCGCTAATTAGCAAATGTTAGATGACAATGTAAAGTAATTACCTGCTAAAACAAATGTTGTTGTTAGCATAGTGAAAGTAGCATTTAGCTCAACACACCGCTATGTCCAAGTGCAGCCTCACTCTCTGGTGTAGACTCTCAGTCTTGTTACCACATATATCCTTCGTCCTTTGTGCAGGGATGTTTCTCGGAAACAAATGCCAGACTGACATCCCATATCCCTGCTGAGCGCTCACAGGACCTCTGTCTCTCGCCAGGCTGTTGATCAATTAGACAGACAGTCAGACAGATTGATAGTCAGCCAAACAAATAGAGATATGCAGGCAGACTGATGGTTATGCAGAGGCAATGTAATGCAGTTTCAATGCTAGACCTACTCCTCAATCTCAACCCTTCCCCCTTCCAACCACAACCACGGCATACACACAAATAGGCCTTCGCTTCTTTCTAATTTTAGAGATAAACATCAATTAATGAAAATGGAATTTGAAATTAATCACCGCTATAAATTAAGTCACCTTCAGGTAAATCCTTCTTCCTCATCCATAGAGTTCCAGGTATGCCTCATGTTATTCCTCTAAACTTGCAGAACTGCAGGATAGAGAGGAATTTGAATGATGACAAATGGCATAATATGTTTTGCACACACAGCAGTGGTTTGGGGCTGAGTTTTTCTCTTCTCTATTCTTTCTTTTTTTACATCACTGAGCCACAGAGACACAGTGAATGGTGCTGATGGCAGTATGTGCCACACAATAAAGCTGCTTTCCATCGCTTTGGGCACACTTTACTGCAGCTCTTGATATCAGTATTAAAAGTGATTTGCAGCGCCGTATGTGGCAAGGAATCAAAACTTAATTTAGGCAGATAAAGATGCCATTTGGGAGAGAGATAAAGTGCTGCATCATGGGAGATGTGTTCCCGAGCCTGCTCTCAGCTCCTCACCCTTACAGCGCCCTCAGATTTACTAGCTCTTTTTTCCTGCTCCATAAAACAGCAAATCTGCTCGCCAGGCGACACAGGCAAATGTTAATGGATTCATTTGTCAAGAACCTTCCACTTATTTACAGTCCCCTTCCATTACCGTCGCTCCTCCTGTAAGAGAAAAACCTGTGGCCAAAGTCAAAATATCGATTTGCCTGTCCATCACGACTGTGAGTCATCCTGTAAAACTCACAAAGCCACAGACACTGCTGCCACCAGGAGTGTGTTTAAACATGACAGTTACACAATCACAAGCATTTTTGGAGGATGATAGGGTGGGGGTTGGCTGCTCCCATCAAAGCAATTATGTAATGTAATTAGAGTAAATGAATTAATTAAATTTTAAATAGTTTCAAATTAAAAGCGTTATTGTTCAAATATCATTTCAATTATCCTCAAGCCATGTAAAGGAAGCAAATTACTTGTCACAGTCCTGAAATCAGTTTTTTATTTTTCGTTTCATAAGATTTTCTGGAAGTATATGCTGCTCTTCTAAAATGAATGAAAGCTACACAACCAGAGAACATGTCAACATGGGGAATGCGTTCATTCATTATTTCTTGTTGCAGATAGTGTTAGGGTTCAGGCATGGGGTATTTCATATTTTACTTAGAGAATGATTCAAGAAAAACACATGTTACTTTAATCAAACTACATTTTTCAAACTCAAAATTAAATTTGCACTAGATCCTGAAAAGGGTCTGTTAATACTGTTTACCACGTATACAGTACAAACAGCACTGGGGCTGATTATATTGGCGTGCTTCAACTTCTTAGACCACAAGGTTTTCCATCAGTGTGACTGCTGATACAAGCCAGACGTTGTGCACCAGCTACTGATAGGTCCGACTTCTCATTTAAACACTCAGCCTGGAGGAAGGTGAGCGCCATGCTGTGCCATAGGCCAGAATCCCCCAACACATCTTATATCTTCTGCACTGCCCAGGTTTTTCTGTCCTTTGGCCACTGGATCAAAGCTTCAAGCTACACTCTGTTTAGTATTTTTCCAAACCTCCCTAGATTAGATCTGAGCCAAGCAGATATTAAAATCTGAGCAGGAATATGATTGGAAGATTCCCAGCTACTGACATGGTTGCAGTAAGTTGGTTGTAGTTGTAGCAGTAGTAGTAGTCTAGTAACACTTCATTAATCCCTCTTGGGCACATTTCTTTATAACAGAAACATCAAAAGCAGTGTAAGACGCAGTGCCAAACATAAACAGGTCACACACAAGCCATCGGCTCATACATATGCATGGCCAAATGACTGATTGTAGATTGCATCCTGTATATTATGCAAAAAAGCTAGTGTAAAGTTCATTCCTGGAAAAAAAGGAATACATGTGTTGTATATCTTATATCCCTTGCCATGATACTAAAGGTTTGTATACAGTAGGATGCATTTGTTTGTGTTGCTCTATGCTTACAGTTCCTGGTGCTGTTGTTGTTTTACTGTGAAACCGATGCTCATTAAGGCTCTTTAGATTACAGTCACTAAAAGAACACTTTACATAAGCAGCAGCATGGACTGTTGCTTTCAATGGGAGAGCGGCACAACAACATCTACAAGGCAGTTGTTGCAGGATGTGTGATTCATTGTTTAATAAACACTGAGTACATCCTTGAAGAAAAGTATTTTCTCTCTATCCCCAGCATGCTGTGAGTCAGACCCACAGAGGTTCCTGCATGGCCTTTGCTAAAAGCTTCTGATTATCTCTCACTGGCTTCAGCTGAGAGGCTCCACTCTTGTGGCGTATACAGCGCTGCAGCATCTCTGCCATCCATACATCTGTTTCATCCCCCATCATTTCCTCTTTCCTCCTCGTTCTTATTCCTTCTCAACAGTCCCCACCTCCCATCCGGGGAAATGGTTTGGCCTTTCTGAAGTAAACAGGCATTAATCACTCCTTGAGAGGGAATTGTCCGAGGGACAGCCCAAGGCATTTGAAAGGGGCCACACAAAGGCACATGGGACCAGGAGATAGATGCTGCAGGGGAGCGGGGTGTTACGGCCCCCTATGGGAAGTGTACAGCACCAGCTGATGGGGTCAGCGTGTCCACCTTGGGTAAGTGTGTCAAGGACAGTGAGAGGAGGAGGCGGGATTTTGGTTCGGGGGAAATTGACTGCCGTGAACCAGAGCAGTGGGCTGACAAAAACAATGTGTTCCCGATTTAGTTTTTCTTTTCCCCCTTTAAACAATAACACAGGGAGTAAACACATAATCATAAATTAATGAGTGATCAGTCATGAACATGAGAGAGAGGACGAAACACACACTTTCCATCACATGATACTTTCACTTCTGCCTACAATAATAACATGTTGATGCAGTATTCTTTTTTTATTCCGTGACATTTAAAATCTGATATTTACGGACTTAACCTCAAAATATTACAAACCTCCTTCAAGAAAATGAGACAAACAATTATGATTTCTTAATTGTTTATGTGCTGTGCTCATCATTAGATCTAACACAGCTGAAAAACACAATATGACACAGTTTATGAACCATGAATGCCGACGATCATTGCCCAAGGAATAATAATTAGTTATTCAACTGACAATATTGTGATGGACTTCCTTTAATTTAATGACTGTTACATGAACCCTTTTACTTAACTGTAACACATGTTTTAATTTGGAGCTCTTCATGTAAAATTTACCACAGCCCTGTTATCCCTATACACATTTGCATTATTGCATTTTCTGAAACTGAAAACATGGGTGAGGGTTAATAGAGTCAAATATATTCTGACACTAACCAGCTATCACTGACATTAGCAATTCAGTTAATTAGTTCTAGTACACTCATGACATGTTTTATGACACATTGTGGCATAAAGAAGCTACTCATTGACCGCAGACCATTGTCATTCATTATGATCATCCACTATTTAATTAAAAAGCCCAGTGTCTGCCAACCAAGATTTACTGTGCAAAACCCAGTATTATCCAGTCCAATAACAGCTTTGTGAGACTTATTCATGAAGGAGTTCAGTGGCATTTTAACTGGCAAAAAAATCCCTTTAAACAAGAGAAATTCTCTTTAATACTTCAACAACAAACAGGCTGTAGCCTTCCTGCAGACCAGAGTGGCTTAAACGCTGTGTCACTAAGTATGGCAACATCAAACTGTCACTCAGTAAGTGTATTACTTATACAAAAATATAAACAACAGGGAAAGTATTTAAAACTGCTCTTATGGTAATTCACACACATTTTGCCAGGATGACACACCTTTTTTGATGAGGTTTAGATTCCCCTTGAAGTGTTTCTTGCATAGGGTTGACTTGCATTTCTCTTGCATCTTAAAACCACCATCCTATGCCTAGACATTGCTGCATTCTTCCTGTCCATACTGGCCTTGAAGAGATTCCCTTTTAATGGAAGCCAAATCCACAACCTAAGTTATTTTGCAAAATGCATGCTTAAACCTCAGCTGAAGTTTGCATGTGGCTTCAGCAGTCTGGAATTAACAAATTAAGCAGGTACCTAATAATAATAATTAATAATAGTGTTGTCAGTCTAATACAAACTTTTTGTGTGTGTGTTTGTGTCATAGTAACACAAGGATTGATTATTTTTACTAAAAGGACGGTAACTTAGGAGTATACCCACTCATCTGTTCAGCTACACTTTGGAACACATTCCCTTGACTGCAGATCCCTCACATTTGTATACCAGTAGAAACAGATCTCATCTTGCCCTACATGGATAGGAAGTATAATTACAGCCACCAAACACAGCGTCATTAAGCATGTGGGCCTGTGAGTGCTATCCTTTAAATGTTCTTTACATGGCATGTTGTTTGTTAAGTTTGACGTTAGTCTATTGCATGTCTTAAGCCATTACAGCTCCTGCTGGTCTTGTTACAAGCACAGTACTCAGCTAGACAGCAGGGAGACATATGTTCCTCATCTTAAGTGGTGCTTTAAAAGGTATTGATGGTTTAAAAGCAGCTAATAAGTGATCAATGAGGAGACTCTGCGTCATGGTGGCACTGTACCCAAGGAAACTCTTAGGGAACTGCTCCCAAATGTCCTCATTAAAATGTTGTTGCACACATTTTAAACTGATTTAAAGGATCCAGCCTCAACAACAAACTTAACATTTGTTGCTATATATAGATCTGATTCTAAATGAGTGTGTCATTAGATCACATATATTTGCTGTTCAATCAAATGACAGTTATCCACATTAAATGTCCTTTGTTTTAGGTGAAGTGACAGTTGGGCAACAACTGGAGTCTTGGCAAAACAGGAGCAACGCTCTGATTATAATCAGCCAGATGGCTGCCAAGCAATGTGTGGATATAATGGGAAGAAGCGAAAATCAGATTTGATACTAAAATGTATCTTTCATGTCTTTATCAACCAAAAACTCCATAAAACTGTCAAACATTTGAACATTTTGTTTTTACATCTTCCCAATGTCTCTAGTGTTTATGCTGAGCAAAAGTCATATTGGAAGTCAGCCAATAGAGTACACATAACATGTTATGTATTCTATATAATTATAGTTTTCAGCATGCATAAATAAAGAAACGGTTTTCACAAAGAGTAGTTTTAGGTTGTTTTGTCATAATGATTATTTCTCTGTTGACCCTTTCTATACAAAAAACATGTAATTACTTTCACAGGTCTCTGAATCACTCTTATTTGGCAGTCTCAGTTTGTCAGGATCATGCAAAAATCAGAATTCCTGGTAGATGAGAGAAGAAAGGGTAGCATAATGTTCTGAGGCACAAGAGCTCTCCACTTTCTTTAAGATGCTTTCATCTCGTTCTTCTGGAAGTCGGGCTGTTGTTCTTTGTTGCATGGTGTGAGTTTCAGCTGTGTTTTGAACTGACATGACACAGCCAGGGATGTTTGTACATCCAGCGTTTGAATTACGGAGGACTAAAGGCCTGCGTGGTGATGTATGAGCAGGATGTCAGGTCTGTCTGTTAACAATGATTTATTAAGGCCTGGGGGGGAGCAATGCCAGGTAGTGGTAATGCAGTCAGACTAAGAAAGCTACTGTAAACACACTGTATGACACCTAATGAAGGCTCACACAGGAATCCATTACACCCTTTCACATTCCACTCTTATAATATTGCATGAGTAACTGTCTTATTCCAGGGCAACAAAGGGCCAAAGTACTTCATTCAAACATCTTATAGACGCTCTGCTGACACAACCTGACTGCATAAGTGCATTGCCCCGAGGTAGAAGTGGGTATCCAAGGAAAAATTATCTGAATGACCAAAAAATGTGCCATAGTCAAATATAAAATGTACTCCGACAATGCTCACACCAACACAACAGAGCTCAAATGTCTCTGAAGACATAGATTGTGTTTCTCTGTAATCTGAAACTCAGACCCATCAAAGAAATTCCAATAAGCAGTAGAGACATTTCCCAGAGAGCATCCTGTGGGGTTCCTGGTGGCAAGCGGCACTGATGGGTGGGGTCAGTGTGTCAAACTCCAATCCTGCCCCATTACTCAGCACAGGTCCCATTAATGTATCAGCCATCTGATCTACACAGCTGCAGAGCAGGGGGGGACATGTAAACACAAAGAGCGAGGAATTCAGGGAGAAGGGGGAGGGCATGGAGAGCAGGGTCTGACATTATGGTTGCATAAAGTGCAAGCCATTACTGATCCTTGCTGCTGCCTCGCAAACATGGACGAAACTGTCCGCACAAGGTCAAATCAATCGAAGAGCAGCTGATTTACTCTCTAGAGGTCAAGATGAGCGAAGAGAAACATGGAGGGAAAGTTATCTCTGCATGTGTGTCTTTGTGCAGTTGTGTGTGAGCGGCTGTGTGTGTGCGCTCGACACAAAAGAGGGCAGAAAGCATGTGTGTTTGTGTGTAGTCGCACGATAAGCATCCCTTTCTGGGAATTACCTGCTTGTCTCATTAATAGGTTGTTGCCGGAGGGGAACAATATGCAAACCAACCAGGAAAAAAATGGAAATCAAAATACTTTCTCCCGCCCCCCCACCCTCCATGGTCACACACACTCACCAACATTACACACATAATCACACTGCCAGTCACAGTGCATTAAATGATTCAGCTCATAAAACACTTATAGTCCTGATAGGTAAGGATTAAGAATTGTAAATAAAAAGGCTCTCTTAATTATACTGCTTTGACATAAAAGCTGTTTGTGCTGCTCCATTTTTGTATAAGTCAATAACCGTTAATGGAATATTTTGTACATGAATTAGGGATTTATTTGTATACCTTGTAAAAGCAGTATATTGTTCCACAAATCAGTTTTATTAGCAAGAGTTAGTGCACAGCAACGAGTAAACACTATGCCTGTGCTCAATGGGATAGTACAAAAATAAAAAATGCCATTAAAATTAAAAAGCTAACGTTCTTAAATCCCATTTGATTAAACAGTTATGATGAATGGTTCCAAGCAGAATATTTAAAACTGCTGCAGACAAATTTGACCTGAATAGGGTTGTTAATAAGTGTAAATAAAAATCATTAGAAGAACAGCAACCACAGATGATCAAATTATCGATCTATTCTGCCTAGTATGAGAAACCAGACATTGAAGGGGTGTTGATAAAAAAACAAAAGGGGGCTTTAATTGCTTTTTTTGTTTCTCTACCAGATTTGAGCCCGGAGAGCTTTACACTGGACCCCTGCTGAGATGGGCTGTGGTGGGAGAGCCCTGCTTTCAGGCAGACTTCTCTTCAGGCCCAGAAACAGGATAGACGGGAACTGAGGGGGTCCCTACTGGGCAGGGGGGCGGCTGATATCCCAGGACCCCTGCTCTGTTTGTGCTCCAGGTTACACCCGTTATAGCAGGGGGTCCTCCCCTTCCAGCCCCTGAGGGGTCTCTATACCCTCTGGAAGAACTTCAATTAAAATAAGGTTGGAATCAAACATTGAACACTTCACCTCCTCAACCAGCCCTAATAAGGACAGCAAAGATTAACTGATAGAAATTAGTTGGATTTCATCTGAATTGTGCCTGAATCCAACAAGATGTCTTCTATCGAACACAAGATGTAGGAAATAGAATTCTGAATTCTTAAATGTTTTAGTTGTACAGCACAAAAGTTGTTGCATTGTATTGCGCAATTGCTAGCATATCAAAAGTCTCTTCTGTGCTTCAATGGCAGTCATCACACTGTCATAATAACAGTGGGGATAATCTCACAACCCACTTTTACTGCACACACAATTGTTATTTCCTTTTGAAAGCACAAATTCTGAAAATGGGCCATTTCAAGTCATTTTAAAAATGCAAATACATGCTTTCTTCCAAGTATTTCAAATAGATAATTTGCATTCTGGTATTTGGAGATTTTACTACATACAGAAAAACATTGTAATAAAGCAACAGCAAATATGTTGCAGTTCGTACCCTCTTTTTTTTCTTCCCACACCCCTTTCTGCTGTTGGAGTTATCTATCTTGTAGGTACAATGCAAACACCACTGGTCTCGATTTCATCGACATTGTTGCTACACTTAAGTGCAGTAACTTAATCCCTTTTGAAACAGAAGGGTTTCAACCTTAGCCGGCGGGCTGGGAGGGGAGCAGCACTGAGTGGAAGTGGAGGAGGGTGTTGTCACCTGCACTTTACAGCATTATGGCGTACTGTAGAAGTGGCAGGGGCCTCGGGGTCATTTAGATAGGGTTCCTCTACCCTGAGGTGTTAAATTCAAAACCACATTTATCATCACAAAAAAAGCTTTTCTTTCAGCATCTGCTCACTTAACTTTAATTATAGCTTCCTTTCAGGAGGAAGGCCATTAAGCTGGGTTGGGTCCTTAACTCTCTCTCCTCTCAGTGTTGCACTGTGTCACGGCTGGATACTGCACTGATATACAGAGAGGTGAAATGTATTCTTCTTCTTCTCACTGGGCCAGTAAGCACTCCACAAGGGTTTGAGATCTACAATCCCAGAGGATCAACACAAGCATTTTGAAGTAGACATTTCAAAAGAAAAAGTAGTCAGTGATATGAAAGGCTCGGTCTGCAGCAGAAGTCGCACAGGTAAACACCATCCTGGTATTGTACTGTACGTTTGGTCTGTGCAAGTGAACGTTTTGGATTCACAAGTGTACACTTTTGTTTGTGTACATATGTGTTTATCCCTCTATAGTCCTCGTGCACTTGGCCCATTTTCCATCATTGTGCTGTGAGTATCCCACTGGGAAGGAATACGAGGGAGATTAGCTATGTTTCCTGTTGGTGAGGCTTTGATGTTCAGTCCTGGGGGAAACACTGCTCAGTCACATTTCCCTTCATCTGCTGCATGTCATTCAACGTGTACAACCACCTCCAAAGTCACCAAGCCCTTCATGCTGTGCGCTGTCTGCGTTTAGAGACATCAGTCATGTTATGAGAGCAGCCACTAAGTTTGACCTTAACTTTGGGAAAGAAAGCTTTCTGTTCCTGTTTTGCTTTAGCTGAGGAAGCACAAGGAGCTTTACTAAAAAAGAAACACAGGGATTGTTGGTCTGTGTACAAGCCTGGACATGTTGCAGCTAAACTGTGGTTATACCACTGACATACAGAATGCTGAATCAACTTCTGTCCTTCTCAACAACAGTTACATAACAGTAACAAACCCAAATGATGATATAATAAAATTACCATATAATTATGCCTAGCATCAGATCATTCACACGATTGATCCATCTTTAACAAAGTACTAGCGATTTCGAACTGCATGCATAATATTGTCACACTTTATAAAAATTGATGCAGCAGAACCTTCTTTCCTTGTCACAGCCTTGAACATTCAATCCCCACAAGGCAACCGGACCGCTGTCCATTAGATTTAAGGTTCTGGTATGTTATTCAGTTAGCGGCTAATGTAGCCTTGAGCTGCTACCTCAAGCAGGGATGAGCATGAGTGTTTTGACACTTAAGGCTATTTGGAGCCGCAAGTCATGATATACCCTTTTTTAGAGGTGCAGTATCACTTTGAAATAACTTGTTTAAAGAATGTGATGTGTGGAGTCAGTAGAGTTCCTCTTTAAAAGCTGTTTCAAATGATTCAACACATTGATCCACAATCAACCAAAAAAACAGTCTGTCAGAAGGAGGATTTAGCTTCCCATAGATGCACCCCATGGTGCTTAGCCAGAAACCCGGACAGGAACCAGCAGGTCACTATATATATTTAGGCCTTGAATCATGATTAAAAACAAGGTAAATTATTTGAAATTATCAAAATTAAATCAAGGCGTTACTTACTAAATTAAAACTATGCTATGTGCCCAACTGACTTAATTATTGTATTTTGCCTTTGCTTTGATCCCAGATTAAGTGCTTAGCATAAAGTAAAGACTAAGACAGAACATCAGCCAATGAAACACAGCACACCATGCTTCAGTAGATTCTCTGTAGATCTTGATAATGATCATTACAGGTACAAGCTTCTGAAGCACAGTGGAGAGAAGGTCCTTTGATTCAGTGCCACAGATTTCTGCCCTGTGATGACTGGGCCCTGCACCGAAGAGGAGGACACAGAGGTAAAAAAGTGACTGTTCCAGGTTAAAAAGCATGCGGATAATGTTGTGGGTTTTCTAATGAGCCCTGACTACTCTATATTTCATGCAACAGCATGAGGAGACTTTGGGTGATTTTAGGTGAGTCTGGGGACATCAAAGGGACCAAAGAGCGAGAAGACGGTAAACCGAACCCTCTGTAGCACAGCTACAAAGGTTTGGGTTGGGTGAGCATGCAGTATTTGATGTATGTGTGTATTGTTTGTGTTAAATCTTGTTTACGAAACCCTATCCTGTTTAATGCTGGGAATAAAACTTTAAATAATAGAACAAGATATGCATTTATTCAAAAATGTGTGTGTTATCACACTCTGTTTATTTCCTGTTATTCAACTTGGACATAAGCGCCTTGTTATACTATTGATTATAATTTAAACAACATTTAGAGATATAACTATTAAGCATTTGGCCTGCATGGCAGCTGGAGTCCTCTGTCTCGCTGTCAGTATGATTGACGACTTAGACGGTACATGAATTTCAATTCCTGGTGGAACATACAGGCTGGCTTCATAAACAGGTACAAAACTTCAGTAATATGACTGAAAATTGGCCAATTAAAAGCTCTAAATGTAAATCAGCTGCATCCGCAGTACTCCCACTTTTTCCACTGTGTGGATGCTGGTGAACTGAAGAGATCCCCATCCCCTCATTTGTCCACTCCTCCTGCTCAGTCACCAGGGACAGGCTGGAGAAGAAAAAAAACAGTGTTACCGAACCCTTTGCATTCAATTATGGGTCATGTTTAAATCTCCCAACCCTGAAACAGGAACAGATGATTCCAGGAAGGTGGCCAGCTAATGCAGACAGACAGACAGACAGACAGACAGACAGACAGACAGACAGACAGACAGACAGACAGACAGACAGACAGACAGACAGACAGACAGACAGACAGACACACAGACAGACAGACAGACAGACAGACAGACACTAACACAACATTTGGATATCCGAGCATTGGAGGGAAGCCAAGCATAGATGTGATCGCCTTCTGCACGCGTACTGGCTCCATGTTCAGCAGCTTTTTGCAAATATTTAATTTTTTTTTGTTTCCCAAGAGAAAACTAAATTGTGTATTTTCTTCACAAAAATTAAAACATCAAAAAGATAGGGAACTAATATTTTTTAATTTCACAATATGTTCACTATCGCTTCAAGATCTCACCCTCTGGTCAAAGTAGCTTATTGATGTCATTTTTCTTAGAGACTCCAGATTGGACAGTTGATGAGAGGACTATGATTTACCAGATGGCTCATTGTGTGTTCTTTTTTTTTGGCAGTCTGACCCTACTGAATATTGAGATGAGAGGCCAGCTTGGATTTTCTGGAAAAAAGTGTGAAATTTCTTGGAGTGAGTGTATTGCCTAGCTGTCACCCTCTGTATTGGACCTGATGTGCCGCCACTGACGGCAGACATCGTACTGTTATGGCAGAGCCTCAAAGAGACAATTTGAGGGTCTGATGTTTTTTTATATCAATTTAAATATGACTTGCTGAGCCACAGGTCTAAAGGGAGTCCAACACAAAGAGGCTGTCCCTTTTAAGTTCAATTTCAACTCAAGCATTAATCAAACATTAAAACTTAAATTCAAATATTTAAATTTCTCTTTAAAAAAAATAAAAACAGATGTATCAACTCTTCAATACACAGCAGGCCCTCGCAGCTTGAAGTCCTGATTCTTTAACTATTTTGTGTTGTATCTTCTCTTCCTGGGCCCTGGAAGCTTTCAATAAACAGTGGAGGAGACAACAGGCAGCTGCACTGCATTCGGGCACAGATTGGGACATGTGTTTGGCCGGGAGTCTGGTGCTGAAGGGAACTCAGAGGCGGAGAAGAAAGTGTCCAAAAATAAAATACTTCGCTGGTTTCCAGTGTCGAACATTGGACACTACATTTTACAACAGCCAGTCAAGGCTTAAGGACACGCTGTTGTTTTCAAACGGAAAGCAAAAGAGACTTGGTCAGCACACAGACATGTTCTACGAACCATCTTGTTGTTGAAGTGACTCAGTGTGTGTTGGCAAAAAGAGATTTGACTGTTTATGAGATGTTCTCAGTGGGAAGTCAGGCAGTGGCTGGGCTGCCACCTTGAGGTTTACAGATGTACTTAAATGTATTTTGTCATAATCTGATCAAGTGAAAATGTTGAGCTACTGAAAAAAAAACAAAAGGCTTACTTGAATACAACTTGGATTCAAAGTTACATTTGCAAGTATTTAGAGCGGGATTTATAGAAAACAAGGATATAAACAGGTCAAACTTTAAAATACCAAAGCTTTGGAAGGGGGTCGGCGTATATTCCCAACTTTAATAACTCAGTGACTTTGCTCGTTATGGTTCTGGCCATAAGAAGACAGAGAGCACCCACTGCATTATGCACTAGAGATGCATTGCACCCCCCTATGTAACAGACACAGTGAGGGCTGATGGGAGAGGGTTGGTTGTATGTCACAGTTAGAGACAGTGGAAAGGCATCGACGGTTCAGCCTCCAACCGAATAGGACACATGCTGGCAAATTTATGGAAGTATTAAACATTAAAGGCTCTGATGCAATTGCGATTTCATGACGGGGGGAATGAGATAGTTAATAACTGTCTCAGTGAGCAGATTTCTAGCTTGAGATGAGCCACAATTAGGTCAAACTGGCTGGTGCATTAGCAGAAGGACAAGCAGCAGTTTCAGGACTTTTCTTCTCTGAGATGGGTGAAACGCAGCATTAATCACAGTAATGTTGCTGCAGAGGCAGTAGAGACAGCCCATGACGCCTTCTCTGCATAATATCCTAAAGTGAACACTGCGTTCTCTTGCTAATTTATGTACTGCCACCAGGGCTGTACAGTAAAGCTTTTTGAAGATGCTTATTGCTCTATAGCTCACTGAATGAGAATACTTTTGGCTCACTGCATAGAAACTTTACTGTATTAATTCTCCAGACTCTGAGGAAGTCCGCAGTGGATCAGCTACAGTGTGACGGCTCTACTAAGTGTGGGACATTGTGGAGCTGCAATTGTCCTGAGTTGTTGTGAATCACCTGTCTACAAAAAAGTAGGGAGGTATAAAAATCTAATTTAAGAAGTTGGAATGCACAATAACTTCAGGATGGAGACGGAGCCACAGAATAATACTTCTGTTCTGCAGCAACTTTCCTTCCTGCACATTAATCACTGTTTCTGTTTTTATTTGCTTCTGATTACTTCCTCATTTATTTTAGTACCATTTAGCAAACTATGTTGGATAATGGATTGTGTTTTTTAAAGGGGGAACTAACTGTCACAGCCATTCAATCTTTTGGTCCCTAAACACTTGTATTTCTAATGTTATTACCAAGACTGAAACTGTGTGCAATTTAAATATTATATGAGTTGTTTTTCTTTCCATGTGGACATGTTTAAGCAAAAACCAATTAGTTAAAACAGCTGCAAGAACCTATAAATAAAAACGGTGCAAAATCAAAAATGTACTCGCAAAAGCCCATGTGAAAGAAGAAAAGGGCATATGTAAAAATAAATCATTAAAAGGCTTTGTGAACACAAACGTGATGCACAATTGCCCTTTTGAAGGCACGTAAGTGGTACTCAAGTAATCAAAATCCTCAGTTATATAAATAGCCTACTTATTTTTTTACTTATATTGTGAAAACCTCCAGATAAACTTATATTAGGGAAGTTGAGATAAATAACATTTCCAAAATTATCCAAATGAATTAATGCTTTGATGCTGCTGGTTTTCTTTGTTCTACACAGTAATACACCGCTCAACCATAACATTATGACCACCTGCCTAATATTGTGTAGGTTCCCCTTTTGTGGCCAAAACAGCCTTGACCCGTCGAGGCATGGACTCCACTAGTCCTCTGAAGGTGTGCTGTGGTGTCTGTCATCAGGACGTTAGCAGCAGATCCTTTAAGATCTGTAAGTTGTGAGCTGGGGCCTCCATGGATCAGACTTGTTCATCCAAAGATGCTCGATTGGATTGAGAACTTTGGAATTTGGAGGCCAAGTCGACACTTTGAACTCTTTGTCGTGTTCCTCAAACCATTCCTGAACCATTTTTGCAGTGTGGCAGGGTGCATTATGCTGCTGAATGAGGCCACTGCAATTAGGGAATACCGTCTCCATGAAGGGGTGTACTTGGTCTGCAACAAAGGTGGTACATGTCAAAGTAACATCCACAAGAATGGTCGGACCGAAGGTATCAGCATCACACTGTCTCCACAAGTTTGCCTTTTTCCCACCCTCCTGGTGCCATGTCTTCCCGAAGTAAGCGACATACACGCACCCGGCCATCCACATGATCTAACAGAAATGTATAGAGCTGTGTGGTGGATAAAACAATGCTCTTCTCTCTTCACAGTTAACATTGTGTGGGTCTTTGTCAACGTAGCAAGATGACTTAAATTACCGGCTAAAGTACAGAATGGACAACATAACCACAAGATGATGTAGATTGAAATATGGGCTCAAATAGGCCATTATATGAGTAACACAATATCGCACATGTGAGGAAGAGGTTTGTTGATAGAGACAGTCTCCTGGTCTGCACGTCTGCATGGGAGAAGATGATACAGTTTGTGGTATCCAACAGATCTGCTGAACCAGCAGCCAACCTCTCAATGCATCCCATCTCCCATTCTGACAGTCAGCCTGATATGGGGAACAGCATCACGAGAAAATCAATTAGTGGCTCATACGTTTGAATGGCAGCAGGGATGGCGTAGATTTTGAGAAAAAAGGGATTGGAGTATTCTCCGGAAATTGTCACTGAAGAAAATATTAAAGCTATCAGATTGATTTTAATCTCTATTCCAATCGGCTGCGAGGATCTTCACCATGTGCACACACTGTTGCCGTTCTCTGGGTTCAACAAGTAGGTGCGCTCGGAGTGAAAAGCTAATTCTGCGATGATGATGATGATGATGATGATGATGATGATGATGATGATGATGATGATGATGATGATGATGATGATGAAATGATTTGGTGCAATAGAAACGGCAGAAACTGGAACAATGTGACGTTGGACGAGAAAGGAATTAAAGATAGAGTGATTATGTTTCTAATAAAATAAGATGCTTTCATCTGCAGCTGCTTATTTCATTTTGACTTTCTAATTACTTATTTTGCTATTGTTTTACTGCTATGTGTGATATAACAAGGAAAATAAGCTCAAATTCAAAAGATTAAGAACATGTGGGCGGAAAACACAGTAACTTACTTTGTATCAAGAAGCCTTTTTATGTTAAACAACATAATCTTATCTCTATGAGTAAACGCTACAGTACCAATACAAAAGATGTTGAAATATGTTAAAACAAGAAAACATTCAGCCAGAAATTGTAAACACTGTAGCATAATAAGAAAAGGTCAAAGATTTATTTATCGAGAATGTTTTTGAAACCACTGTAGATGGTACAATATCAAATGTAGAGTATGTATGATATGGTGTACAAAGAAGATGGGTCTAAGCTCTTATTTGGTGGGATTTCTCCTTAATCTCTCCTTAATTTCTCCAGTCGGCAGAGCACAGCAAGATCTGAATTGATGTGAAAGTCCTTGCCCTGGGTTAGCGTACACTGTCAATAGATATTTTACAGAAACGATTAATTATTTTCAGGACAATAGAAAACTTTGGCTCTTAAAATTGATAGGAAAAATAATTCAACACAGCAAAACACGATGTCTTGTGCAAATTCAAGGACGTGTGAATGCTGACAAACTGGATCTCCTCTTCGACTCTCTCAAAATAATTCACTCCTCTGCTTTATGAATTTGAAAAAGTGTTTTGTTTATTTCCAGTTAATGACAAAATGCTGAACAGCCATCATATGATGCATTGTAATTGCAGCCCAGCTAGGCTTTGTAAAAGCATTTACTGCTCAGTAAATCTTTTTAATAGATGAAAAAGTAAGAAAAATCAATACTAAAACAAATAGAAATTAGTGAGTGCCTCCCAAACACACATACAGTATACACCCTGTATGCAGAGTTCATATCTCTCTGAAAAAAAGCGCCATTAATCAACATATAAAAGCATTAAAAGCTACAGGCCTGTTTTTAACATTATGGAAGATTAATTGATAATAAACTGTTGTTATATTTCTTCAGTTGTAAAAAATTATGTGACCATTTTACAGCCAAACAGACTCACTTAGCACCCTGAACAGATGTAAGGCTTTGAATAGATATTGGATTCATCCTCTGGGCACCATGATTGGCAAAATAATTATTATCACCCATCCAATTGTTGTTCAGATATTTCAATGTGGACCAAAATGATGTGCCCACAGCCAGAATGTTGTCTCCAAACATTGAACATATTAAATAATGTAAATATAATGTAGTTATTTCCTATGAATCACCCTTGAATACAAATGGCAGAGTGTTAATCAATCATTGTTTTCTACAGGATACTCCAGAAAGTTAATTAAATGGGAGCAATAACAGAAAAGTAAAAACACAATACAATCATAAAAGCAATCTTCTCTCTTTGATTGACTGGGTTCTATAAAGTGTAATGTTAATGTGGATTTGGCATCAGTCCGGACATTCATAATATGGTAAATACACTCTATTGCCTTTTATGCAGATGAGCTGGCTCGTAGCTGTCTGAGTAGCTAATGCGTTTGTTGCATTTATCAATTAAAGCCACTCTTTGGGGAGCACAAGCAGATGGGAATACAGCTGTGTAAAGTCAGAAAATAATCTTTTTAATGAGTATAGAAATATGCAGGGCAGACACAGGTCTTGTAATGTACACATCATATAAGACCACCCAAAAACAAAGACGAACACTTTATAAAGCATCTTTTTTATTGAAACACATTTGCACAATATGGATGAGAAAGCTCTGTATCTATTAGTCTTTTCTCTGAAATAACATCACTTTCTCTGTGGATATGCAGTCTGGCAAGTGTCTTTTCTGTTGTTTTGACTTTTATGTTCACACAAAGAGACGCGCTGTGTTTGTGCTTCAGTCACACCCAAGATAAGACTGCTGCTACAGCAGAGCAGCTCAGAGACTATTCAGCCTGGAAGTTTGGCCCATTAAAATTTGGAACAAGGAAAGACCATTTAAGCACATACATAATCAGCAATAAACAATGCACAATTTCATTACAAGGCGGAGTACAATGCATTGGCAGAAACTGCATCGCATAGTTTGATTAACAGGCCTGTATATTTGGAGACAGACTAAAAACAGGAGCAAGCTGATCAAACCAGTAATGTGCAAATCAAAAGTGGTTTTATGACATTGTTTGATGACCTTTACCTCACAAAGTCTACTAATGAATTACATAATTTCCTATATTCCCCATTAAGTAAGGTTTTAGGCAAATACTGAGGCGCCAGTTGGGAGTAAGTGTGTGTGTGTGTGGTCTACATGCTAATGATGAGGAATGACTCAGCAACCATATATGATATAGCCCATTCACTATGAAGTACATGACATATTGCATTTTTGCATTTAGATAATGTAGTGTTTTATTCTAAATAAGGGTTCATCTTTCTAATTAACTATTGGTATACATCATTTCCTTTGTAAGTTTAAAATCATTTAACTTCAATAACATTCATTCGGAATGCAGTTAAAAGGGAGATTTATTTGAACATTTATAAGTATAGTATTTCACTATAAAAATGCAACAATGCTGAAGAGAGTTGTGATGTTTACTGTGATGAATTCCTATCACATATAACTTTCAACTGACTATTGATTTGAATGATTAAAGACAAGTGGCTGCAATTAATGTGTTTATATAAATATGAACTTTATATATAATTATAATATTACAATAACCATTCTTAAAAGGAATAGTTTATAAGGATAAGAGTAATAAAATATCAGTTTTAGTGCTCTGGCGTTATTTTAATTGTATTACTTTTAATTATAGCATTCCAAGTCTTTGAAGGAATAACACTTTCATATGTTTGCTTGGAATAATTAATTCATCGCCTCTCCCTTATACTACACAAATGTCCCAGCTCCTTCACAGAGTGTTCGGCCTTTGGATTCCTCCAGAAAGTTCTTCTGGGATCAGAGCTAAGACAGCCACACTGTCCCTGCACTACCAAACTGGGGTGAAATCCACTAATCGGCTTTAATGGGCAAACATGATAAAGCTTGTGCCAGGATCAGGCCAATTTACAGTGTGCCAGTTCTGTCCATCCCGTGTGAGGTGCATATCCACAGAGCAGCAGCTCAGTATCCTCCTCTCTAGAAAGATTTCCTTACTATCAGGCCTGGATTGGCAGAATCATGTGGAACAACCCTATTGTGAAGAGCCTGCCTCACTCTTTTCTACAGCTGGTGGCTCAGTGGAAGTGGGGCGCTAAGATGGTGCGCTTCATACGCTGGCTCAGTGTGGGGTCTTTCCAACAGCTTCTATCAGAAAAAGAGCCAAATGTGTGTGCCGCAGCACATCTGTGCAGATGGTGCTGGTGCTGACAGCTGAGGGTGAGATAAGATGTAAAGATTACTATAAAGCTGTAGCAGCATCCTTATTTTTCAGTTGATAATCCATTTTAAAAGCACCAGGGAAGTCAAGTGACAATTAGAATTTACTATTGTGGAAGTAAAAATCTCAGGAACCGTCAAGAATTGAAATCTCTTGGAGCTCAGTCACAGATCATAAAGTCTGTTATGGGAGGGATGTTGTGATCATAAAGTCACTGGATGGCAGGACATCTTGAGTCGTTGCACGTTGGTATTTTCAGTATTATATTCAAAACTCATTTTATGATTGAATCTGGGAAATGTTGGAGTTCTAGTAGAAATCCATGCAGGACCATAATGCATCGTCCTTGATCGGGGCTAGGAGCAGCAGTGAAACCTAACTCATCAAAGACTTACAGCAAAAATCATGTACCGTCACAATGAGTTAAATTAGACAGCAACAACCTTTCCTAGCCACACAACTTGCACATTTGATCCTCTCTATTGAAAGACCTTGGTGTCAAGTTTGTAAAAGCTTTGGAAATAAAAAATCCAAACTCTGTGTCCTTTAAACCATCATAACGCAGGAACCCGAAGCAGACAAGACATTTCCTTATAACATCGTTTAACATGCCTTCCCCTGAGACACAGCAGTGATTCCCTCACACTTCATTATCATGTCCAACACCTGACTTATTTTTATACTTTCAGACAGTACAAGTTCTTATCAAAGACAATTATGTACCTGGCAATGTTTCAGTTACCTGAGGGCACCGTGTTATATAAGACTGAGAGAGGATAAACCTGTGCAGGGATGTACCTGGTGTTTTAATCAAAACAGAACTTCAGTAACCTCCAGCAACAGCATATTGCAAAATGCAGAGAGGAAAGGACAACAAATTAGTTTATAACACCTGTGGGAACAGCAGCAGAAGGTAAAGCTCAACAAGAGAGAAAAGCTCTTTATTCGGCTCTTGCACTGATTAATAGTCACAGAATACTTAGAATCTAGACGGATTTAGAAGTGCAATTAATCACAGGTTTTACAGTGGGTGCTAAATCAAGAGAGGCAATCTGGGCTCAAGTAATTTTTAGAATATGGCTATCATTATTTTTGAACAGTTTCTTTTTTTCACAAGAAGCCCTTTTATAGAGAGCAGTTATCTACTTAGAGTAGCTGGAGTGCACATTGGAGCACCTCAGGTGTTTGGGTTTAGGGAAAGGGCAAAAGGGGCCTGCTCTGACTTAGATAAGGAGATCAGAAATATCCTCAGAGACGACAAATCTGTACTTCCCAATAATAATTACAGCTTCGTTATTATCATTACATTTCACTCTCCAATGACATGCGCTTTTAGGATAGTGCATTACAGGTTTTATTTATCAAAGACACTGGAGGTCTTAGGAGTAAACTTTAAACAGTCTATCAAATATGAGCAAAAAAGAAAGAGTGAAAGAAGAAGGTATGGCTGTGTGATATGAGAACAGAAGGACAGCACCATGGCTTTGACATAATTTTTCAGATGGTGTGCCAGCTCTGCTGCCATGCACAGATTTCTGCCTGGCCCCGGAGCTCAAATGTCACATGTGTAGATGCAAGTGCCCTGTGCCCTGTGGGTAAATGCACTGCAAGACCAGACTGCACGTTAATATCCACAACACATCGAGTAATATCCGATCCCAGCACTAATGGGATAATAAAGTATGTAGACTTTCTACTTTGGAACTGTGTTTACTGTTTACAATATGAAGTTAAGTGCTGCACACTGTTAACTGTTACATGCTTGTTCAATAAGCACAGAATGCCAAATTCATGATCTTGATGGTTCATCACTGATGGACTATAAACACAATTGAACTTAAGATTGGTTTAATATTGCATAATTTATAATAATTGCAATTGTGTATTATCTGCTTTAAGAAATGGCAAAAGGTTTTAGGATATTTTTAGTAGTGGCGACTTTTTGTTTTTGGCAGGTGATTCTGCCTTCTGTCTTTATACACGCTGGCACCACACATTTAACTTGCAGAATGATCACATACTTTGCAATCAGTTGACTGTGATAACAATTAAATAAAGAAATAATGTGATCATAATATCCTGTCATCCTTTCTACTCAGCTTGCTTTATGTTATTCTCATTTCCTCCAAATAACCACCACTTTCCATGTTTTACCAGTTCCCCTACTTTTCTTTCTTCCTGACAAACTTTAATGATCCCTCTTTCTCTTCCAGACTCATTGCCCCATGCCCTCTTGTCTCTACCTCCCATTCACGCAGACATTTTGGGTCCAGGCTGAGGGGCGTCCGCTTTGTCATTGGCAGCGATGACCTCCACATTCCCCCCTGGCATAGGGTCAATTATTCACTGCGCGGGAACTACACCTGTGTCCCTCGTGAATCTCCCCGACAACCAGCCGGCAGAAAAAAATGAGTCTATTACCATGGTGGTGCCAGGTGATGGATTTCATGTTCGCTGGTGGAGTGCAGGTAAAAACCTGGGGAAGCAACTGAAGGTGACCTTCACAGCTAAGGCATCTTTACCGGTCGTGCGTGCAAACATGCAGACTCCCATGAGTAAGTATCAAAGGCGGGAGCGGGGCATTGGTTTCGGTGTCAGACTTGTTTGTTTGTTGTGGGTTATTGTTGAGTGTGCTGTAAACCTGAACGACCTTGAAGCTGCAAATTCCTCCATAAGACGTTCCCTGGTGGACTATAACGCCGCTGTAATATCTATTAAAGCATTGAAAATACAGTTCACTGGCTCTTTGCATGGGGCAAAACGAAATATGACATAATAAAACTGTATGACAGAATCTTTGTTATTGTCTCTTGTAATATGAACTTCACACAAAAATGATAAGGGGTATTGTGAGCATTAAAGTGTATTCTAAGGAAGCAGTATCATCACCTTTCACAACATATTCTCAGTACCCACTAGTGAGGTGGCATCTGCAGTGCTCAAGGCAGGATGGCAGCCATGCAGGATAGCACCAAACCAAGCTGTTAGGCCTGCTGTCTGCTAATCCATTCCAGTGTGGTGGCACAGTCGGCTAACCCCATGCAAGCGGCACTACAGGTCAACAGATACGGTCAGTACATGTGGTCAGAACATGTGGTCAGAACAACAGTTCTCTTGGACCGTGACTAACAGACTTTGTGCCGTTTGGTGTGCGCCTTTCTTTTTTCTTTAAGCGTGCATGTTCGCCACCTCCCTAGCTTTACGTCCTTGTGTTTGAGGTTTGTATATCCTTTTTGTCTTTGTGCATTAATGCATGTTCCTGTGCAGTATGTTGCCAGGAGACTTGGCTGCACACACAGGAGACAGGTGAGACATGTAGAGAGGACAGGCAGGTTTTTGGAGCAGCCTCACCTCTCTGTAACTTTGGACCGTTGATGTGTCTGTCTTAATACCAGCGTGTGTCAGCTGCCCTCAGCATGCAGAGGCATTGGAGTGTACAGCTCCAGTCTGCTGATCCTCGGCCTCAGTCGTTTCCCAGTCGCTCCCGGGCCCGCCAACCAGGCCAGACATGGCACAAGACAGAAGAGGAGCCCCACACGACTGAGGCATGGTCACCAGGTTCTTGCTTTTATTCAAAAACCTAACCCTGATATTGCTTTTTCTGAAAAATGTGGCTTTTCACTGCAGACGATGTTACTCCTTTCGTTTAACAAATATATTTGATATTCAGTGGTATATCTCAATATTTCATAATGCATTAAATGAAAAGAGGAGTTGGTTTTATGCTGTGAGTTCAGAACACAAATTATTCCATAAAGTGGTCAGTTTGGAACGTACGGTGGAATTGCAACCACCAAGTTATGAACTACACATAGTGGGGGTTAAGAAACACAACTGTGAAACATTTATAGTACGCTTAGTGTTTTATGGTAGGCTTTATTGCCCATCTGCTGTGGGCACCGCTGTAAGTGTTTGAATTTATTGATATGTATGAAACTCTCCTTTTAATATATTAATTGCTCCGTCTAGGCTATCTACTTAAATTATTTGCTCATATTTTATATTTAATTGTCATAAAAATCAAATACAATTATTTGCAAAATTAGGCATGCAGCTGTCATCTATCATATCATCTCTCTCCCTTTCCTGCTGGAAAAAAACACATACTGTATCATTTTTATGCATGTTAATAAATGCTCTTATGCACTATTACTAAAGCCTCTTTATCCTCTAATCTTGTCATGGTTAATGATGTCTAATTTGAGCATGTGACTTATGACTAATGGTCGTGTCCGTTAATGAGACAATAAGCATACGCAAAATCCCTCAGTGCCTGTCATCAATCACTAAGACCAAGGTCATGTGATTTGGTTTTATTTCTAAAGAACTGAAAGACCCAGACAAGGCATGCTAGAGGAAACTCTGGAATTATATTGAACAATAATCCAGAAGGGGTAAATGAATAAACATTGCCATTATGATAAACTGTTTCGTAAAACCTATCCTGAGCTATTTGTCTGTCAGCCTCCTTTAATATTGGGAAGAGGGGGCTGAATTTAGAGCCCTACGATATAGTGACTGTTGAAATAGCACCCCCTAAAGGCACAAAGATGAATTATGAATCTGAATCAAAAAGACAAAAAGCTTGTCTCCACACAAAGCCACAGAACAGCACACCCACTCACTGAGTATTATGGGCTCAAACAGCTGTGTGCCCATTCATTTGGTGCCAAAATCATCTCTACGGGTAACTGCGAAAATATGTTCTTTGTGATTTCGCTGAACAGATCCTTCCAAAGCATAAATAGTGTTGTTGTCAATCTATTTGGTAGCGACTGTAGATTCCAATCCTGTGTTTTGAATGCTGGCCTTTTATTTACATTTGGATCACAGATTGAGCTCTTATGCCTGGTCCCCAGAGGCCTGATAATGAACTTGTGTGTTACGACATTTAAACAGGCAGGCCTGGACAGCCTCTCATAACTCAGAAAGGTTATTCTCCGGCAGCACATATAGATAAATGTCAGCAACGTAGCCGAGGCTTTACTGAAACAGAGCAGACATGATGCTCGCCGCTGATATTTACACAGATGATCCAAGTCTGAGGGATGGAGGGGGGGGGCTGCTGACAAAAAATGGTTCTCACAGTAATGTCTGTCCAACAATAGAATTTGAACACAGTAACATAGAAAAAAGATTATTCACTAATGACTTTTTCTGAGATGTTTAAACAATGCAGTTAAATACAATGCTGCTTATTTACCTCAACAAATTAAACCTTATTCTTAATATTGTAAAATAAGGGAATGATAAAAACAGGGTTAAATTTACTCAGCTTTTGCACTTGGTTGCACTTTTTCCCCTCGACTAGAATGGTAGTGACGGGGGTCGTAGACCAAACCTCACCTCAGTCTGCTATCATTAATCCGGAGAGAACCTGAGGCATGTCTCTGCGAGAGGTTACCCCCAGAACCCAAATGAGGGATGGGAGGAGGAAAAAAGGGAGGAGAGGAACAGAAGAGGGCCAATTTGTGCGTTAGCCCCAGCAGCAGAACAGGCAGGCACTTAATTCTGTGGAAGCGCATCATTATATGCACCATTTACCAGATGCCCATTTAACATGCAATAATTAGATCACTCAGTTTGGAGGGGAAAAAAAGCGAAGACGTGGGCTACTTAAATAGGGTCCCTTGCCATAACATTAGCAGCCCCCCACAGGGTCACTTGTCAAAACAGTTTGAGAGATTAATTCTTTGGAGTGTCGAGGAGAAAAAACGTATAGGCAGGCATTTCTTTTGTTTCTGAGCTTTGTCCTTTGTTCTTTAGTTTTCTTTTTAACAGCAAAATGTTCTTAGAAAATTAATATATTGCACGAACACTAAATAAAGTGATGATTGACGAATTAATGAATAGTAAAGAATTTCCATTATCATGATGAAGGGGACAGAGAGGGGGGAGGGGTCTGGAAAATCTAATTGTCTCTCTTCATATAAAACAAGTACCTTCATGTTTTCTTAACCTTTGTCAGTCAAACAATCCTATAATTAGATTTTCAAATATTACCCTATGCACTAACCACTAACTCTTTTGGCCTTGTATACTGATATTAAACCCTATTTAATCTCCCTATGAACCCATCTCTCAGTAAATTCCCTTCATAGGTACAGTATGACTTTTATGGTGCAAACCAGACAAAATCCCCCTCTGTTGAACTCAGTTCTATTTGGTTTGTGTTAATAATGTCCATCCATTTCAGGCTGAGAATCATTTCATTTCTCTCTAAAGCAACCTCAGTTCATCACACACACACACACACACACACACACACACACACACACACACACACACACACACACACACACACACACACACACACACACACATATACACACACACACACACACACACACACACACACACACACACACACACACACACACACACACGCAGCTACCGCATAGAATCCATTCTCTCAACCAGCAGATAATAAAATGAAGCGAGGGTCTACGCAGAGGTGGACCCGCTCGCTCTGCGTGATGGGCCATAACCCATGCGCTCAGTCAGTGCTGGGAAGTAGAACCCTCTGCCTTTACTGGTGCTGTTATAGAGGTGTTAATGGAGTAATTTATGGAAGATATAAAGTGAAATAGGTCATCATCAACTTTTAGCCCTTCCATTGTTAGTGTGTGTGCGTGCCGCAGTATGCTGCTTTTAGCTGAGGGCAGCCATGGAGCACCGGTACGTCCCCTGGGCTGAGGAGAGTGAGTGGTACCTGAGGAGCTAAATGGCCTGAGGAGGACACGGTCCACCATCCTGCATTCTGTAAAGCTCTACAGAACAACCTAATACACAGGTAGAGAAAAAGGCTCATTGAGGGCCTGAAAGGGGGTAGTGAGGTTACTATCTTACACTGAGGTGTACTGCAGTAATACGTGGTAAAGTAGATATGTAAATGAAGTAGATGTGCATCGAAAACCTTAGAGATGAACAAAATGAGATGTTGAAAGAAATCCTCCAAACATAACTGTATCTCCCTTAACAGCCTCTTGGTACTCTTTTACATCCTCTTATCCTCTTACTCACAGCTGCTGTACGTTTGCACACCGCGGCTCATGATGCATAATAATTGATACTTAATTCAACTAGAGAACAACACTAATTCACTGTTATTACAAAAACCCATGGAGCGCTTGATGACCAAACCCAACCAACTTCTATTCCTCTCACGCTCTATCGCTGTTGTTGACAGTAAGCAAGTCATCTTCACTAAGAAATTAACTGTGTTTTGTGAGTGATGCAGCCATTGTCATCTAAACTGTCATTGTAGGCCAGAGATGATATACCCATTTAATAATAGAAAGAGCATTTATATGACTGTGTCCCTGGGATTGGCAGACTTTGATTGGCTAGCAAGAACACTTCGCTTTGCAGATAAAATGAAACTACCTTCACTGTAATTTATAGATGCAATTTTGCGGTTCAGACCTGAGCTCATATTTGATATGACAATTTGAAGGTGTGTGCGTGCGTGCGTGCCTGCGTGCGTGCGTGCGTGCGTGTGTGTGTTCACCAGTCCACAAGAAAGAAAGAAATGCAGATGTTATATGATGATATTTAAAAGTCCGCACAATCCAAGAGAAACTGCTTCAAACTCAGTTAAATCTCAGACAACAAAAAATATTGTCACACAAGCAGTACTTATAAACAATAAACTAAGTCCTGTTGTTTGCAGTAAGTCTCAACTTTTGCTCTCCTCCTGTGTCAACAGTCCAGGAGTGGCTCAGTAAGTCAGGAATCATAGGGACGCCGGTTCAAGCCCCCAAAAATACCTATTAAATAGAGTATGGACTGGTACTTAGAAAGGTCCCAGTCACCTCATGGGCCCTGCCGTGGTGCCCTTGAGCAAGGCACCGGACATGCTCACCCTCCATTTCTCCGTGGGTGCTGTACAATGGCTGCCCATTAAATACAGAGGTCAAAAGTCAAAGGTGCTGTGTGAATGCTTGACATATAAAGAGGGTTACATCTTTCGATCCGTCCTTTAGTTAACCATCAAACACCTAAGAGAATTATCCTTTTATAAGACACAGATCTAACCAGTAGTGTTACCTAATCACAATGTAAAACACCATGGCTTAAAGAAACCGTTTTCAGAATTCCAGAATATAAATAACATATGAGCAGGAATGAAGAACACGTTAAAAACAGCACCTTACAGGAACTTCCAATGTCTGCTGAGACGTCAATCTGAGAGAGTTAGTGTATATCCACCACAGAATTAAAATGTCATAGAATTATACTGTCACATAACAGCCTCACATGAATGATAATGTAAGCTAATGCAGCTCGGTCTGCAGGTGGCGGAGAAGAGCAGAAGCCTGCGGGCTACGGCTGACAGTTCTTATGTGATCCATTAAAGTTCAGGAGAGCCGGCTCTGGTCTCAAATCAAAGAGGAGGAAATTGCCCAAAATATCTGTGAGGCAGACGCATTCATCATCCAAAGATATAATGTGTTCTCTCAATATGGCTGTTTTATTTTACGGCCACACAGAAGGGCTTTAGTGTCGCCGAAGTCTGGCTACGCGGCTGCAGTAAGCAGTTGGCAGGACATCGCAGGGATTAGCATGTGACCTCTCTGTGATGCCGTCAATGTTTATCGGAAGGTCAAAATGTTTTCACATTCTGCACTCTCGAGATGCACCACGGTTTAGTAATGTAGTGACATGCAGAGTCCTTGCAATTGGTCTATTATGTGAGCAGTAATATGGCAAATAACATGAATTTTACACCAACATGCTGGTATTGAATAAAATGTGACAGTATAGTTTGTGCCGGGTTCTCTTTGGAGACGGTGCCCTGTGGACCAAAGGGTCCTATTACTTAAATGAGCACTATTAGTTTCTCTGTGGGGACCATGCTGCGACCAAACTCACAAACCTGCTCACAGATTCAAAAACAGCTTTTGTTATGCCACCCCTCTATTGCCCTCCATTTTCTCACTGATTTACATACAAATTGATCTTGAGGTAAATCAGATGTCACTTTTCTCCGGGTCACGGAGAACACGCTGAGTTAATGAAATCAGGGTCCACTGAGTGCTACACTTGCACAAGCTACCAGATGGATCTCTCCCTTAATGTAATGCCTCAGTGTGCATGTGCGTGAACGGCTGGGTGCACACACATGTTGGCGTGATTGCACGTATGTTAAAATGAGTTAACATCTTCTATTTGTTTTACCAATAAAGAAATAAATGTGCGAGCTCATGTGTGATCCTTCATTTGACAGCTCTGTGTACAATGCATGCTTCTTCTGTGACTCTGGGGATTGCCCTGATTTGAATAACATTTCTCCAAACTTCTATCTACTATTGCTCCAGAGAAAAAAGTACAAAATGATAGACAATGTTGCCTTAATATTCTTTACGTTTTTCTTAATACTGAATATGGTGAATTAATGTTCGTCTATTATCCAAGTTCTCTACCAAGACTTAGACCAATTAATCACTCCATGAATAGATTCCTCCAGGTTTCCCCCCTCAGAAGAATGCATTGAGAGACAGTATGGTTTGAACACGGAGGGACCAGAAAGGTGACAATTAGAAGGACAAGTACTCGATGGACCATTTCATCCCATTAATGTTGTCTGGGGAGAAATTAAACGGCTATATAATGTGTTATGATTCTGTCATGGGAGAGACTGACTTTGGGGAGAGTGTAGCTGTGACTGATGATAAGTGATGAAAAAAGGCAAAGATTAAACGCATAAAATATTTTCAGGATGTTATTTGAAGGGTACGTAAAATCTGAGTGAGCATAAATGTTTAAAAGAGAAAGGAATTAAAGCCATATCAGTGTTTTTGGCACATTTACAATAAATAACATATGCAATTTCCAATCTTGTACGGCAAACCACAATGCTTTTGATAGATTAAAGTATTGTTCCAATATTCCAGGCAGCCCTTGGCATTAGTTCAAATCTTTACAGTAACACATTTTACTTGCAGAAACTAGTCTGAGTTCTGTAATCCATCATAATGGACATAGTGGAATGCTGAGTTTTATTGTTGTGAGAGCTTTTTGTCGGAAAAGTTAGAAATGCTAATGAAAAGATTATTGGCAAAGGTGTCCACACAGCTCACCATTCGCTATGAAAGTCATACTTTTTATATCATAACTTTAAAAACCTCTTTGAAGAGACCGGACTTTGAGGGCCCCACACACAATATTCAGCAGTTATGAAATGTGATTCCACAACACTTGCAAACTTTTCAAATCAATTCATGGTTACACTGAGAATATGGAGCTTTGAGCAGAAACAAAACCGGGAATTAAGTTCATGGAGATGGATTTCGCTTTCTAAAGCTAGTTTCAAGTCTTTGATTTTTATGCAATCGTTTTGCAGCAAAGCTTAAAAAGCTCAAGTAGCTGCCTGAAGGGCAGGGAACACATCTAAAACACTGTGGTATGCTTGGAAATGTTTGGAAGTTGTATAAAGCATACAAAGATATAGGAATTGATTAAAAAGCACAGGCTCTCTTATAGCCCTTTCATGCATTTTTTTTCAAATGCTTATGTCCTTCAGAGGGAAAGGTAGTTACCTGCAGTTGACAGTTAAAGGAGGATTAAAAATAAATGCAGGAGACTCTGTGTTGTAATTCCTCTACTTCAAATCATAAATGCAATGAAAAGAAAGAGAGGGATGATGTGAGGCCCAGAAGTCATCAGTCAGACTGACAGGCTTGAAATGGAACAATACTTTAGTCTCCGCCCCTCCTGGGCTGCAGACTGTTTTGGTATTTGTTAAATAACTCTTGTATTCATGAGATTGCTTCCGAGGAGTCCCTCTACACAGCTATCCTGGGGCAATCAAAGGAAAGTTAACATTACGGATAATGTGTCAGACAAAATCACTGGCCCATTACATTTAACGTTACAAGTCAAATTCATGCAAACACATGCAATGTGATTAATATACACTTTGTGGAAATACACGATAAAGGTATAATGGGATGAATATTTAATGGCTGAGATATTAATGGCAGTATATTATGTTTTATAGTAACAGAGGTAAAAAGCCATCGCATATCATGTGCGCTATTCCACTGTTTTTTTTTTACCATCAAATTCTGCTATCAGACGAGCAGAGACCAAGTTTTTACAGTTGAATAAGTCAGTACATCTTGCTCCTTCATAATACTGTCATCAGAGGATGAGAGAGCTCATAATGGAGAAGCAGTTTATTTTACTCTCAGTGGGCAGTGGGGGCAGTCTCTGGCTAGTTTCTGTGCTATGAGAGAAATAAATCAAAGGAACAATAACAAAAATGGCCAGAGACCTCTCAGGGACCATGCTGCACTATTAGGGGTGATAAAGGTGAGGCCTGACGAGCTCTGAGCCAATGGCAGCCCAGCCTGAGTATAATAAATTTAGCACAAATTACCTCCTTTAATTGGGTTCATGATCTGTGGACTGGAGCGCCAGGAGCCTCCAGTAAAAAGGCCTGACAAATGGGACACACAATTTTGCAGCACCGTTTAATGCAGTTATAAAGATTGAAAAAAATGTCGGAGATGTCTAGAGACAGAAGTGGAGTAAGTGCCAGGTTTTGCTTCACCTAGATGGGGAAGACTAGGCAGTCCTTTAGGGGACGACTGTGGTTTTAATAAAGATGTGTGAACCAGGAAATAGACCATGTAATTAGTTTAAAAGCCTTATTACTTACTGTATCTCTATTATAAAAGGTGGAGTAAAAGAAGAGTGCTACAAATGTATAGGGAAGACATGCATCCGACACACTCTGTTGGCCTTAAGGATAAATTCATTGCATTCAGTGGATATACATTTTAATAGTGTAAATCAAGATTCTGCAGGGTAAATGTATTTTTACCTAGCAGGTGAAACAAAAAAGAGGCTGATGTTAAGTCATGATCATCATTTTTACTTACGATGAGTCTCTTAAAGGTGATACAGCATTTTAAAGACTTAATGGTAGGTAAAGTACTGTCATCAGCATACATTTCTTTCAATGTTTTTTTTATGCAGGTAAAAGTGGGGAATGGCATTTGTATACATTTGACGCAATAAGATCAGTAAAATTACATGTTTGATTAAATGGCCAAAAGCCAAATAAGTCTACAACAAGAGAAGTAAATATCATGTATTGCGGTCACATAAAATGTTCACAAACTTTAAAGATGGTTTCCATTTGGCTGGAATACAGATTATACTTTAAAATATAACCAGCCTTGACCGGAGTCTGCCTTTGAAAAATAAAGTGATTATGTTACGTTGGCTTGTATAAAAAGTGCTTTGACATTCTCAGAAAAAAAATGTTTTTGAAAGAGTCTGAGTGACTGTACTGGCAATAGGGAAAGCAACAATCATAGTCAGGATGACACACAACATCTGGAGTCATCAGGGACACAGCAGGCACTCCTACGCCAAAAACCAGCGGGATCACCGAGCGTCAGACTCACACACAAACCAAGTTTCTGTCCAAGAAGACACCAGAAAACCAAACATGTCACCAGGTACACATAACTGTCTGCACAAAAAAAAGAGGTCAGATGTAGAAAAAGAAGTATTGACAGGAACTATGATACTTTCATTAGCAATGTAAGATTAAAACAAATTGATACTTTATATATGGCCCTTTGATAAACAATAAATGTGCTTTGAGGTTTTTGCATTTTGCTGGATAAAAGAAGCCCTGTTCAAAGTTGTTTGATGTATTTGATTATGCTTTGAGCACCACATTCCAATTGTGTTATACAGGGGCTGAGACAAAACAAATCTTTAGATAACTCCAAATGTTAGCAGAGAAAACTATCTGTAAAGCAAGACACCACAGGCTAAAGTAAGAAAATGCATTTTTGAGTGAGCTGATCCTTTAATAAAGGGGATTTTGCTCAACATGATAATGGCAATTTGGGTGTTCTAGTGATATTGCAAACAAAGTCAAAGCTTAGCTGTGTGTTTATTGTAACACCCCGATAGAGAGAGACTGTCTTATAATGACACTATTGGTCATTATTTTTCATTGCAGAGGACATCAAGTCTACTTTGCAAAGTCGGACAGTCGGACTTCCACGTCATGCTGGCTGTGCGAAGGCTTTTATCTGTAGGGTCGCAGAATAAACACTTGGTCTGGCAAAAACAGACTCACACACATGGAATGCAACCAGAAGTGCTCCTCTGCCCCGAGGACATGCTCAATGTCAGTTTTAGTAAACAACAAACACATACACACCTGCACACAGACAAACACACACAGGCTGGACTGGGGGTCCTGAGGGTGAAGAGTGATGTGATACGGAAATCTCTGTCCACTGATATCTTCCTCTGATAACTATGTGTGAAGGTCATTTGTCCCCTGCTTTGGCAAGGCTCTCCATAAATCACTATGAAACTGGAATGATGGGTATTCATGGAGGCAGGTACTGCCTCCCGGTCTTCCTACTGCACCATCTATTCCTTGTTGCCTGTAACCCAAGCAGATGTGTACAATAAATAATGACACATCTGGACAATTTCATCTATTACAGTACACTTGCAGCAGACATGCCTTGGCCACCATGTTACCTGAGGTCTTCATTTTTTGTTCTGCCCTCCAGTATCTGGACGTTTTGGTGTATTGCACTATAGGAGTCTACCTCTACAGTTCTTGTAGAGCAGAGATGGTTTGAGGAGGAATAAACAACAATCTAAATGCAAGTGATAGAAGATGAACGAGTGTTTTAGGTTTATTAACAGAGACAAAAAATTACACCATTCTTCAGCTGAAGATCATAAATTTGCCTCTGGCCAAATGCAATGATTTTAAAGATCAGTTGATGCATCATAAAATACATTTAAACATTTGCTTATTATTTATGTTTTCAGTGTTTTAATCTGATGTATTTTATTTCAAATGTAAAGCATGTACGATGTGATGTTTGCGTTTAACTGTCTCCACTAAAATGCCATTACGTTTTTTTAAATTAAGGATTAAAATTATCCCTTCAACAACTGATGCCAGACTCTTGATAGATACTGTATATATGATTGTAGTTGCTATCGCTTTCGCTTTTAATTAAATATTTCTCAGTTTCGCACTCCGGTGGCTCATAAGATCCATGCTGAGATGGAAATGAACGTTGTAGGTAAATGGCAAAACATGTTATACCTGTTAAACTAGTAAATGATCATTGGCAGAAATGTATGTACTGAATAATCTTATATCTGTCCTATATTTGACCTCTGTGCCGTGATGCTCGCCTTGTTTCCCACGTAACACAAAGACACATCAAAGGCATGCAGCCAGGCTAAACCAAAATCGTTTCCTCACATTCTCATGCAGATGGCAGTTTCTATGGATGTGTGTGTAGTGCATTCAAGTGTGCACACATCTGTGTGTGCATGTGTGTGTGTATGGGGCGTACTTATGAGAGCGGCAGGTTTGGCCCCCGAGGCGATGACAAAGCGATCAAACTCTATGTGTCACATATAAATTGCTTTGACCTTTTTTCCCCTCAGACTCATGGCTCGATGGCAACAAGGGACATTTTACCCAACTGGAAAGAGTGCTCAAGTCCGCAAAACATGAGGAAATGGCAAGCGAGGAAATTAACAGTGGTAAGTGTTTGTCCTCTAAGGGGTCAAAATGCACCACTTTGTTCCCTTGTGTTTATGCTTTGCCAATTTCCCCAAAGACATCTTTGAAACCTTGAGCATTTATTGCGACACTTTGTGTTCTGAAAGAGAATCGAATTTACCTCATGATAACAGGCCGTGTGAAATGTTGCTCTGTTGCTCACAAATTTGCGCAATAACAGCAGAAAGGTCAGCAGTTTAATTCAGGTGTGAAAGAGCTGCCCACTCACGTAGCATTAACCAATATACCTCTTAACCCTATTAACTAGAGTGGCCATTTTGTTTCTGAGCTCTTAGGTGTCACACTGTTGACCACTTTAATGCATTTCACTTCTTGATGGCTGCATAAGTAGACTTCATTATGGACCTGTTGTCTGCGGTGGCCATCTGGCCAGAAGTCATGTATATAAATGGACCTGTAGACACTTGACTTCTGTAGCTATCGGCCATGATTACTCTCTTGGCCTAATACAATATTCATGCATTAGAGGAGGCATGCATTACTTTGTTTCTCCTCCTCATGCTGCCATCAGTAATTGAAATTTCTGAAGTGCGTCATGTTTAATAATGGAATTAATTTCCCATGCAGAGTGTGACCATGCACAGGGAGAAGAGGCAATAGGCACCATTTTCCGAGAAGAGGAGAAAATAGCAACCTGTAAGCCATATTGTTAGATTAATACATTTCTGACAGAAAGAAAATATAATAGCATTATTTAAAATGATTAATCACTTTAATATATGTTACATTTCATTTCTTTAATAGTGCAATGAAGATTATTTTTCTCTAATTTGAATACAATTATTTTTCTCATAGATAAAATATAAATCATGAGACAATCATGCATTTTTGTTCTTTGCAATACATTTTAGGAGCAGGAATATGAAAATGAAACTATAAAAAAGGAGGACGACAATGAGGGGAAAGGCACATAAATATAACAACCACTTTAAAATAAATGTGAAAGGTGTGGGCAGGAGACTGAGCTGCTTGTGAAGCCTAATGATCAAGTTAGTTTGACCTCTCAAGCAGTTAATGCAGAACAGACTGTTCCAGGCAAAGCCAAGTCCAAATGACAGGCCATCACAGGAAAAGAACAAAGGAGTAGCTCTCACAAGAACACCACTCATCGCTGCATGGCTGTGTTTTATAATGCCAGGGAATAAAAGAGAAATTTTGCCTTGCAAATTTAACTGAGCATAGCTGCCCATTCAGTACAGCATGCTCAAAATATAGGAGCAACCAAAAAGTAGATTTGAAATATCTTAATGCACCAGAAAACAGTTCAAGCACAAAATGAACCAAAAAACTGAACACTAATACTATGCAGAACAAATTTAAATCAATGCCATCTTTAGTGGCTGTACAAGGTAGCTCTCATAAGTTAATTTGTGAAGAAGGCACAGGACAAACACACAATTAATTGTGCTGCTTTTCAGCTGACAGCACCGGGTGAGGCTAGCAGGAGGGGAGGGGGTTATTGCTATGAGAGTGTGAGGAAAACAGTAGCCTCAGCACAATAATGGTGTATGCCCCAGCCAAGACATATTAGGTTAATGAAATGTTCACAGGCTGTAATTGTTGTAATGAGTGAACAGATTGTGATGAAGGACGACGGAGATGCGGCAGCAATAAAAAGCTGTAGAGAAAAGTAAACGAACACCGTATACCATAACTATGATCTAATGCGAACATTTCAAGAAAAATCTATTAAGAATATGTGGAGGACCTTTTTGTTTTTTACCTACAGTAAACTGAAGTTCATACATCAACCACACCCAATTTAGATAGCAATTCATTAAGAGCACAACTGATGATAGGGTAAAGTAATTCTACAAATCATTGGCTTTTTTAGTGAGGCAAAAAAAAAGAACCAAATGAATGGATTTTCAAATGTTCCACTTGTTTATTTTTTCTATTCATGCACACTTCTGAGCATGTTCAATATATCTCATGAAAGAACCTGGCTTTGAGCACAAAAACACATATTTATATTCATAAAATAGAAAATAACTATGAGCAGAGGCAACTGTAAGACCACTAATTTTCGAATAAATAACTTCAATCCATCGTATGAAAGAAACCACATTCACATGTTCAGAAGAATGAACACAGATCAAGAACAACACTAACAGATCATAAAATGCAAGGATGCGGTGAAAAACACAAGTCATTCTAAACGGAGGAATGGGTGGGTGGTTGGAGTGAGAGAGAAATAAAGTGAACAGGAGAGGAACACAGAAAAGATGAGGAAGCGTCAGAGAATGACAAGAGAGATAGGGAGTTGCGCAGAGACATTTAGCGGAGAACTGAGTCAAATTCAAATACGCAATGATTACATCTCTTAACGTGTCAAGTATATTTCCATTTAAAGTGCTTGCTTAAACACCCATGAAGAGGTATTCTCCGGCTGCTATGCACACAGTAATGACTGGGGAGTCTCTTAAGACCCTAAAGCTTTGCAATTGTCGCTTTCTTCCTCAGCGCGTTGCCTCATCTGCCTCAACTTTAAAACTATATATTGTGTCCCCCTACAAAGTTACTGAACAATTTAAACAACTTTGCTCACAGAACACCAGTGCTTTATAAGAACTTTTCATAGCAGAATCATTTGTGAGATTATATAATCACATATAAAGTGGACGAGACTTAATACACTTGAGTGTGCGCAACAGAACTAGTTAAAACCTAACATTGACTTATAATCACCTAATAAAGTTAACATGGCCAATACGTTACATCCAGCAGACATGGAGCATTAAATTCAAGTCATGTTTCTATCTACCGTGCACACTAAATCCAATATTCCCTCTCCTTCTATCTCTGCTTGGGTCTCCAACAGCTCCTCAGGATAAAAGAATCTGGCTCTTAAGCTGTCCAAAATGTAGCTAACTTCACCAGCTAGATTCTAACTTTTTAGTATATGCCTTGAGGTGTTCTGAAGTTGGGTTTTAATATTTTTTCCATGTAAGAACAGTTAGTTAAGTTATGACCCATGAAACCAAAACAATCAGCTGAAAGACACGGAAATACCTGTAGAGTGGAGGGTAAAGGCAAAATCGAAATTAGATTGTTGTGGATTTGTATGTTCAAGTTACCAAGTTTATATAAAAAGATGTATCAGTGTAAGACATACTGTAGTGGAATAGCTGAACAGCAGCCAATAAGACCAATTACAAGATGATGGTAATATAATACATATTTTTTATATATATTATAATAATAATGGTACAACAGTGAGGAGTCATCAAGACATGGAACTAACTCAGCAATGTCACTAAGCTAACATTAGCCACCATAAGCTAATGGTCATACTAACTAGGCCAAGTAAGTCTATAGCAGCAAAACCTCTTATTCTATCAGCAAGGGTGGCTTCTGTTGTCTATGAATTCAACTTATTATGTGTAAAGGGAGTATTACATTATGTCTCTCAAAAGTTAGACTGAAAATAAGTTAGACTGAGAAATATGAAATGTTCCTGTTTCTAAAGCAACACGACAACATTCCTGCTGACTGCTTTGAGCATTGATAATCCTGTCACTCCCTATAGGTGCCTGTGTTCAAATGCAGCACTGATGTTTGCCTTTGTGAAAGGCCTTTATTATTAAAGTGCCCTCACCTGCTAACATTACAGCCCGTAAACAACATGAATGATGTGCTGAGCACTGCAGCCCAACACACATTTATTAAATTACACTTTTCAGGCACACATCAGCTTTCTCATTTGATTCATTTCCTTTAATGAGTTTGCTGATGTAGACTGGCATGCTGTAATGAAAAGGAAAGACAAGCAAGCAGGAGAGCCATAAATAAGTCTCAGAGCATGAGGAATAATGACAGGAGTTTAATGTCCAATTAGATTAAAAGGATCTCTGACACAAAAGCAGGATGCTGAGTGCACTGCTCAATGAGCCTGTGAGCGACATTGATTAACGCTAAACGGATCTATTACTCTCAACCAAGGTACTGATCAACAGCTCTACCTGCCACTTCTCTAACACTATAAATGTGTGTGTAGTTGCACCTATATGCAAGCATGCAAATGAGTCCACCTTTTAAGTGGGTTATGGATTAACAAAACTGACTCATTTTCTAAAATAGATCCAGCATTTTGTGTGTTATATTCAAGGACATCCAGGTAGGATCTGGCCTTCCCTTCTGTTTTGCTTCCTTTATGTCATTGTGTAAACTGAGGACACGCTAACCCAGGCAAGTTTTGCAATCTATTACCCCTGATATATGAGTTTCATAAAGCAAAGGGGAGTTTTCTCCTTGAGAAAGCCTAGCTGAGACCTGATAGCGCTCTACATTATTGGCTTTAGCGGGAAAAAAATCATGAAAGGGGGAAGGGTAGACCGTCTATCATCATATTTGTTTTCAGTTACGTGTCAAAAGCTTCAGCTTGCATCTTCTGTTTGAGCGGAAGATTAGAGATGGGTTGCAGAGGTGTTAAAATGTGCTTTGCTGCAGGGGAAGGAAACTACCTAGTAGCTGTGGCTCCTCCTTATTCTGCTGACAAAGCTTTGTGGATCTTTCCTCTGCTGAGGGGAGAAACAGTAGATGGGAGGATGAGAGATGTCCTCTGGAGGAGTATGTCAACACCTTCGACATATAACCCAGACTACATTAACATTCACAGTTCACAGGATCTGATGTGCACCACATAGATGAAAGAGCCACTATTATGTAACAGACTGTATTGTGTGTGTGTGTGTGTGTGTGTGTGTGTGTGTGTGTGTGTGTGTGTGTGTGTGTGTGTGTGTGTGTGTGTGTGTGTGTGTGTGTGTGTGTGTGTGTGTGTGTGTGTGTGTGTGTGTGTGTGTATAATGTGTAGTTTCCTTTGAAACTTGAGGTATGGAGTTGCTCTCTGTGATCTGTACAGTATTCATTATTGGCCATGTGTGACTTGTTAATAACTTGCCAAGCTTTTTGCTGCCGAAAGTTGTCTGTAATTTACTAATCTTTTTAAAGTCATAATAACTGTTCCTTTGTTCATTTTCTAATAAATACAGTGTGTTGCACATCTCATTTCCACAATTCATGCACTGATGAGTAGTTTTTATTCATCCTAGAAGGAAAACCTGTATCATGCTTCTCAAAATGTAAAGAACAATGGCTTGAATTTGAGAAGATTGGTTCATAATGAGACAAAAAGAACTTGGACATGTTTCAATTGTTAACATGTAGTGTGTCCTTTCTAGCCCTTGGTTATTTTTGTAAGTTATCTTGTATAGAGCCTCATTTACAAAACAGATTGCAGATTCCTCAGTGAACTAATGGTGTAATGCCAAATATTTCAGTGCTTCAAAATATACAGTATATATATATATAGTATATATATATAGTCATTCAGTTGTCGGTTATGCCAAATGAAGAGTTGGACCAAACAAAAAAGGGGAAACATCAGTGAGGGATTTGCTAATGTCAAGGCTAAATGGGCTACACTATTATTTCTCTAGGTCTGGGGAGATTACAAAGGTTTCATAATGAAAGAAAAAAATTCTGATATTCAACATTCAATTGCTCCCACCAAGACACCCTCCACCCTACGTCGCCTTCTTGTAATTCAACACTAAACTGTACATGCACAATGGCAAGGGATGGGTGTAATTTGTGGAGGTCAAGAGACTCTGATCTAACTCTCCTTGACAAGCGTCTGCCTTCTACAGAAGAGCTGGGGTTATTTGTGACTTTCAAAAGAAGACACAAATCTATAAAAAGGAGGGTGCCCATGTGGGTGAACCATTGAAATAAGCCAGGAAGTACATAAAAGATCACATCCCATCATACCCTTTGTACGCCACTTAAACGCATAGCTATGTGAATAAGAATGATGATGTATCTCATGCTTATGTAATTATAAGTCAATATAAATATGGAGAGATGGTCATGAGAATATTTAAGTGTGTAGAGACGCATTGCAGGAAATATTCATGGTAAACACAGCCCACATTCAAACTCAGACCATGTTCACTCATTTACATGGTCTCATGTATTATTGCTTAATTACAGCATGCCAGTCACATAATGTTTTGATTGCATACTTACATCTGAAATTGCAGTTGCCACACTTTCACACTCAACAGAAGCCTGAAGCCATATCCACATCAAACCACTTTGAAAATAGAATGTGATTGGTGTGAAATGCATTGTTGCTTGTGGTTTGGAGAAAAGTCAATCACGTCTTTCTACAATATTTGTAAAGCAGTCTAATTTATGAAATGTGTCAAGAATGTAAACTACTTTTGAGCTGATAGAAAATATATGTTCATGGTATCCATCTTTGTTCTCTCCAGTTTAATTTATACTTCTTCTCAACTATTCAAAGGCACATTTTTTTACTCCTGTACATTCATTTGCTATTTTGATTAGTTCTTTGAGGATGAGATTAAAGAAAAAAATCAGAATCAATAAATACATGTTCAATTAAAGGTTAAAAAAGAAGCCAATGACCTTATACAATGTCCTTCAGGAGAATGCATCAGGAGAGAGCTACGTTTGTATAAAGAAAATATACTTTTAAGTGGATATTGAACTCTCCCAATGTTATGCCTCATCAGCTTTCTGTTTATTTTCATGGACAGAATTTAATTTCAACAAAACCTTTGGTCCACCCGAATGCCCATCATGTCGGCCAGTGAGTTTCAGTATTTGCTCTTTATAGGGCTGTCATCTATTCCCAACATATAATCATCTTTTAAAGAGTTGTGTGGAGATAATATCAGGCTCTTTAGACATAGATGCAGTAAAATGCTACTAAGATAGCAAACAGATCATTAATATATTTCCTGAGAGCAGCCGCTGCCAGAAGAGGTTGATGGGAGTATTAAAACCATTTCATAATAAGGGAAAACAAGAGGTGAAAGGCTTCATAGAGCTGCAGAGGTTAACAATAATTCTGTATGTAAATGTACTCATGTATTTTGAAATATTTCAACCAAGCAGGCACACTGTTGATGTCTGTGTGGTATAGAAAACCATAACATATAGCCAAGAAAACTGTAAATGAGCCTCTTTCATGATGTTAAATACACTGCTGGTTTCTCCACAGTCTATGAGTGTATTCTGTTCTAAGTACCTTTGAAACAATTGGTTTGTGAGACCGTGCTTTTCACCTTGTGCAGTATATTATTGAGCAATGTGAAGAAAAAACATCCCAAATGATTCTGCTCTGGCAGTGCAGAAATAGTGCAGGAGTTGCACTGTTGCAGCAGAAAAAACATCAGCTACAATTTTCCATCTAGGTTCGAATCAATTTGTCGTCTCACTCTTCATAAATGCCTCACCTAGCAAATCTTACTGCTTAATTTATTTCTTTGCAGTGGAAAAAAGTCACAACACACACACACACACACCCACACTTGTCTATATCTAGATCTTCCCTTGCTCCTCTTCATAACATTCAAATTGGTATCACCAAGACAACTACACTGCACAGTTCACGTGATCAGCAAAGTTTCTTTCACTTTCTTTATACACTTTAAGAAATTAGAAACATTCACTGAAAATGTTAGTAATTTCTCGTAGAAAGGCCAATTTATAATTATTGCAGGCATCTAGAAATAATTTCAATCAAGTATTATAGACGTGTCATGTCAAAACATTGCATATTTTTGATGCTGATGTATTTTTCTATAACTATGTAATCATTCAAGAGATATAAAGTCGCAGTTATAGCAGATAATTTGCTTTTTTAGAGCATTAAAATCACAAGTTACATCGTTCTAATAGCGTAAAACTTAATTAACTAGGTGAGCCTTGGGGGCTCTTACGAAATGTCTCCCCAAGCAACAGCATAGAGCAAGAATGACCCCCAGCTACCAAAGACCTGCTTACTGATACAGAAAATATGATTGCTTTTCATATCCCAGTGAATTTTCAACATTTTCCCATTTTACCTCAGGACACACAGTTGCTCAGAACCCATTAGAATAGGTGCATTGCAGGAAAAGGGGCAGTGCGTGTGGGCGTTATTAGCTAAATGAATTTTAATAAATAACACTGAAACATAATGAAACATAAGACAATATGAAAGACGAAATTAAATGCTTGTTGAAGTATGCAAGGCAGATAATGGGATACAGTAGCGAAACAGATGCGTTTAAGGAGGTGCGTAATACTCCATGTTCAATTTATATGTAAATCAATCCACCAAATAGAATGACCTCGACCATGTGCCAGAGGATAGGAAAACGATCCCTCCCAAAAGCATTTTTTGAATTTTGAAATCTCATGAGCTTTAACAGGAAGGAGGGTAGCCTGGTGCTACAATAAGCCATTAGAGAACAAGCTAATGAGGAGATTTATTTGAGTTAAGCAGAGAGATTTGCACAGAAGTACAGTATATACATTTGTAGCTGAGTCTGCACAGGGTGCCCATACATACAGGAGCCTCCAGCATGAAGCAAGTTGCCCTTTCCACCCATATCAGAATGAGGTTGATCGATTGGTGACCAGCATGCCACAGCTCTATCTGCTGCAGTCTCATGTCACTTTTTTACCCTGCTGCACCCTGAACCAGAGATACTGTGTGTCTGTTTCACTGACCCTCCTTGTTAGAGAGACAGAAGAGGATAATAAAGACAGAATAAATGATGTGCTGCGAACCCCCTGCTGTGTGACCTTTGACCTAGCCTGTACTGGAGCCTGTCTGCATGATATTTGTGACAACTACTGTATTGATTAAAAGTATACAGGCTTCAATCAGAAAATGCTATGCATATTTCAACCACTTTTTTATATTTTTTCCAGCGGTATGTTGGTGTGCTCCGTGGTGTAAAAGCTCCCACTGTCTATCAGTCTCTAATGGTGTGGAGCAGTGGGAGGCCAGGACACCTGCGTCTGCTGCCTGATAACGAATATGATGAAGATGGATAATACTTTACACTGTCTGAATTCGTGCTCTCAGCTAGAGAGTGATTACTGCTATAATTGGCATCCACGGTGGCTGCCGCTGGAGATACTGATGACGCCGTCTCCATGAAAATGTAGATAACATTGACATTGCTCATATTGGATTCAAGAATTACAACTTCACTAGTTACGGCTGACAATCTGTGACCTGTTTATCTGTTTTACTGGACATTCACAGTATATTTGAAATGGTGTAAGATTTGTTTTTGCAAAAGTGAATATGAGACAAAGAATTGGTGTGTTTGATTCAGGTTCACAAAGGAAGCAACCTCAGAAAATTAACAATCCCTAACTCACTTTGCTCCCATGTTTATCAATCCATGCCCTCCCTAAAAAACCTGACCATAAACTCATGTATCACCTGTCTGAATGACAGTCACACACTTCATTGATATGCCAGTCACATCAACACAAAACTGATCAAAGATGGGGAGATCAGGAAAGTGCCGAGGATATTATTCACTTTTTGGGGTGATTTTGGATCTGTTTTTTCAATCCGACCACCTCTATCTTGTGCCACAGGTTTTGAAGTATACTGCTGTGTCGGCCATCTCCATACTTCATGCTGTTATTCTGAAAGATTTCAAAAAGAGATTTATTAACACCCCAGAGTGATCATTACCAGGTGGCCTTGTCAGGCACCACTTCTTCTTCAGTGAGTTTTCTGGGATTCCTGAGGGACGATGGGTGTCCTCTAGGTAGTGTCCTAGTGCATAGAGGGTGCCGGGAATAAAGGGGGGGGTGCTCTTAATGACCATCTGCTCAGAGAGCAACCTTTTTAATGAAGACGGATGTTGAGAGGATCTGACCAGGGGGGCTCAAGGCAGGGGTCTAATGACACCCCCTCATATGTCTGGACCTTCTTGGTTGTCTTACATGCCCTGTCAGCCCTCACTAACACCACACTGGCACCAAGAAACTCAAACAGGCCTTCTGAAACTGTAACACAGCTATTAAAGTACTCACACACACCCACAAGCATGTGCTGTAGCACATAATCAGGATAACTGCAGTTGTGGAAGAAGTATATGGGTCTAGTAAACTAAGACCACACACACTATTTGAAAAAACAATAAAAGTCTGCTATAGCATGAGGTGCATTCCAAAGTAAAACGCTTTACAATGGAAAACTTTATCCATATTTTGTGTGTGTCATGCATCCTGAAAACCTTCTTTTGGTCTAAAAGTAGTAGCTGCAGATTAAAAATCTTGTGTGACATCTGTAATTTCACATTTTGAGATCATCACTAGTCATTTCTTACGTGGCTAATTAAAAGCATTCTAGGTGTTTTGCATAAATGTTATAAATGGATATAAAAGCTAGACAATAATTAAATGAAGGGTCATTTTTATTGCCTTGCCCACGCTTTTTCATGGAGACACTGTGTGGTATGGTTGAGTGACCAAGATCTAATTGGATTTCAGTTACTTAAATTAAATCCCCATTCAAACTTGATCCGCATCTTTTGTTGTCCGAGCTTCCTTTCACTCTTTGTGTTTATATTGAAGTCTTGGGATATGTTTCTGTTGATTTGGCAGACTCAGAGTCCTGTGATTATGCTCCAGCGCTCAGGCCTCATCATCCTAGATGCTTTTTCAGAGTTGCAGTGTTAATAACATCCCAAAAAGAAAAAGAGAGGAGCTTACAGCCCCCGCAGCCTTAGGCTTCACCTCAAATGTACGCTCAAATTAAAAACCAGCCTGTGGCCTAACTGCGGTTCTAACAGGGGGGCTGTTGTGTCAGCAATCTTTTATTAGAGTCATCCTGTTCCAAAAACACAGCAGGGAGGGAAGTCTTCTAGAGGAGACATGATCGCCTGCCGTCCTTTTCTTTTTTTTCATCAGACATCACTCCTTTGTAAAGGTTATTAAAGAAGTCTAAGATTGATGGATGAAGATGAAAGACGCTCAGAAGCCCATCTCTCTCACACTCATCTTCATCTTGGGTGTTGCTACTGACAGTGGAGGAGCAGAGGAGGAGATGGATGGATGCGCCCGCTCTCCCTACTGTACTCCATCTGCAGAGGATAGTGCCGCACACTTAAAGTCTCTTTAGTTTAGATGTCTTACCAAACATTAATTTCACACTTATGGCTAAAAAAACAACATGAGTGATTTTAATGATAATGGGATTTTTTTAATGCAATCAAGGATACCTGCATGTATTATGCGGTGAGCGAGTACGCAGAGTGTGGCGGGCTAATAGGAGCAGTTATAATGAGGGATGATACCAATAAATTGATATCTCCTACACTCACCACAGTCCTCTCTGCAGCTGCAGTTAAAAGGATTGACTCAGCCTTTACTAACCTTGTGTTTGACTTGAACTGTCATTAGCAAATCAAAAGCAGATTAATTAATCACAGGTCCAGTGGGGTGTGCATTACCTAAGTGACTATTGTAATATAACTTAAAGAGAAATCGCCCATGATTTCTCATCTTGACAACAGAATGAATGCTTTGCTACTTCCAGGAGTGCTGATGCTGTCATCAAGAGGGGGGAAATGGATTCTGTAAGTGGTGGAGAGTCTATTAGAGCATTAATTCAGCTACAAATGGAGCTCTTCTCAAATGGTCAAACACTTATATCTCATCTTGTCTTCTTCAAGGGTTTTTTTCACTCTACTTCACGTATTACTCTCTCTTCCATACATTTTTCCCCTCAAACCCTTCTATTGACACAGCCTGAAGCTGTGTTTAGGGTGACCCAAATGACCGAAAATGGTTGTAAACTAAAAATGTTTTCGGTGTGAGCACATATAAGAAAGCATTGCTCCAAGTGTCATTGTTTGTCATTGAGAATAAGAGCAAGTGGCTACATTTGTGTTATTATTCTGCCTCGAGCTTGGACACTTAACCATGCGGTTACACTCTGACATTTCAAAAATAAACCGTGACTCGCTTATTTTAGGGAAGAAAAAGGCCAAATCACAGATGATCATTGCTAGAAGCAACCGACATCTATGGGAAATGTATTTCCTATTATCATGTAAACAAGGCGTCACCTCAACAAGCATCACACTATGTCATTACTTTCATCTTCTTATGCCCTTTTTTCTTTATTTTTTTTACTGCATCTGAAAATTTGAGGTGCTATTAAGCAGATAGCAGCAACCCCATTGGTGAACTAATAGTATCCCCTGCTGGCAAAAGAAGGAACACTTCCAAAAAAAAGATAGTAATAGAAATATATTATGCTCTGCAGCACATAACAGTTTATTGAAACTCAGATGCTTTTCTCAAAGATGTCCGATTAAGAATATAAGTGTTAAAGGTGATATAATTATACAGTGGAGCTTGCAGGAAAAAAGGCCCACTGTTTTGCTTTCACTGAGAGTGTAGTTACTGAACATTACTCCACCAGAGGTCACTACTACTTTATATTCAGAACCATAATATATTTGATCTGAAATTTCAATAAAAGGAATCCAATGCAACTAATGCGCAAGGAAATGCTTATAAAAATATCTTCTTTTTTTTTAATTCAGCAAATATCTTTTTAAAATGACATCTAAAACATTCAAATTGACAAAGCAGTAATACATCCTATAATATGCAGCTATTCACGATCCTGATCAATGCACATTCTCAGCAGTCATTATGATTGATTGCAGACCGAAGACACAGTGGTCAGTATAGCCTTTTAACATATGTATTTTCGTTTAATTTCTCACTTGTATAGATTGTGGAGCAGAGCCCCTCTTAAATGACGGTTCTTAAAGTACAGCTAACGTTCCTCGTCCTATAATAAACACGCTGGTTTCCATAGCAACCTGGAGCAGGATCTACAGAGCAAACACTCCAGCAGCCAGGAGAAAAGTGCCCTAACAATGAGGTCTGTGCTGAAGTGGAGGGTTAGGGAGGATAGGATTGGGGGGGGGGGGGGGGGGGGCAGTGCAGGTAGCAGATTGATGCGACACAAAGTCACAAGGTTCAACAAGTGAATTAGTGGGAATACTCAATGGCATGAAGAATGGGAGGAATTTGTTCAAATCTTTATCAAACCAACAGAAATGTTAAAACAAAGACGCGAAAGAATGTTGTCCATTTGTTTAGCTTGAATAGGCTAATTGCATTTTTCAGAGCAGCATTTAAAAAATGTTTAAAATCGCAGGTGAAGAACTGAGAAAAGTACAATAACATATAATATATAAAAGATGGGATCACAATAAACTACTCTTGTAAAATGGGAGCTTCCTTCTCATTCATTCCCTTTTTGGTCTTGAGCTTGCGTCCTTGGCAACGTGCTGAATCTGTCAATGTAAACATAAAACTCTTTTACCTCACCACCACACATTTGCTGTTTTCTTAATGATTCACATACAAAGGACAGCATGAATTCATGTTAAAGTTGGGACTATTAATTATCAATTAACTAAGACGTTGAGATAAACGTTATTTTATAAAAATAAATGTACATTTTATGACACATGGCCACAATACACAACTTGTTTTACATAAATGTAGAAAAGCATTTGAAACGGGCTGGATTTGTTGGTTAATTTTTGCCAACAATTTCAATTATTATTATTTTTAAATAATATTCCTATGTAAATATGGAACTGAGGAGGAAATACATACATCATTTAGATGTGGCATCGTGGACAACACGCTTGCAAAATAAACATCTTTAATTATTTACGGGTAACGTCCGCTCTGTTTGAAATGACGTCGCTTTCATTAAGTGGAGTCAAGGGCAGAGTGGGTAACCGGTGAAAGTAAAAAAAAAAAGTTCCTGGAAGCAGCAGAGGAGAGAGGTGGGACACCGCGGTTCAAAGTGAGAGATTCCTCAGTGGCTTTACTTCTCTGCTCAGTGCACAGACATCACAAACTCTGAGAGAAACACGACAGCTGATCTCCTGTCTCTTCCAGATTACATTCACAGATCGGCGGACTGAAGGATACACTTAACCCGTCCCGTCACTCCGGGGAAAACTTTTACGACAACATCAACAACAGGTGAGTGAACGTGCCATCGACATCAGAGGTGTGAAAGGATTTAACTACAAAGTTCATATTTTTCACTTTTATAAACACGTCTTCTTTTATATAAATGCTCGATTAAGTAACTGCTGTTTGCATTGATTATAGTGAAAGTTACTTGAACTTAAAACTGGTTTTATATTGTAGGATGATGACAGAACACGTTAACGCAGTCACTATGCTGGTAAATAGTCATTTCTTATGGCAACAAGACTAATGTTGCATAATCTTTTTTTATGTTTTGTATATTTTCAAGAACAATTAAAAAAAATACATGGGGCCCTGCTTGGTCAAGTTGTGTGTGGTTGAGTGGTTTTGTACAGGTTTCAGGTTCAAAGTACAAAGACCGGAATTGTTTCTTAATATTACATTTGCTGTTTCATTTTATATTGAAATGTTCTTCTATTTAGGGATATTTAATAGGTTTTGCTGTTTTTGTATCATTTGATAGGTATGAGCAGTGCATAATCATTTCCTATGCAAGGACAAGCTGTGGCTATACTTGAATCAACTTCCTTGTGAGTTTCTGAAACTTTGGTTCAGCCATGAGTGGAAAGGGCTGTCAGCTCCTGGTGTCTCCTTGCAGTGTGTCCCCATCAATGAGCATGATCCGAGGACACCAGTCCAAATCCATCAAGATACCCATGTCTTCCCCACACCGGGACAATCTTAGTCCCTCCTCGAAAATGGACAGAGTGAAAAGAGGCGACTTTCACTCCTTTAATCCTGGAAAACAGAGTGAAAGTCATGTTGTCCTGCCATCGCTGAGCCTCCGCAGACAGGTTTTGACCAACGGGAAACATATAAACATTTCGACTTCATCCCCACACCAACAAGTACCTACTCATCATCCTTCAACCAAAACAGGGGCAAACCCAATGCAGACAGGACGCTGCTCCTCTAACCACAGCTTTAAAGGTAAAACAATGGTTAAATCTAACCAAAGGTGTGAAAACCAAATGAACCTCTTTCAGAACAGTGTTTTAATATCACAATATTCAGAATCTACTACAAACTCGGTCTACATTTTAATTGAGACATCAAGAAAAACATCCCATAAGAGAATATGTCTTACAGAGTGATGTTGGTTAAATTACCGATAGGGATTTACTGTTTGTATTTTCACTGTGATCTTCACAAGCTCAGTCTTCTTGCTATATGTCTTGTACTTATTTATGGATAATTAACCAAGCATGAAGTTTGTCCCTTCTTTGGAAGGGGGTGAAAGGCTCATTAGTGATTAACAGAGCAGAATGTGCAGGTTGGCAAGGGAAACTCCGCTAATCTGCTGTATAAACCTTAGTTATAGCGAATTTAATGTGATGCATTTGAGTGTTATGTGCAGGTGTTAAGGTCATTTACAGATAGTTAGTTAATATTATGTCTACACATTTAGTTGATCAATTTATTTAATGGAGTGGATAAAAGTTCTTGATCTGTTTTAACCTATACTTTAATAAGGTTTCTCGCATATGGATATTCTGTTTAATGAGTTTTCTGCTCGTTTAAAACAGCAGGTTGCTCTGTGTCTGGGCCTACCATGGAAGTATTTGGTCAGCCAGCCGCTGCTAACCTGACAGTGACCAGTAGCCCCATGACCCTAACAGGCCACCGCTATACAGCCGGGCCAGCAGCACAACACCCGCCATCCCTTCCACACAGTGTGCAGATTCCCCACACTGATGCCAGGTGGGCTATATCTATTACAGTATGCAATGATGAGCTCATTAAACCTTAAGAGTGACACTAAAGTGGTTAACAACATTCTGTTTCAGATCCGTACAATCCAGAGAATCCCTGGCATCCACTACCCTTAGTCTGTTTGACACACAGTCAATGTTTAGTGGCAGACACGACTACTCATATGGTTTCCGTGTGCTTCCTCCACTGGGTCTACCTCAGTTCCCGACCGAGGCCAGCGAGGGAGGAGAGCAGCTCAGCCTGACCCCTGGCACGGCCATGTCAGGCACGACCATATCAGGAGGGACCAGCAACTCTGCCTCTCTGCCCTTGTACCTCTTTTCAGCTGATGCCGGAAGCCCCCGACAGTCTCATGCTAAGAAGAGAGCTCTATCCATGTCGCCATTGTCAGATGTCATGGGTATTGATTTCAACTCCATCATACGCACCTCACCTACTTCACTCGTGGCTTATATCAATGGTTCCCAACCCACACTCTCACCTGTCCAATACGAAGGTTACGGTCACTTCCTGGGTGTGAGAGGCTGCTGCATCCCCAACGGCCATCCCTATGGCATGCCAGGCTCTTCACAGGCTCTGGCCCCACATACAGATTATGGTCGTATGCAGATGCTTGAAGAGGGAGGGGGTCTGGAGAGCCAGATGGCTAACATGGTGGTGGACCAGCAGTGCCTCCCAGAGGAAGGAGGGGCACTGGAAAAGACTAAAGGGAGCTGCAGCCAAACCACCAACAACCTGCTGCTGCCTTCACAGATACAGCCAGCCCTGCTGACTACTATCCAAGAAGCTGCTACTCCACAGGGGCCTCCACCACCCTACCACTCACACCAGCACTTCCACCTCAATAGACTTCAATGCAAAATAAAGCCCCGTTTGCAGGACCCTCTCACGCACACTCCCATGGTTCATCCCAGGCATGGGGTGAGCTTTCTACCCCAGGTCCCTATGCTGGAGGAGGAAGAGGGAGAACTGGAGGAATATGGGGCCCACTGCTGCAGGTGGTTGGACTGTAGTGCAGTCTATGACCAAAGGGAGGAGCTGGTAAGGCACATAGAAAAACTGCATGTGGACCAGCGGAAGCCCGAGGATTTTACATGCCACTGGGTGGGCTGTCCACGCAACTTCAAGCCCTTCAATGCCCGATACAAGCTTCTCATCCACATGAGGGTCCATTCGGGAGAGAAACCCAACAAGTGCACGGTATACCTTAAAGAAGTGTCTCTACATTTTGTTATCCTTTATTTCATTTGCCTCTTTAAAAAATGTCTTTCGCTATCTCCACACACAAAAATACACTTATAGCACAACTCTCTCATTGTCAGATTCCTTTTACCTATTTATGAGGAGAATGAGTGAATGCAGTCAAAGCTGGAACAGGATGAATGTCAGTAGACTTATTGAGTTCAATGCTTCATTCAAAGCCACAGTATCTAGCTGAGGCCATTCAAGCCTCTGGCTGTCGAAAATAAAGCTTTTTAATAGGGCAAATGCCTTCATGTGTTCAAGGCCAGGGTTTAGACTAAAAATATGGCTTCGTTCTCCTCTTAACTTTAGCCATGGGGTAATTAGCAGAGCTCTGTGATAATTGACAAGGGGGTTTAACTCAATTATGTAGTTATTAAATCAGCACAAAGGAGGTCTACAACTGTAGATCTGGCATGGCAAAATGGCTAGCTACTGGGCCTGTCAGCAGCAGGGGGCTTGCCAGGCCACCGTCTGACTAACTTGGCCCTCGTTTTGGGAAGGTTATGCCCCAATGTCTGGCTCTTCACAGGTCTGCATCTCTGACCATAGAGCTGGAGTTAATCCATGAGCCGGATTATTGATGAGCTTGGTTTGTCTAAAATAGAGGATCTAGTTATTTCAGATTGCAATATAATGACACCTCTTTAGTTTTGTATTAAATGTAATGTGATATTTAAAAAAAGATGCCTGAGAGTCTACAGCTATACTGAGGCAGTACTGCAAGGTAAAGCATAAAGTCATCAGTCAAACACACTGATAAAGACAATGCTAATATGCAGGTTCAGCTTAGCGTGCAAGCAAATGTTAGCTTCTAATGAACAAATACAACTCAGGCTGATTAAAATGTCATTATCTTGGCTAGTTATAAGCCAAAGTATTGGAAATTCATATTTAAAATTAATGATGGCTTTATATGAAGGGCAACAACAGAGTCATTACCATTTATTCAGAAGTAGCTATGAATGTCTCAAATTTCACGGCAATCAATCTAGTAAATGACGAACCATTTGCCTTAAAGACAAAAAAATATCTGAGTGGCACTAAAAGGAAAGTCAGAGGATCAACACAATCAGGAATGAGGAATATAAAATTCATTTAGTAGATTACTTGTTGAGATATTTCAGTCTAGACGAAAGTTGTGGACCAACCAACGAACAAACCACCAGAACAGTAATTCATTTTGTTGTGCAGCAAGCATGTCTAAAAAAAAATACTTGTGCATCACACTGATCCTTTGTTTTTGTCTCACTTCCATTGCAAAAATATTTCAACTTTGATGAATAATTTAAAATAATTAACTCGCCAAACATGCTTCATGTTGCTGCTTTGAAGTCAATTATTAACCAAAAGGCATACCTGCAGTCGACCTTTTGTACCAAAATACTCACTTATTAGTTTAAGTCTGCTCTGTTGCCATGGAACTGCAAACGTTTGATGGGTTTGTGTTGCATGTATAGATTCAGTGAAGAAGAAAGTATTTATGTTCACAACCCGATTCCAAAACCAGAATTGATTAATAATGGTACTTGTGAGTGATTTTAGGAAAGGATAATTCTTTACATGAGCCTCTTAATATATCTTTGAACAAGTATGTGAATGTGGTTACATCCACTCCCTCTGAGATTGAAAAGTTGTGCTTTAACGATGGACAAGTTAATATGAGAACTGTGAATTTCACAGAGCAGTTAGAGAAGCTAAAAGCACTTTGATATTTAGAGAACGGTAACTACTCTTGATGGCGCCCACCTTTTAAGTGACAATCATCCAAGAAGCAACAGTTTTTTTCTTGGGAAATGATTGACAGCTGAATAAACTGATGCATCGCAAATGAAGTGCGAGCCAGCAGCAGAACAATGAGGTTGCTCTTGTTACACAGTTAACGTGCAGGGCAGGCCCAGGCTTGTATCTGTCATCTCACAATATGCTTAATAATGTTTGTTAACATGTCCTTGACTCACCAGTCTGTTTGCATCTGTCACTGTGATTCAAATATATGAGGTTTCAAAGCACGGTGTGAACTTTAAAAACAAAAAATAGATTTCTACCATCATTGTGAGTCAGCCTGTTAATTATGACCATTCAGCCCATTGCGCTTGCGTGTAGTAAAGACAAAAACATATATTTAAAAAAAACAATTGTCACTACTGAGTATAGGCAAAGTTAGCCAACATGTATTTCTTATCTTCTCTATATTACTTTGCATTTTTCCAGCTGTAATAAATCAGTGTAATTAAAAAGAGTCCAAATGAAACCTTAGTTCCTGCTAATCCACTAAATGTCCCTACATGAACATCTTGCAATTCAAGCCTTGGTACAGTAATGCCACTGAACGCAGGCCTGTTCATATTTCAGGTTTGACTACATCTTAAACGCCTTCCTTACGATTGTTTGGAGGAAAATAGCTGTAATGTTTTTTACAGCTTCTTTCATTCTTTAGCATTAGTAAACAATGATGTTTATTGAACCAGAACTTGTAAGTCTCTCATCAGTTATATGAAAAGTTCCACGTTATGTTTTCTTACATTTATGGAGTAGAGTATAGAAGCATTTTGATTTAAGTTGTTTAATTTAAGTACCGATTATGGACAGTGTGCTACGTTAGTTTAATTATTTGAAAAGTCCACTGACACACGGACTGACAAGCTACAATATAGGGAACTAGGTGAAACAAAAAGTGCAAAGAGGGTAGAAATATCTCCTTTGAAACAGGGAAGAGTGGAGCGCAGAGTGAGTTGACCCTAAGGCTAGGACTGGGCATTGGAGAAAGTCTGCTGGCACACACTGCAGCTGTCACTGTTCAGCCAGGGCACGAGTACCTGCCAGGACCTGTCAGAAGCTGGCGGTAACACTGATATACACAGAGGAGCCATGCTGCTTTCTTTTCAGCACAAACGTCCCTCGCGAGAAACTCAAAAGCCCTTTGCGCTTTATGAGAGCTTTATGAGACAGAGAGAGAGGGAGTTACACAGTTACTCACCCCTGGCTAGTCTTGAGTCTTGGCAGTTTTTTGTTTTTTTGTTTTATGCTGGTTCTCGTTTGACTGACCACTTTGGTTCTGAGAGACCATTTATCTCTGTCTGGGTTTTTTCTTTTTTTTTTTATGGTATTCTAGCTGAGGGGTTTATTGTTAATTCTGTTCTTTAAACTATATTTAGGACTGGTCCTCTTTGTAAGACCACCTCCTTGGGGGCATTTATTGTAATCAATCAGAATTAGAAAGAGTGCCAGTGTTTTTGCTACATGACTGTATCGTTTCGTTTCTAATTTATTAGCTTTGACTGAATATAAAAAGGTATTTTTCATTTTCAGCCCTGCTTAACCTAGAGCGTATGCTTTTATAAAAAGATAAGAATTACACAACCAATCATTTATCATTCAAAAAATAATTGTTACAACCTTACATATTAACAAAAAGTCAGGTTTTGTAAACAGTAATAGAAGGAAGTTAAACCATGGAGCAGGATGTTTTTTGAGAAAAAATGTGAGCAACTAGCTTTTTCATAAGAAAGAAGGGCAAGTATTTCTGTGTGGAATGCAGAGCAATGTCATTAGTTACCTATAAGTCATCAGAGACATTTTGATTGGCTTTGTCTGTGATGACTGAGAGGTATCGGTATGTCAGGAATCTGGTTTTACAGGAAAAAAATAACAACATTGGACATGGTCTACACGTTTTCTCCATTAAGCTTAGTCAGGACATTCCGGGCCCCCTGAGAGAGAGTAAAGTCCTGACCTTACACAAGGAGAGAAACATATTTTAGCAGTGAAGTCACTCTTATTTTGATATTGAGAGCTATTTGTTTGGATTACTCTGCTATTTGTATTGTTCCTGAAGTGGCCTTTATTATGTTGTTATACAGTCATTCTTCGTTCTGAGTTTTGGTGCAAATGTATAACAAAAAGTCAACCTCAAGTGACTTGTTTCGTAATCGATAGCCATCCGCTGTCAAGCTGATGACAGATGAAGGATTCAAAACACAAAAGACAATACAGTGATGTGTGTATACACACTGACCCCTGCTGGTAACACATATAAACATCAGAAAAGTGATATTTAAAATGTTAGGATTGGTTCAAGCATGAATTAAAATGTTAAGGTGTGAGAGGAATTAATAGCGTTTTAATAAAACGATTTAAAAGATGTTAACAGAATCTGCAAAAAGGTGCAATTAAAACAAAATGTATATAAAGTATTTAACCTTTCGCAGCCGCATGATTATAACACATTTAAAGTCTGAATATAATTCTGATAACAGTTCCTTATTTTTAGCAGGAGTGCATACAAACAACAAAGAGAAAGACACAAGGTGTGAACAAACCTATGTATTTCTACCATGTTTGTTTTGTGTATCATGGAATAATTCTGCCGTACTGATAGGAAACTAAGAATAACCTCTCAAAATTGGGCAGAGTCATGACTGTAATGAAAAGGTACAAGAACTGTATCCATTTCATTTTGGATATGTTATTTTTGGGCTTTGGTACAGAACAAAATGCTTGTTGAGTGATTTAAGCATCACATGTAACTGATTTGTTAAAAAATGTTAAACTCATAATGCTACGTATGTCTAGTTAACATATTTTCTTCATATTGTGATGTGCTCTGTATCCTGGTGCCCTACATGCACAAAATATTCTCCATTAAACTTATTCTTAACATCAACATCCAAAATTGTAAATAAATAAATAAAGGCACAGTCTAACTACAAGTATAAATACTCAGAATTATTGCAGCATGATAGGAATTGACCAATGAAAACCATCAAACATATAGAGACAGGCGATACAAGAGAGTGTGCTCAATGCTAAAAATAGCCAGGAGTTGCATATGTGACAAGATAACATAATGCTGCAATAAAACTAAATTGCACCTGTCCCTTCCAAATGTTTACCCCTCTCAGACTTTGCTGCTCATAGCTGCTCGCCTTCCAACCATGAAACTACTATAGCAGCAAGCAGTCAGGGCTTGCTTAAGTGTCAGCTCAGGTTAAATGAAAGCTATTTTAGATTCAAAGGGTTTTTCTATATTTCCTCTTATACTCTCACCCACACAGTGAGGTCAGCAGGCTTTAGTCTGCAACAATTTCCAGCTAATAAGCTCATAGCTTCAGGGATGTGGGTGATGTCACATTGAAGATGCTCATCTGATATGTGATATTGCAATGGACAGCAAAAAAACAACCCATGTTTTGAATGTAGTAGAGATAATGTGGCAACCTTAATGAAATGTACTGCTTGGACAACTTTTCTGTGTTTGTATGCCGTTACAGTTTGAGGGGTGTAAGAAGGCTTTCTCTCGGCTAGAAAATCTGAAGATCCACCTGCGTAGCCACACAGGGGAGAAACCCTACCTGTGTCAGCACCCAGGATGTCACAAGGCCTTTAGCAACTCCAGTGACAGAGCCAAGCACCAGCGTACACACCTGGACACAGTGAGTGGCAGCCTACCCACAAACACATACAAATCAGGATGGTATTCCAAAGCTTGTGAATGTCTATTTGCCTCTTTGTGGAGTCCTACAAGTTACCAAAATGTCTGCGGTTTTACAGAAGCCATACACGTGCCAGGTGCCTGGCTGTGCAAAGCGTTACACTGATCCCAGCTCCCTGAGGAAACACGTGAAGTCCCACTCTACGAAAGAACGGCAGTCACGGAAGAAGGTACAGTGCTGTAAAACAATTACATTTTCTCTCAAAATACTACTGTTGTTGCAAGTATATTTTATTGAGAAACATTGCTCTGAATACAGCAGTTAACTTGAATAATGTGTAAACTTTCGTCTGTATATAAACTGGATTTGGAAAAGACATATGTGGCAAAATCTCATTAGCGATAATTGCAAGTACACTGCATCTTTGCAACATTACAAACACAAACAAAAGAAAAGCTACACTAACATGTCACATCTGTTTTATCCTTGTGCTGTAATTTCTCTTAATTGGCTGTCAGTATCGAGCATTAAACCCTCATGATCTCCTAACCAATCTGTCAAACTCAGAAAATGTAATTTATTTAAACTTTCATTGACATCTAGGTGTACATGCAAAATATACATCCATTTAAGCTGACACTGACTGTGCCAGGTCTTATGAAAACACACATACAGTAAAGAAAAGTATTTGATCCCCTGCTGATTTCGTAGGTTTGCCTAATTACAACTAAATTAAAAGTCTATACTTTTAATGGTAGGTTTATTTTAACAGTGAGAGACAGATTATCAAAAAGAAAATCCAGAAATGTACATTTAAAAAAAAAAGGTATAAATTGATTTGCGTTTAATTGTGGGCAAACTAACAAAATCGGAAGGGGATCAAATACTTATTTCCTTCACTGTAATTATGTTGTTTTTCATTTCTTCTCCTGTTTTCCAACCCTTTAGTTTACAGAGTAACCCAATAACAAAGTGTTCCCATTATGCTGTTGCAGTTAAGATTTTTGCATGTGTGAGAGATTTATGTCCTTACTGAGAGTGATGTCACTGTAGAAAAAGAAGGAGGGTGGTTACTAAAAAAAAGAGAACATTTCACAAACCCTCCCACATGCAAAACTTCTTTCATCTAAAACTCAAATAAAGGTTTATAGTAATTGTGAGTTAATTCATGCTTGATATATTTGCTTACCAAAACCAATGTAACACCATTGTATAGCTTACTGTGTAACAACCCTCAAAAGTTGAATTAGCTATATCTCATCTTGTCTGTAAATAGTGTACAGGATTTGGCTCTATGAGTATGATTTTCTAAGTGTTACTATTTATTATTCACACTTTTATGTTTATGCTTCATGTCTCTAGATGAAGTCCACTACTGATGGGGCTCAGGACTCGCTGGTAGACTGTTTAACCATTCACCCTCTGCAGCCAAGCCTTTCTCCTCTGGCAGGGATAGACTCCTCCCCTGGTGTACCATGTGAATCATATTCTGGTATGTCCTGGCACTTTGTATAAATATGTTTGATAGAAAAACTAGATATTTAATATATCCCACTGCAACCATTAGATTTAGGCTGTGTAACTCATCTCTGTTCCTCAGCTGCTGCACAGGGCCAAGACTCCAGCAATCCCCACCTGGCTTTGCTGTGCTCCTTACAACATAAATACAGGTAATTTTGTGTCGGGTTTCATTTTTAAAAATCGCATTAGATCATTTTAAATACAAAATTGGTTCCTCAATTTGTGCGTACGAAGAAAAAAAGTCACTAAAAGTTTCCACATACCCATTCGTCTAAGCAACAAGACGTAACGTTTTTGGCATCAATCTTTTAGAAATACTGTGGAATAAGAACATCAGCTTAACTCAGCAAGCCAACCGGTGTTTTCTTTTCATGTTTCTATTCCAATTGGCACAGTAAGAACTTTAACCATGACTGATTTAAATGAAATCTTTTTCCTCCCTTTACGTGATCTGAAACAATCGACTTAAACATTGGTTGTCATGGCTTCAAGACTTTAAGCTCATAATTAGAATAATCAGTTTAAAGAAAGCTCTATTTTGTACTCTGAGCAAATAGTCTAAAGAGTTGGGGTTTTTTCATTTGTGTGTGTGGGTGGCTAGGAAGAAGCTTTACAGATCGGAGATGGCCAGCAACACATTTCTATGGTCAATCCATAGTAAAATATCCCTTCATCTATACTTCAAAGCACATGATAAAGTATTTCTGTCTCTCTGAGCAGTCAGATGCTCACGACTCCTCACTGCTTGTGATTGTTCTCATATCAGCAGTAGGTCGAAGCATTCACTGCAGGACTCTGAGGAGACAATTGGGAAGCGAAAGCAGACCATGACTTGGCTCATTGGTCTTGACCGCCAGTATTAATGGATGCTATAGCCACCGACAAGAGCGGCTAAGGAATTCAATAAGTGAAACATCAAATCTAAAAAATACCATTTATGGTCTGGTGGGAGAAGAGAAATCCTGTAATTACTTTTTTAAGGAGTTAAATTGATTGTAAAATCCTTGTTGCCATTTCCAGTACTTCTCTGGGATTCTTTTCGATCCCCATTCAGTCCTTGCATATTGTCAGAAAACTCTTGTTCCTTTTGTGTCCTTGTTATTGGCAAGTAGACACATTTACTTGGCCAAACCTAACAGCAGGGGTGTCAGCTTGCATGGCCACAGAACAATATTAAATGTACTAGTTTAATCTTCTGGATTTAACAATGAGTTACCTGAATGTGAAAGTAATGTCTTTGATTTACTTATGTTCCCTTTTTTATTAACAAAGGTAAATAAATGTATTATAGGGTTGAGCTCCTATACCATGCTTTACAACAGGGGTCTCCAAACGTTTTTCACTGAGGGCCACATACAGAAAAACAAACAAAGGGCTGGGCCACTCACTAGAGGTGAGGTATAGTGCCACATAAGTTATCAAAATCAATCAAATATAGGTAAGGTAAGAATAATTATTCTTGATTCTTGAAAATGCTTTAACACAAAAACAGCCTTCATCAAGATCTCCATAGGGTTTCATTGAATTTGTTGGCAGCTCATCCCTTACAACAGAAGCCTCAGATTGCTCATAATAAGGGGAAATGGAGGATATATTCCAAGGTTGTTATGCAAATAAGTTATTAGGCTTTTTTCTTATCAACTTAGATTTGTTAGAAAATATTTTCAACTTTAATTGACTGAATTTATTTGAATAAGTGGTCTTATTAAGACATGAATACTGTGTAATATATGTGTACATATATATTTAAGAAGCACAACTTCGATTTGTGGGGCATATTCCATTATATATATTTTTTTTTCTGAGGGCCGGTTCAAAAGGCCTGCGGGCACCATTTGGCCCCCGGGTCGTATTTTGAACCCTGCTTTACAACAAAGACTAAATCTGTGAAATTAAAAAAGTCTTCGTATTACAGACAAATACACTGAAATGGAGCAATCGCAGGCATAGTAGTTCCTTGGATTGAGTAATGCTACGAATTAGCTGGGTTGCACAGCAGACTATTATACATCATAAAGTGCCTCTAGAGTGCCTGTGTTACTTATTTCAATTGCCAAGTACAGAGAATCAATATCATGGTCATGAACTCGATAAGCTAAAGACCTTAGATGGTGCATGTTTTTCAGTACTTTGCAGGAACTATATATATTATTTTTAGAAGCAATACCAAACATATGCATTCTAATTGAAACTCAAAGCAGAAAAAATGAGCTGCGCAGGAAGCCACCCTGCCATGGAAATGATGTCAAAGAATCCATGAAAACCGTTATTCCATTCTTATTATAGAGTATGTATGTGAAAATGCTTTCTGCTCATCCATGTCCTGTTGGGCATCTCATTGTCATTATTCAAGACGGGTAAAGGATTGTCTGAGGACTTCACAGAAGATGACAGGTGTATCTAGTGTGAGTGAATGCTGAAGTCTATGTCAAATTAACACAGACTGTGTGAAACCGTGACCTTGTCGCTCTTACCGCACGATGGATTCATTAATGGTATATTCGCTGGCTAATTGGCCTTTGTTTGAAACTGTGGAAAATATGGATGTGTGGATGAAGAGAACTGTTTGTTAATGAGCAATGTTAGCCTTCAAATTTAATTTAAGAATGAAAATAAGCAGTTTGAGTCTTTGATTTCTACAAGAAGTGGTTTTAAATAAGATAAGAATGATATATATAAAATAAAATGATAGCCTTTCCTGTTAATGGTTTCAAATAAGTTCATGTTCTTACATCTTTATACAAACTGCATAATATTGTCTTAATATTCTTTAAGGAAAACATTTCCTTAATCGTTTAAAGTATTAGAAATAGGCACAGCAAAAGCAATGTATTCTAATTTTGTACACAATTAGTGCAAAAGTACTCACTTACCTCTTTAAGCTTACAGCATTTTAATTATCACTGCTAATCCTTTTTTTATATGTGAGAATTATTTAGAAATCCTTTTTTAAATTCTAAATAGAACATATGTCTTACAGGTTATTAAATCAGGCCTCATGTGTACAATACATTACAGTTTCTACATACATTTCATACAATTTAAGACACTCTTGGAAGTCCTTAAACAATGATGATTCTGTATGGGCTGCAGAATGCACGTAATTAATAATTATTTGTTTTATTTTTAATAATGAGAACATATGTTGGCCTTTTCCCTAATTCAACCTGCAGAGTATTTAATTCAGTGTGAAATATTTCAGGTTTGTTGATCCCTCCCCCCACCAGCTCCTCCCCAGAGACCAGTGTGGGCCGTGTTCTCCTACCTGTCTTCCGCATCCTCCCACTGGGACATCCCTGAAGAACAACCGAGATCTGAAGCAGCCTAGCCAGCCTCATGATCTGGCAGATCACAATCCAGGTACTCAAAGTTTAACATCAGAATATTCCTAATTTTTTCAAATCATTTTAAAAACAATTGTGAAAAAGGGAGGTAATTCTAAAAAGTGGTGCAAGTCTCCAATCTGAATCGCCTATTAGCAATTATCTGAGAAGTGTGAGAGTCTGAACAGTTTTTCTCACATGAACATTAACCATGCAGTTAATCATTTTATGTAGCAGGTGGCTGGTGATTTTTGTTGTTAGACAGAATAAGGCAGCCCTACTCTATGTACCTTTAAATAGATATCACCTCTTTACTTGACGGACTTGACAGTTACCGTGATGTTAACAAGGTGCTCAGCAACAAACAATATACTTTACACTTCTGAGATAAAGACAGGTTCAAAAATAAAGGGTGGCTTCACAAATCCTTTTCTACTGCAATGTTCATTAAGGACAAAATGCTATGGACCTTTTCTTTAAAATGTGGATAAAGAAGTGCAGCTTTTCTCATTTAAACTGCAGAGCTCTCAGGGCAGATTAAGATGCTATATTGTCCACCACAATACGTTGGGATCACAGCACAGACCAGCTCAAGTCACCTGATGCAAGTTGATGCCTTTGGTGACAGCATCGCTCCAGCAGTCAATAATCCCAGTGGGATGGCCACCTTACAAACAGCTCTTTCCTGCATTACAGGTAATGAAAATACAGCCAAATAAAATGACTCAAAGCAGAGCACTTTATTGCCATCGGATTTCACAACACCTGCTGTGCCAACATGCATCTGTGTGTTTTTGTGTCTGTCTGTGTGTATCTACAGGTTTTGATGTCCACAGTCCAGCACAGGATGTGGTTCCTAATCAAGAATTGCATGGAGGGGATTTCTTCAGTGTGGCAGACCAATGCACAAGCCAGCTCTCCTGCATCTACACAGAGGCATGATGTTGATCAATGTATTTATATTTGTTACTTTTGCACTATTTTGTGTCCCTGTTCCATTTAAGTCAAATGGTCAATAGTAACAACACTTTAGATGATGCCAAACTGGCGGTAGCTTTATTTAGTTTAATAAAAGGGATCTTTGATTGATGGATTGATTGAAAGCAATCTAAGATGCTGCTCCCTGTGTCTCTCTAGGAATTGATTCCTTTTTCTCTTCTCCTCTCTTCATAAATCACTATAAATGTACTATCGGACTCAACACTCACAATCAATGTATTCTAATGACTAAGCTTACTTAGTTTGCTTTCTCAGTTTTCATAGAACTTGTGTTCAACTATGTTCATTTAGTAAGTATAGTTTCAATTGTACGTCTAGAGTCAAACACATCTACATCTTCAAAAATGTAACACTGCGTTTGAAGCAAAGTATGCAAGGATCTTTTATTAAGCTTTTTCTGAGAACCATTGCTTTGTAACTATAGTAACAAGACAGCCTTACCATTTCAATGTAATGTTCATAGACATAACCTGTTGTTTGAGGATAATAGTGTTATATGCAATGATTGGTCCACTCCAGTAAGTTATTTACAGCAAATTACTCTTAGGTCACATTGTAGTTAACCCTAGCTGAAGTGCTGTCCAAAAAACATGACATTGCCAAGGCCAAAAACCAATTAGGTTACGACCAAAATGCAAAACACAAGACTTAAATCTGATACCCAACAAACCAATCGGTGACTGTGGGTTCAGCGTGACTATGCCCACTTCTGTATACATGTTTATTTAAAGTAAATTCAATTTCAACCATTAGACATCTGCTTTGGTCACCAGCAATCTGCAAATATGAAGTAGATTGGAAAAACTGTTCTTTAGACATGCAAAGGACATTCCCACCTACAGACCGACAATTTAGCTCTTGGGTATATTTGAAATGGATCAATAAATTAAATGATTGGTACCTTGTTGTGGATCACTACATCTAAGCTAATTAAATGTGTTCAAGCTCAGCACACAGATCATTGATGTCACAATTCAAACGAAGAAATACTCAAGAGCTTAGTTCCTGCCTTTAAAAAGAGTGTTGTTCTGTCAAAAGCAAAGCCAATGAAATTTGATATATCTGCGGCTGTCGAAAAGAATGCTACAAAATCGTGTGGGTTCCTAAAAATGTTTCTCTTCTTCTATTATGAGACAAAAAATAAACCCATTGAACAATTCCTTTTTGTATCTTTTTATAGATGTAGTATCTCTATCTCTGTTTGCTTTAAACAAACCAATACACAAAACAGAGCAACTTCTTTGTGGTAGCAATCTAAATTCTGTAGGCAATAAGCTTATGTAAATAACTGAAATAAATAGCAACCATTGCTATATATTAAATATATGTTCAGCAGGAAAGCTTCCAATAATCTCATCAGTGTTTTTTTTATCCTTGTAGGAAATTGAAAGGACAAACTCTTTTAGTTGAAAAATAATTATTTTAGCAAAAGAGTGTCAGCTGCTAGTTGCCTAGCAACAACAACAGCTTTTCCAAAGCATCTGTTTAGTACTGCTAACCAAAAAAATGCTGCAGAGTGGACACAGGTGGTTGGTAAAGCTCTGTATGCAGAAGTAAGCTTCTTAATAATGCTGGCTTTCTTTGGTCACAGTTCCCAAATTAGAAGTTGTTCATGTCTCTAGTTGTAGGGGTGAAATGTTTTAGTTTGCTTTATATGAAGAAGTCAGAGAAAGTCATTGTTTATACATATCAACCCTTTTTACTTGAACAATGAACAGGTTTTAACAAAAGAAAAAACATTTGTTTTCCAGATTGGAAATCAAACTGGGAAGAATTCATCTTGAGTCAAAAGCCTCAAGGCATTTGTTAACACACTTAAGTGACACTAACAATAACATTTAGGAGGGCTTGACTTTCCAATAACAAAGTAGGACAGAAAGAATTATAGCAAAATGCAGCATGACGCAGAATGGTATTCACCCTTAGCCTATCCAGCCATCTGGCATAGTGAATACTAGGCACTGCGTACTTTGTGGTTACAAATTCACACAGAAACTGATGGGATAAGGCTGTTTACTTTATTCTTCTAGATAATATGGAAAGTCATAAAAATAGGTCTGTTTTTTATTTAGGCAAAATGTTATGTTTTGAAGCTCTCAAATCAGAGAAACAATATATGCTGAGACTGTTTCTTTTTAGGGCACTATCAAACATTTGAATATCTAGTCTTATGATTATGTATTATTTCTGTATTTAATCATTTGGTAGTTGGTTAAATTAATAGTGAATGCTAAGTGATCTGGCAAACTGAATTCTTTGTTACAATTTCTTAAGGAGCACTTTGGCCAACATGAAAGTAAATTTGAAAAATTCGGAAGATCACAATACAAGCAAACAATTTCATTAGATAATTAAAGTGAAGCACAGCAATAATATAAATTATCATCTGCAAATGTAGTTAAATATGATAGCATTAAACTAAAGTAGTTTATAAACTAAAACCACATTATTACGGTCATGGATCATGCTTATAATACTTGTTCATTAAGTTGTTTGGATAATATGACTCCAGCAATTGTCAAAAAGGACCATAACTGAAAAACATTTCTGAATTTGTTTTAACTTCCAACACAATATGATGAATTATTGGTTTATTTAAAATCTCTAAATAAATCAGAATAACTGAATAAATAAAAAAATTAGAGCAAGCGCATAGGCTCGGGTAGACAAGACATCCTCATAACATATTCCCATTATACTAAAACATATTTATTTGCTTGTGATTTAATATCCGTAAAACTGTATTAAGTGAGCTTTAATCTCCTCCCACCTGCCTGGTTAGGGTGCGCGCTCCCGGTGAGTTTTATAGCAACTGTTGCCCAGTGAGGCAGCGCCATAGTCACCGTAGTCCTGGCGACTGTAACCCACCAACAACAACCTCTCGCTCCATCATTACCACCTCCTCCACCATCCTCATCTTCATCAACCAGTCCTCAGCTCAGGTTTGTATACATTTTATACTAGTATTAGCTCGAAATCAAGTCCTTTCTCGCTTCATGGGATAATTGCATGGAGGAGATTGTAATGCTGTAGTTTATGTTTTGTCTGCTGCTGCTGAATGAAGGCTCGGTGGATAGCTTGGGTAGTTTGCTAGCGAGGGTGTTTCTTTGTGACGTGGTAGCCTGCTTGCTAACGTTGCCTGTAGATACCCACAGCTGTAAGAGGTCTTGCTCGCTAGCAGGAGCTAGCTATGATCTATCAATTGTTCATGTTGGCTCAAACTGACCTAAACGGTAGTCTGTGTGGTAGAAAAGGGCTTTCCATGTAACTAATTTGCTTAAACTTACCATGCTGTGTGGTAGCGTAGGTCTAGGCTAGTCACTGATGCTAGCTGGTCAGCTGGAGCTGGAGCAGGAGCAGGTGTCTGTTGTTGCTAGGTTGCTAACGCCAGCGTTGCCCTCTTACAATGCCTGTTGGTATCCCATTTTTGGCTAATGTTACGGTGATATTGCATGTGTATGTTGCGGGTGATTCAAATGTTGTTGGTGTTACAACATTAATAACGTCGATAAGCAAGTGAAAGTGCTGTAAGCTAGCTTTCCAAACACTAACTGCTATTGACAATAGCTAAGCCATTACTTTCCCTTTTGTCTTAGGGAGCAAGAAAGCTTCGCTAGCTCTCCGTCTGCCCTCTTTGTGGCATCAGATGGCTACGATAAGCTAACCTGATAACACAAGGCTAATTTTTCGCACTGGTCAGGTTTGAGGAAGAATGCCTGCCTTTATAAAAAACATTAAATACCTCAATGTTACTACCCGTTTCACCGAATCATTTCGTTACTCTGCAGTGCACCTTCTGTATCTGGGCTGGTAACGAGAAGCTGTATCTGCAATGCATTTATTATTATTGACAAACAATTACATTATTACATGTTGTATTGTCAGTATGTATCCATGTTTATTTCTGGCCGAGAAAGGAAAGGATTGTACTCAATCCAGCATGACACTGTCCGGAGGGAGAACATGTTTAGTGTAGAGATATTAATATTGCCAGGCTTTTTAAATTGGGGTAAAAGAAACAATCCCACTCGACTTCAAACAAAAATGGCTGTTTTCCTGTTACTCACAATAAAATAGTAAACTGAATCAAATCAGAAATCCGAATCAAAAACGTGTCTATGCCTAGTAGGTTAACACACACAAGGAATGTGCCTTGGTGTATGTGGTGCACACATAAACAGTTAAATATTATTAATTGTAAGAAACGGGACCAAAACATAAAACAAGAAGTATAAAAACATTTTAGGATTTCTCAATCCCTTGGGTGGTTCGTATAAGTACAGGGAGTTGGTTTCTTAATGTTGCATCACAATTATTTGTGGGTCCATTGGGTGTCCTGTGTAGCTGCAACCTCTGACTCCCGTTATGGAAGAGGGTGTGTGTGTGTGTGTGTGTGTGTGTGTGTGTGTGTGTGTGTGTGTGTGTGTGTGTGTGTGTGTGTGTGTGTGTGTGTGTGTGTGTGTGTGTGTGTGTGTGTGTGTGTGTGTGTGTGTGTGTGTGTGTGTGTGTGTGTGTGTGTGTGTGTGTTGGGGGGGGGGTGTTAGTAGAGACAGGTGCATCTATAGTGGTGGTGGGACTCCTGATCCTAGTCAGTAGTTTATAAAATAAAATCTTGTTTGTTTTTTACTCAAAGACATACCTATAAATAATAAAACACGAGAAAATGATAATGCTGAAGTGGTCTCTTAATTTTTTCCTGGGCTATATGGTTTTCTCTTAAATTGTAGCATCTTTGAGTTTCAGTATAGTCAAACAATTTAATCAAGTTAGATAAAAATATCAACTATATCATTTTTAACACATACTGTAGGTCACCCCTTAAATATTGTCAACATTTTAACCAATTTGTACACATGCAACCCAAAATAGGTCATGTACAGACACCCCTCACAACACACACACACAGATAACAGGATGTGGGGAACTGCTAGTTATCAGATCATGTTACCACTTACCTGTAGTCCAGCAGCGCAGAAATAGTACCATGCCACCTGCTGCCTGGATCCTGTTACATTTCCAATCACTTAAAGAGGGGCTGATTAATTCAATTATTCACTCATCCATTTTCATGGCTTAGCAGAATTCAGCATGTTTGGTTTGTTGTTTTCCCCTGCCTGCCTGCCAGCAATAATGTATATTGTTGTTGAAAGAGGAGATGTCCTTGTTTGTTCTTCCCAAACCCCACATCTGGCTATATCAGGTTGGACGTACTTTGTACTTTGTAATGTCAGGAAACTTCCAGAAAGGTTGGCACGTTTGACTTTTCTGTTTCCTCTAGTACTGTAATAAAAAAAAAATCAGATTAAACATTAAAAACGTTCACTTTTCTCATTGGGATCTCAATAAAAGGTCTCTTATATTGCTGCAATGTCTTTGACATCAAAATCAACATCCGCTGTCCTTATGAATCACTCACAGTTTTACAATCTCAATGCCTAACTCCTAAACAAACACAGCACTTTGCATACCTCCCCCCACTTCAGTTCCCAATTACATCTCCCCCACCTATTTTCCTGCTGCACTAGCACCTGATCATGCTCCTGTCTTGCCTGGGGTTGCATGTACAGCGCGTATGAGAGGGAGAGATTTTGTGTAAGCTGTACTTTTCCATCTGGTTCTCCTATTTCTGAACTTGGTCCATCACTCTACACCTTTTATCATACGTGATCAATAGAAAAGCAAATTATGGTTGTGTGTTTTTATCTGTGGCTGTGAACCTTGCACCTTTTTTATGTTGCTTGTAATGTTTGCAAGACGAATTAAGGGGGGTGGGGGTGGGGGGGGCGCAGGGCAAAATGTTGCCCTCCTTGGTGGCTTTTGTTCCTCTGTGTCTTTGTAGGGCTTGCACTTGCTCAGTGGAGCACAGCATTTAAGTGGGCCACAAGGGAGTGCCTGAATGGTGAGGCAGGAGGTGTTTCAGTGTGTGTGTATTTGTGTGTTTGTGGAGGGGGTTGGGGTAAGGCAAAAAGAGTGTGTTGTGATGCAGGGGCTCTTTGCTTCGTTAAGGTGGGCTCAGTCGAGGCCATGGACTTTAGCTTAACCCTGTGGAATATACATTTACAGTTTCCCCCCTTTTTAAAAGTACATTTTTTATAGCATTGGACTATAGTAAGCATAGAAAGTGTTAATGTGTTGTTTGACATTTTAACCACAGGTATGTCATTTTTAGTACATTTATGTCATAATTTACAGTGTCTTGTCGCACAATATGAACATTGGAACTGATTAGTAGTATTTTTTTCTCCACAACAACACAGCAGTGTTTCTAGCAACAGCCTGTGGATTTGTCTGACAGTGATAGTATATCCTCATATCCCCCTCCCAAGGTGTTAAAGAAAGTCATGCTGGATGCGAGTGGCTTTGTGTTGATGGATCTCAGAGCCTCTGTATGGAAAAGAAAAAATGCAGATGCTGTCTGCTGCCCTGCTGTGTCTCACGTGCTCAGTGCGGTGGAAAAGATTGACTCAGCAAGTCAAACTTTTAGGTTAATCACCTGAACAAGAATAGAGTGATCACCTTCTTCCAGAGAAAAACGGCCGGTATGAATTTGAAGATAAGGGGAAGGGGCAGGCTGTCCCTGGAGAAATTTGAGGCTGTTAGGAGACCCAGCTTAATTAACCAAGAGAGGCTTGTTTGTGGAAACTGTGATGTGGAGGAGGCGGCCTTTCCCTGGAAGGAATGGGTGATGGTAGCCATGCTATTATTAACTCACAAACACAGGTCCACCATCAGTGTCTCGTCACACTCTTGTCCTTCAAAACAATTCACTTAAGCTTTAGTAAGTACTTTCGCCATGATATTTCTTACTAGTAATGCTCCTATCTGGTAAATTAGATAACTTCTAACATCCAGGCCTTCTTATCTCAACTAAACCTGCAGCAGCAGTGGGAACTCATGGAAGCAGCATCTATTTGGATTTTGTTAAATATTAACTTGTTTTATGGCTGTGAACATGGAGACAAGACCATGTGTCACTGATGCATGAGGCTCTTAGTACATTAAGAACCACAGAGCAGAAACGGGTGCCTGGGTAGAATCGGTCTTCAGCAGAGAGTAAAAATTAATTGATTCCTTGTAAAACATTCTGCTTACTCTTATCTTTGGGGACATTTTATGTGCTAGGCTAGCCAAATCATGATGATGATTACAGAATAATTGTCCTCTGTACAAAGCATTTGCCATGTAGTATTGTAGATGCACCACTACCTGTTGGTTATTAAAGCAATATGTTCTAGGATAGGGTTTACACTTAAGGTATGACAGTTTGATGTATCTGATTGCATGACTATTACACAATTTAATCAGAGGGTGTAAAACAAAGTATTGTGTGGTCCTTTTTGTAGATTAAAAATTCAACAACAACCAGAAGAATACAACCCATATTTGTGAGTTTACTCTGTTTAAGTGAGTTATGGATGATGCTCCGTTGGCTTGGTGATGCATTAAGACTATTTTGTCAGTGGCTCTAAAGTCGCTATGCCAGTTGGACCAGTATGTTGAGTGTTCTTGGTTCTCTGTAACTGTGGCCATTATCTATCTACAGTGTCACTGTTTTTTCTCTGTCCAATTTAGGCGCCATGCAGACCCCTGAAGCAGGCGCTGACTCCACCTCCACCGTCCCTCTTCAGACCACCGTGCCTGTCCAGCCTACAGGCTCCACCCAGCAGGTGCCTGTCCAGCAACAGGTACAACCAGCCGGCTGTGTTTGTGCTGTTTGGATGGAAGAAGTACTCAGATCCAGTACTTGAGTAAAAGTTGAAGTTCCGGAGTGTAGGAATACTCTGTTACAAGTAAAAGACCTGCAATCAAAGTTTTACTTGAGTAAAATAACAGAAATATTAGTATTCAAATATACTTAAAATACCAAAAGTACTTATTATGCAGCCCATTTAAGAATATTATATATTTTGATTATAATTATTGATACCTCTATGTGTTTAACACAACTTCCAAAGGTGCAGCTATTTTTGGTTACTTTTTACAGCAGGGAAGCTTGTGAATTTATTCCATGTGTAACTAAGGTCTGACTTGAGTGATTTTATATTAAATGTAGTGGAGTAAATTACAATATTTACCTATATATTGTAGTGGAGTAGAAGTAGAATTAGCAGAAAATGGAAATACTCATGTAAAGTACATCAAAATGAGTACAGTACTTGAGTAAATGTGCTCAGTCGCTTTACACCACTGAATATGTGTGTGCATTTTTATCGTAACCTGTGCTTTATGTGCCTTTACTAACGACTTTGCCCCTCTTGCAATTTGTCTTGCCAGGCCCAGACTGTTCAACAGGTTCAGCATGTTTACCCAGCACAGGTGCAGTATGTGGAGGAAAACAGTGGTGTCTACACCAATGGCAACATGTGAGTCAGCCTCAGCTCTGCTCTTACACCACTCCACAAATATTAGCGCTACGTCTCCACAGCCTGCTCTCAAGTCTCTTCAAACCAATCATTCATGTCACAAGCACATGATGTCGTTTGGAGTGCATTTGTGTTCTGTGTTGGTTTTCTTTTTATGAGGGGGTCTGCAGTCGCGTGTTTTATTGTGCTCAGCCACCTGAACATGACCAGAAGTAGGCCTGTGTTTAAAGTGCTGATGCTACACCAGGATCCCCTGTGTGTTTGTCCTACTGTGACACACACGCAGTCTCACACAGCGGTGCATGTACAGACACGAACACGGATACTCTAGGTGACCCCAGCTGCTGGTAGAAACAGTCGTGTAAGGGGCACCACCAGGCTAAATGTTTAAAATACTAAATAATATGTACACCAAACAACCAGACAAACTAGCCTCCTGAAAACCAGGCCTGTAAGGGACACACAAATCAAAAAAGACAACCTAATTTAAGTATTTAAATAAAATATCTAATGTTATTTTTGAAAAACATCCATTCAAATTATAATATATTTTAAATTGTCCAAGTTTTGGTAAACATTTTGACTGTAGCTCTCTAGGTGTGATAGGTGTTTTTCCGTGACTAAGAAACGCTGATTAAAAGAAATATTTAATTCAAGAAAAAGTAACTTAATTTGAGAGTTGCCATAGTAAAAATGGTACTTACTTACTTAATAATAATTATTCTTATCCCTCAGTTTGATTTTGGGTACATTGACTGACCGCTAACCCCTCTTTCCGAACAGAAGAACCTACTCGTACTCGGAGCCACAGCTGTACAGCCAGAACAGTGGAGGAAGCTACTTCGACACACAGGGAAGCTCATCACAAGTGTCCACTGTGGTGACATCTCATGGCATGACCAACAACGGAGGAGGGGGCAATGGAGGAATGAGCATGAATCTGGCGGGGGGTCAGGTAATCAGCACCAGTCCCGGCTCTTACATCATGGACAACGCTGGACCCCACCCCCCCACCCAGACAGCGCGAGCTTCACCCGCCACAGTAAGTGCAACTCACTCAACAAGTAAGCTGCTCAGCTGTCTCTACCTGGCTGCTTTGTTGATAGACACTGGGCGTTAGTAATTTCTAACTCTCCCCTGTTTCGACCCACACAGCTTTTTGCCCAGACTCTCACTATCAACATGATGCTGTCCTTCATACTTCATTGATCTTTGCACTAGTTTAATCCAAATGTAGGACAGCAGTCTCTACCTGAGTTCCATATTTGTGTACATTAGTGTGTCCACATGATATATCAATTTAAAAAGAAGCAACGATTCTGTTCACCCCCTCTATGATTGGGTCTGTCGTGTTTTATCTCGTTACCGTGGTTTATCCATTGCTGATGTATGCGATGTGCAGCGTAGGCTGCGTCAACTACTGCCAACAATGTTCACATTTGAACCATTATGATTTAATATTCAAGTTATGCGGGGCTTTGTTTCTATTCCTGATTGTATCTCTTTATAATGGGACAGTAAGTAGGGATTAAAACCTGAGTCAGGTGTATTGATGAGTGGAAGACCCGCCCACGTGGTGCATGCGGCACAAGAGCTGCTCCAGGCTTTCTTTAGTATAGTCCACCATAATGATGCTGTCTAGCATTGATGACGTTACTTTATGTGGGTACCAGTCACAGCAGAGAGTTTAGAAGATCCGATAATGGCTATAAAGAAAATGTGTTTTTTTAAGCTATCAACATGTGTGCTTGGGTGCTTTTTACGCTCGTTGTCGTCTTGCCTCAGTGATGTTCTTGACAAGATAAATGGGCTGCTAAGGGATGATTATGGTGTTCAACCCCAGTTGTCATCAAATATTTTCACTTTATTATGAAATCAAAAACGCAATTTCTGCAATCTGAGGTTCATCAAAAGCAGTAAAAGGGGACAAGTACTGTAACAATGAAATCTTCAAACTGAAACACAATGCTGGGCTGTTTGTTCAAATGTGAATACCAAATTCTGAACTTGGCACCCTGCCTTTAATAATTTGTTCTGATGATCGTTTTGAAGTGGATGTGCTAGAGGAAACTGAAATACTTCAATAATTCATGTACTTATTTGAACCATTTGAGCCTCTGTCTGATTGTCCTCACATGACAGGTAGTCCTGCTCTGCTTGGGTTTAGTGGTGCTTGCTTTGTGATCCTTTCTAGATCCTCTTTATTTTTGCTTAGTGGATACAAATGTGTCTACTCTTTTCTTTTTTTTTTTTTCCTTGCTTTTGTTTTTATTTCCCCCCTCTTACATTTTGTTGTCCTGTGCTTCGTGGTTTATCAGATTGAAATGGCGATTGAGACGCTCCAAAAATCTGAGGGTTTATCCAGTCAAAGAAGCTCGCTGCTCAACAGCCATGTAAGTTGCTTTTACGAATCCCTGCCCTCGCAATTTTTTTGTTTTTGTTTTTCCAAGACTTTCCTTCTCTCTTAACTCTGTATACATTTCAGTTTGATGTGGTTCTTGCTGTTTTTGCTGAGATTTTAATTGTGACTTTGGTTTTAAACGCTGCTGTAGAAATGCTTTTGCAGAAGTGTGATGAACCAACATTAGTCTGAGGTCTTTCAACACAGTTTGTATAGACCAGACTCCAAAAACATCTCTCCCCTTGTAGCTCCAGTGGCTGTTGGACAACTACGAGACAGCAGAGGGCGTAAGTCTACCACGCTCCACCCTCTACAATCATTACCTGCGCCACTGCCAGGAGCAGAAACTGGACCCTGTAAATGCAGCCTCTTTTGGCAAACTCATACGCTCCATCTTCATGGGACTCCGTACAAGGCGCCTTGGGACAAGGTTAGCGCTCTAATTTTTTCAGATTTATACTTTAAAGTTAAGAAAAGTGCGAGATTTTCACCCTCTTACTATTGTGATTCACCCGACCCTGGATATTCTCCTCGGTCCATGTGTCATCGTGTGTTCACGCTTGAGTTTGTCTTGCAGAGGGAACTCCAAATATCATTACTATGGTATACGCGTGAAACCAGATTCGCCACTCAATAGACTCCAAGAAGACATGCAGTATATGGCCCTCAGACAGCAGCCAGTTCAGCAGAAACAGAGGTACACTGGCAGCTACACACACATATGCAGAACCCACACGCAGTATTTACTTATAGATACTGATGTTGGAGCCATGTGATTTCAGGTTCAAGCCGGTACAGAAGTTTGATGGCTGCTCCGGGGAGAACTACCCCGCTGGAGGCCAGCCGCAGCCCGGTGTAGAGGAGCAAACAGTCATCGCACAGAGTCAACACCACCAGCAGTTCTTAGGTCCGCCGCTTCTCTCTTTATCTGAAAAACACATGGGATACACTGAAAAACACTATGTTAAACGTTATGTGAATTAACTTTGTCGTCACTCCCACAGATGCATCGCGGGCGCTCCCTGACTTTGTAGAGCTGGACGTTGGACAGAGCAATACAGAGGACATCAGCCCAGAGGATGTGAAAGCTCTCCAGTCCCTTTACAGAGAGCACTGTGAGGTGAGAGAAGGGGCTTTTAATAATCACTGATATGTCACCACAGCTCACTTTGGCGCATGAGTGTAATTCACAGGGGGGGACAGGGGGTCGGTCCCTCTTCAGAGCTCAAAGAAAGCTAAGTAATCCCTTTCGATATTGCAGCATTGGTTGATGCTGCATCATCAAAGTGACTATGCTTGCTGTGCCTATACATTTATCGATCAGCCTGGACTACCTGCACCTCCCTCTAAATCTATAGCACTTCCACTGTTCCCCTCTATATACATGCTGTAATTTGCCAATATGGATTATAACCGTACATTTACTCTGGCTGGATTCTGAGCCTGGAAACTGTTCATGAGTTTTCTTAGTGAGAGAATCATAAATGCCAGCTGCTGGCATTTTGGAACAGGATTTTCTCTTTGTCTTGTGAGGTTTTCAATCACACTGGTCATAATGTCTGGAAAACTAGGGATCAGGACACCCACAGGGGTCTCAAATTACCCAAAACATACCATATGTCCTCACAAAGGCTGATTGACGTGACTAGCCATTCGGATAGCTTGAGGATAATGTGGAGAGGTTTTGATTCGTACATCACTAAAAAGACATTTGACAAGTATATAAAGTATGTAAAAACCATTCACTGTCTTTCTGCTTTCGTTTCAGGCTATCCTGGATGTGGTCGTCAACCTCCAGTTCAGTCTAATTGAGAAGCTGTGGCAGACATTTTGGCGTTATTCTCCCCCTGACTCTGTAGAGGGGGCCACTATAACAGAAAACAGGTGAGCTTGTGCCAACATATAATGTCTCTTATGGTTTTGCTAAAGTGAAATATTAACAAATCTAATCTATACAAGGATAATCTGAAAGTGTTTTCTAAGTCTGGTTGGTTCATTCTTCAGCAGCTTAAGTGAGATTGAAGCCCGGCTGCCCCATTCTCAGCTGTTGGAACTGTGCAGAAATGAGGCTGTACTCAAATGGATGAGCACCTGTGACCATCTGATGTACCAGGCCCTTGTGGAGATCCTCATTCCTGATGTCCTGAGACCCATTCCCAGTGAGTCACACACACCTCTCATGTTTAGTTGTTTGTTATGTTAATACTTATCAAATCAAAATCATAAATAACAACGTTTTCTGTTTATTTCCAGGTGCCTTGACTCAAGCCATTCGCAACTTTGCCAAAAGCCTGGAAGGTTGGCTCAATAATGCCATGAATGCCATTCCACAGAGAATGATCCAGACCAAGGTACACTTTCAATTTCATTCACATCTATATGTGCTGAATAAAGGAAGCTCCAGATCCTTCAGGATTTTGTGCTGATCCAGTGTGTGTCTGTGGACTGATTAAGTATCAGTATACTTGCAGGCGTTAACATCTGGGCTTGTGTGTGCTCTTCACAGATTGCCGCTGTTAGTGCCTTTGCGCAAACACTGCGCAGATACACATCTCTGAACCACCTGGCTCAGGCGGCACGTGCTGTATTGCAAAACACATCCCAGATTAACCAGATGCTGAGTGATCTCAACCGTGTTGACTTTGCCAACGTACAGGTCAGAACAGATCTTTGTGGTGACTATTCAACGCCGGAGCTTTTTGTTTTATCCAATACCATTCTTTCAGATTTTTGTTTACCTTTGGTTCTTCCTCTGTGTTGCTGTACAGGAGCAGGCATCATGGGTGTGCCAGTGTGAGGAGGGGGTTGTTCAGCACTTGGAGCAGGACTTCAAGGCCACCCTGCAGCAGCAGAGCTCTCTGGAGCAATGGGCGGCCTGGCTGGAAAATGTGGTCACTCAGGTGCTCAAGCCTTACGAGCACCGGACCAGCTTCCCCAGGGCGGCTCGGCAGTTCCTGCTCAAGTGGTCCTTCTACAGGTCTGTTAAAAAAAAAACATACTGAATCTCGTTTTGAAGTCACAAAATGCTCACAATGTTTGTTTTTTTACGTCTCTGTAGTTCTATGGTGATCCGGGACTTGACCCTGCGCAGTGCTGCCAGCTTCGGTTCCTTCCACCTGATTCGCCTGCTGTACGACGAGTACATGTTTTACCTGGTGGAGCATCGCGTGGCTCAAGCTACTGGAGAGACATTCATGGGTGTCATGGGGGAGGTATAACTGCGGCATCCTGTCTTTGCAGAGTTACAGTGCCACATTGATGCACTACAGTGTATGATAGAAACATAGATGTGAAATAGTTTCATAAAGAATCAACTCAGAGGAGATGTTTACCTAAATTAAAAACAGCTTCACTTCTAGATTAAAAATACAGTACATGTGAACCCCTGATGGCGCCCAATAACAACGATTATTGTCTGTTTCTTTTCAGTTTGACAGCCTCAACTCCCTGTCCCTGGCTAACCTTGATAAAGGTATGTGACAAAATCGATAAAGCACATCGTCTGAGAAACAGTTGTCTCGGAAACTGCCCTTAACCTCCTGGCTCTTTACTACAGGTGATGCCTTCTCCTGTCCTGATGAAATGAGTGGGATGGACAGTGACTTGGAAGACGACCCGGAGGAGAGTGGGGAACCTCTGGCCAAGCGAGAGAAGTCGGAGCACGAGGTGATCCAGGTGATCCAGGTGGGGGCGCTGGAGGACGGGTCCCACCCTGTGGTGGGGGTGGTCCAGCCGGGCGTCCTCCACTCGCTGCCCCAGCCCCCGCAGGACCACAGCGAGCACATCCTCACCCCCTCTGCCGCTACTCCCACCATCCGCCACTGCAGCACCACGGGCAACACCTACGCCTCCGTCTGAGGGTCTAAGGGCACGGCCATCTTTGTCTGGCCTGTTTTTGCTATCTCACTCTCCACATATCTCTCCCTCTGTAAGTCTAGATGTTTCCGTCTCTCTCATGCATTGTCTCTGTCTGCACTTGTGTGGACACGCTCTCCTCGCCCTCTATCTAGCCCGGTCAGCGGGGGGGGGGGGGATGCTGAAATGATGAAGATGTGCTGTCTTGTGGATGTGGTGTCATCCCATAAGTCTGTGCTCTATCGCAATGCGGCAGCTGGCGGAGGACTAATTCGACCCAGTAAATGTCTCCTCTCTAGATATGACTTCATGCCTCTTAAGGTTAAGGGAAATTTCATCTCTTTCTTGCTACTGATGTCTCAGAGCTCAAATCCATGTCACTAGTCCCAGTGGAGCAGAGTCCTCGGTTGACTCCAGACCTTCACCGTCTGTAAATAGTTCTGCTGTACTTCAATTGGTATTACCCAAAACTCATGGTGCTATCATTGTTTTTTCTTTTCTTTGGATTTCCATTAATCCCTCATAATGCTAGCATGATTTATGTCCACATGCATTCCAACTGCTGCAAAACCGTTAGAATATTTTGAGTATTGTATGTAGCTAAAAAACCAAGGGAGGACTTCTTTTTTTGTATGTACTGTACGACGGTCAAAGAAAAAGTATCATGGGGCAGTTTGGTCTGTTCTGTTGGAAAATGATATGGTAGCCACCCACTGGTAGATTTTAGTTACGCAAAAGGAAAACCTGAAAGAAATACCTGTGCTGCTTCTTGTGTGTGTATAGAAATGAGATTGAGGAGACCAGCTGTACAAAACCACTTTCTCAACGCTAGCTTTTCTATGCACCCCGTGCATAACGCTTGCCTTTCTTCATTTTAGACGCTCTGCAGTGTGGTTTACATAGCCAGCAGTAATCTTCAAAAACAACCCACTGGACATGTTCCCGTGTTACTTTACAGTTGGTCTTTAAGGAAGTTTCTTAAATTCACAAAGGACCAAAAAAACAAACCCGAACACGAAGGAAGCTGAGAGCTGTTTCCTGTCCCACAGTGCCATGTTGCAGAGCAGAAGGAATGTCAGGGATTAAATGTACCTCGGCTTTATCATAGTGCCTTATCCTTAAAAATGCAGCTGTCCTTGTAGTCCTGGCTGCAGAGAGCCCACAGCACCCCCTCTGCATTGTCCCAGCCACACATTTGGCTTTCTGGTGACTGGTGGCTGGATTTGGGCCGGCTCATCTGTGCTGAGACTGAGGGATGCAGACACAACCTGTCGTTTCCTCTTGGTCAACTCTACGGAACTTGTCACGGTGTTTAGCCTTGCTCCTGCCCTCACTCTGCCCTCCTGAGGCCTATTCTTGCATTAGCCTTTCGTTATCGGGTGTGTTTGTTTCTGTGGGATGCTTAGGTCTGCACTGTGTTTTTTAAATGTACATGTGTATATATGCCTGTGTGTCTGCGTGCTTGTATGTGTGTGTGAGTGTGTGTGTGTGTGTGTGTGTGTGTGTGTGTGTGTGTGTGTTGGAACACATCCATCAGTCACCCTACCTCAAACCAGTGGTGCCAGCCCTTTGACGCGTGCAGCACAGTCACCAAACCTTATTGCACACACACCACTGTACTGCACAACTCTCAACGCGACAGAGAAAACACTGCATTGCTTTTCTCTCACCTCTGATACATTTCCATTCTCCGTTATTAGCCCGTCAAAAAAAATGCTTTCATCCCTTTGTTCCCTGTTTGAAGATCATCTTTGTACAGTGGACCAAAAGTAGATATTTTGTGATATTCAAAGAGATATATAGATATATATATATGTATAGTATATATAATGATGATACACTACATATATTTGTTGCTTTATACGTGATTGTTTCTTTTGGTAGCTCCTCTGTAATTAGCTCATAGACTGTGAAACGGGGACGGCATGAGGGGGGCTCACTTGTGATTCATTAGACTACATCTATACTTGAACTGTTCTAGCATTCTACTGTATGTTGTGGAGATTATTGAGATTAATCCTCTGAATAGGGACGTTTTGTTACTAAAAAGGATTTGTTTGTTTTGCTCTGCACACTTTCTCTGCAGAACTGTTTATTTATTAATATTTATTGTGTTTTGGTTTAGATGCTTACCCGTTAGAACATATTATAAAGGGTACTACTGATGATGAATCATGAGTTATACCACTGCAAACAGCAGACCTACTGTACAGGAGACCAGATGTTTTATTTTTGTTTGTTTTTTCTTACGTTTTAAGGTTAAAAAAAGAAAAAGGGTTGGCACTGTATGTTCTGTAATCACATTCTGAAGGCTCCATCACTTGTTTTCTTTAGATATTAGAGGATCTTTGCCAAAAAAAATTGTTCTGTTCCTGTGTAAAGAAACATGCTGAACAGTAAGTGTGGGTGGGAGAGAAAATACTGCACGTAATAGAGGTTTTTGGGTCAGCGGACTCTCGCAGGTATTCTGTTGAATAATGACACTGGGATCTGAATCTCATTGATTAGACCTACGGTACACATCTTGTAAACTAACACCCAGTCTGTTAATTCTGAAATGTCAGGCAGATCTAAGAATTGAGCGCAAACAATTCAGGCTTTCCTCGGAGCAGTTTGAAAAGTCTGCAAGAAAAGGGCAATGAACTTTAAGTAGCTGGAAGTTGAAAGCCCGAGGCAGTTTAGTTTTACATCGGTTCATGATCGTAATGAACTTGCCTCCTGACTTTTGGTATTAAACTGCCAAACGCAAGTTGCAGAGAAAAGTGTCCGATATAAAAATGAAAACTTAAGACTTAGATCGGCTCGAGCTGCTCGTAAATCATAAATAACTGCAACTCCATACCCGAGAGCTCATTCCACTCCAACATGCACTGAATTTTTTTAGAATGATGTTCAGTCTGCGACTTTAAATCTGAAATGATGTTGTAAATCTGGATAATGCGTGCCCGTTAGGTAGGCGGAAGGTTTAGCAGGATACTTTTATTCTTGCTTCACGTTTTTACCTTTCTCCCCCTGAAAGATGTTCAGATATGAATCTCAGCTCCTTTGTCATATACATTGTAGATGTGTATTATTTTGTGCCTGAAGTGGAAACGGCTTATAAAAATGTTTTTCTTTAAATCTGAATTGTGTGCTTTAGGATCATAAGTGCTTTCTGGTCTTGCACGCCTACCATGTGCTGCTAGAAACTGGATTTGTTTTTGTTTCCCCTACTTTAGACTTTATGTGCCAGACTGATATTTTTTGCTTTCTGCATCTCAAAGCCTGCCTGGTGAACACTGGACTGACGCTAATGCTGCCAACACAATTGTACTTTATTTCTCAGTGTGTTTTGAAATCGAGATGATTGTTTTTGTAACAGCTGTTTGCAAAGGAGCCTGTTTTGAACCTGAGGGGAAAAAAAAAAAAAAAAAGCTATTCCTTACTTTGTCATGAGAGCGGAAGCTGAGGGATGCCTCTTCACCTGGACATAACGGCAGCTTCACTGACCCAGAGCAGACTCCAGTGCCTTTCATTTCGCCCCGGCCACAGCAGATGGCCCGGGCGACTATTGGGTCTCTGGTGGGCTACAGATAGAGGCTATCAGCGCAGACATTTCATTACACAGGTGCTCCCACTGAGAAGACCCCAGGGAAGCATAAAGACCTGTCCTCAAGACTATTTATTTACTGGATGTGACGCCACACACACACACACACACACACACGCGCGCTCTAAGTAGTTTACACACGGTAGAATACCTGCAAACAGCTTTTTATTGTACAGAACTGAACAAGGGGAGCCACTGTAAGTAAAATGCTCTCCTGTGACTCGTTTTCTCATGATGGTGATTTCTTTTGTCAAATGATATTTTCTGAATGCTGTGACCTGTTTGAGATTTGTATTTGGATGTTTTCAAGTGCCATTTGACAGTCTAGTGAGTCGTGGCCATCTGTAGCACGCTCTAATGCAAGCACAAGCATTTGGCAGTGGCATTTGGGGAAGGTTTTTATTTTTGATTCACCCTAGACAAACATATGTATATATCAAAAACTGAAAAAAGGTATATTTATTTGTGTCTTAATTATTTGATTTGTTCTCTTGGTGAACATTTGATCAGATATGTTGGCTAAAGTGCTTTTGTGATTTCTTTTTCCTCTTTTTTTTTGGATAATGTATAGTATCTGATATAATATATACACACACATTTCATGTGACCTTCTTTTTGTGTGCCATTTTTCTTCTCAAATTGGCGAGCGAACCAATGCGTGTAGGGTGATTTGTATTGTGTATTTTACATAAAAAAGAAGGACAATTGGGGGACTTTTATATTTATAAAGACATTATCATTTAGTGTGTCGTATTGATGAATATAGAAACTATAAAAGACACATGTAGTTTGGTTTTCTGAATATTTCAGATCTCAGCTCAGGCTAGCTTCTTAGTGTTGTTTTCTTAAAGATTTGTGACTCGTCTTTGCAGTAATAAACGTTTTCTTGTTCAAAGCCATGTGTCCTCTCACAATTTTAAACCTACTCACTTAACTCAAATTCTAAATAAAGGAGATTTCTCGACTTCACAGTTTTAGCCCATTGAATTTTATTCAACCATGTTAGCATTCCAACGCTTATTCAGAAAATGTTTGACACAATCGTAAAGACAAAGATGAGCAAGCATATCCTGAAAAATGTACAGCATTATATGGTTTTATCACTGTAAAGGTAGCAAAAGAGTATAAAACACTAACAGCTGTAGGTAAACAAAGCTCCAAGTACCAAAATATTGTTGATTAATTATGCAGAGCTAAAACTGAACTCTTTCAGTTGGTCATTACAAGTGGCACAGCCTTAAAACTGATACACTTTTCACTTCACATAGGGTTTATTTGGCATTAATATGGCTTACACTTCCTCTCACAGTTCTTCCTTTGCCTACTTTAGTCAGCTGATGTCCAGAATATGACACAGTAAGTGTCATCCAAGTAATACGCAATTAAAATGGGCCTTTTGTTCCACCCAAAATGCATCACTTCAGTCCCAGAGATTCACAGCCCGTACGTTTGAAAGGTGGTTGTGTAAGGTAGTTTTACCTCAAACAGAAAAGATATAACATTTTATAAACCAATCTTACTCCACAACCCAAATATGTTCAGTCATTATTTTGGCGAGAATGGAGCTAAATACACATTGTTGTGAATGAGTTTTTGACACAGATGTTGGCAAGACAATTTAAAACACATTTTCCATGGATCATACCAAGGAAATCATCAAGAAAACTCTTTAAGTAATAATTTGGATATAAAGTAACCATGCATGAGACCATGAAAGAAGACAAAATACTTACAAAATTAATAAAGTGCTAATGGGGGCATCTAATTAAAAAGAAATGAAAGTTATGGGTAATATTTGTATGCGTTATTATAACCTTTTCTTGATTAATTCCAATGTGATTTTGGTATCTGAAAAACAGTAGAAGATCCATTCTCAATGTCACAACAACCATGGCTGGTGGTCTGACAATAACCTTTGAATAAAGGTTTTATGGTGTTCAAAGAGAAGCTGTGGTTAGCTAACCTCGGCTCTTCAAATGCTCTTTATCTCAGTAAAAAACAACTATTCAAAAGGATAGTATAAATCTAAAAAACATCAAACAAGGACCGCCATGATTGATGAATATTTAAGAGCACATCTTAGAAGAACATAAGTGATGAATAACATGATTTGTCATGAATGTCCTGATCTGTGATGTGAGAAACTCCACTTAAGCCCTGTAAGCAGCGCAGAGCGGGGGGACTGGATCAGCAGTTTACTCCTGAAATGACATTTAGGATATTCAGACAGGTGAAGAACACGTTTTCATCCATTACATCAAATTGTGCTCAGCTTCGCCTAGTTTTCTTCAGTCGGGGGCTCTTCAGTTCACAACTGTGGGATTGTTCACACTTAAAAACAGATGACAGCCAAGTATGAATGCTTGTGTTTGACGCCGTAGACTCTCTCGTTGTGTATGTATTTTCTCTCCCACCTAGGCTAATTGATTTTTGCCTGTTTTAATCCCTTACGTTTTTTCATTCATATCATCGAGTGAGATTTCTTGAATCCACTTTGACTTCATGCTGTAATGCAGTTCCAATTGGTGACTCATGTCAGAATCCTGGCTTCCTTTCCCCTCCTGTTGGCAGTTTCCAGAGTACTGCATCTCCTTCAGCTGATAGAAGTCACTGACTCTCAGACCTGGAGTCTCACTCAGTATTTTGGTCACCGCTCGTAGCAATAAGTACGGTCTGATTGTTTATCTTTTTTCAGTACAGTTCATGTCTTTTAACTCAGTCAAGGGGCTGGGGGTCAGCTATGGGCATGGTGTGCAGAACTTCGTCCAGCAGCTGCAGAGCTCGATGCAAATGGATCTCAATCCAGCAGGGAGTCTCTTTGATGCTTTGTCGTGGGTAGTCGGGCCCCCAGCCCTTCACGAAGCTCATGCGCAGAATGCACAGCCTGCGCAGGTCGTCCACCCCGATACCAGCTGCAGCAGACAGACCTGCGGGGGGGGGGGGGGGGGACACAGGGCGGGAACTTTCAGATCAATGTGGCACCATAAGCCAACGCTTGTAGAAAACCAGTAGCCGAGTTACTCCTCCGGTAAAAGTTTTACATAGTTATACTTCGCTCTGATCAGGCCACGTTTTACTGCATATCAAATCCATTGTGTAAATGCTAGCCTGCAATGATGTTAGCTTTCAAACTATAGTTCATAATCTACCACTTAAAGTGTAATTTCAGTCGGTAAGTGGTTTAAAGTGCAAGGGCCGATAAAGCAATGCACACTGCTTAATAACTTTTTGAAAAACTGAGAAAATGTGAAAAGGGGAGAAGTACATAGCGACAATCCTTCCACTTCTGTTCTATTTTAGATACTAAAATGGCTCTCAAATGTGAATAAATGTGTTTAATCAGACTATTATTGTTATGAACAATGATCCGATCCACTCACTGATGGCGGGGGCGATGCCTCCCACAGAGCCCGGGCCGGGGATGTTCCCGGTCACGGCGGCAGCCTGCGCTGCAGCCGCTGCCTGAGCCGTCGCCGCCTGCTGCTGCATCTGCCTGTGGCACTGACGCAGATCAAACACCTGGCGGGGGGGGGGGGGGGAACAACGGTACAATCTGATGAGAAGATGTTGAATAGACACATATTTTGCTCTCATTATAGCGACTTTTAGGATAAATATTTAAGATAAGTTGATTAGATATTTCAAATGGTCACATTTCTGTCACATTAGACCCTTAGTGGCATTATGACTGGATCATTCGTGTGTATCTAAAGTCATTCATATTAAACATGTTAATTCTTGCACACACCTCTGCATTGATTTAACCCAAAACTCAACTTTGATAATTAGTTCTTCTCTCAGGACATACAACCCAAGTACATCTTAATGCCCGTCCTATATTTTTACATTCATTCATCCATGAACGCACAGAATATATACACACCAAAGTGACAAAAACACATTTTCAGGAAGTCAGTCCCAAAAGCAACCAGGGATTTGATACATTTAAATAACATCTAGTTCTAATGTCTTTGCTTCTCATTGGATGACCGTCGTACTGCAGCCTCACCTTGATGTGGGCGCTGGGGTAGATCTTGTGAACTGCGTCCCCGGGGGCCCTTCCCGCCTCTCGATCCAGGTAATAGCTCTGCACAAACACCGCGTGGTCACTCAGACAGCGCACCCACACGTCTCCTTCACCTTTGCACTCCAGCTGCATGCCTTTACCGATGTGGAGCCTGAGGACAGAAGAGACATTCAACCAATGTCAGCTGTCAATCATTTATCAAACATAGAGAAACATAGTGAACATGTCTTGCTTGAATGAACCATAGGATGATATGTCTCTTATTTGGGGAATACCTGGCTCTCTCTATGTTCTCCGTCCTGTGGACATTGCTCAGCTGGCCCAGGCAGAAGCGGTCCCCCCCTGACGGATCAACGTAGCCGTCCACAGTCACTATCGGACATGTGGATTGCACCTTGAATGTCTCTCCAACTTGGACATCCATCTCAAAGTACGCAATGGAGCACCAGTATTCTGGAGCTGGAACAACAAAACAAACAAACAGATCAGATCGGTTGCATTGATGTTAAATATGTGAATGTCTTCATCTGCAGCTAGATACTCACAGGGGTGATTGGATATTGGGGGCTGGAATGCAATTTCATTGGACACAGGCCCTGCAGAAACATGTAAACAAGCAATTCTGAAACCACACCTGTTCTAATCATGCAGCACAGGTCATTCGATCAAAAAAAAAAGTGTCTGCTGTGGAAGAAAGTTTTGATTTACACCACGTGATTTAAAAAAAAAAATTCTGCTAACTCTCTTAATACGGAAATAATTTTAGGATGTTCTATCACATTAAAGATAGTATGTTTAAGGTTTCTCAAATGTTTGTTTTCCAGCCACTCACAGTAATGCCCTGTGTGAGGCATGGGTGGGTGATGCTGTAGATGCCCGTTCTGATGCGGAGGCCCTGCTGGGGCGAAGCTGCTGTTTCTGTTCCAATTGGGGGTGGAATCTGTAAAAATAAATCGTCATTAAATAGCTGTAGCGCCAAACTCGTGCCAACTTAAAGTGTGTGTGGTAGATCTGATTTTTAATCAATTTATATTGCATTAAAAGTGACTTTGCTTCATTACATTTCTAACTAATCAAAAGGCAAACTGTTATAAAAGGTGATTTCAAAAATACCTAACGTAGACGAAACAAAATTAATACTTTTACAGCATTTTACAGCAATGTGCATTTTTTACATGTTTAATAAGCCTATAGGTCTCAGTGTGCAGTGTCTCACTTGAGGGTCCTGCACTGAGCGTGGAGAAAGCAGAGATTGAAGCTGAGCTGCCGCCCTCCGATGGGGGGAGCAGAGAGGGGCTGCTGAAGATCTCCTGTGGACAGGGTCTCGAAAGGGGCTGGAGGTGGCTTTCAGAGCTTGATTGCTCAAAGTCATACTCATCCTTTACCGTCAGTGAACCTACGTTAAGACGAACATGCAGAGGTAAGACTGATGGACATCTCCAAACACCGTCAACAAGCAACACAGGAAAACGTTGGCCCCTCCTTACCTGAAAGGGTCAGCCCTGATAAATCTGCAAAACACATGAGAAGGAACAAATGTATAATTTTATGTAGGTCAATGACCTGAGTAAGAATAAGAACATGACTGTAATCTTTTCAATTGTTTGAAAAAAAAAAATGATATCATTAAAATTCCAAGTCATGGTTGTATTTTGACTGGATTAAAGCTCCCATTGGTTTGAAGTGGATCACATTATAACTAAACCAACTTGTGTCAACCCTCACAATCCATCAGTGTTTCTAATTCTTTTTTTAACAAATATGCTTAAACCTTCAATGCAGTAAACCTGTTATAAATCTTACTTACCGATGCCTGGAGATACGACCCTCTCGTAGTGGTACGGGTTGACACAAACATTGTCACATTTCAAGTCAAAGGCATACTGGCAATATTTGACATGTTTTAGTTCATTCTTGTGTAGATCAGGCCATCGCCAGAGTCGGGCATAGACAACATGGGGAAAACCTTTGCGCCCTGCCACCTAAAGCACAGAAAGAAAGAAAGTGATGGGTTGTTTTTTATAATTTCAAGTAGCATTTATTAGCCCATCTTGGATCTGTTTATCTGACACTTTACCTGTAAGCGTCCATCCAAAGTTCTCTGAATGGTCACACACTTGCTAGGATGAGCTCCATTGGTGGTGATGGCTGTGATGAGGGAATCCAGCTCATCTTTCTTTTCCTTTAGCTTCTTGACAAGACTCTCAATAGCTCGCTTAGCAAAGCTCTCACTCTCCCCTCCTTGTCGGTGGCACATCAGGCTATGCACAATACTCAGACAGGCATCATTGCTTGTGGGAGTGTTTGTGATTGACATCTTGCTCCTTAGTTGCAACCTCTGGGAGACTTTAAGTTGTGCCCTTTAAGTCTTTCACAGTAGACTTGTCAAGGTGAATGTACTGGTGATCCAATTCTGCCCAGAGTTAGCAACCTAAAACAGAAAAGCGGTGTCTTAGTGGAGATAGGTATGCCAATTGAATTTTACATTGCATTACATGAAGTCAATGTACAATCTGAGCATCACCCTGCCGTCATTTCAGGTGTGAGAAGAGAAAGGATTGTCATGTTCAACCTTCAATCTAATGTTCATTTTAAAATGACAAATAACACCAGTCTAACTTAAGCCATGTTTTTTTCAGTGATTTATGGCAACTTTCCAAGCCTCAACGAATCAATTCATAAGGTTTTCTGAATGCCTTCAATTGATACAACTACTCTAAACTGCTTTAAGCATACATTACAAATTGACAACCACTGCTTTACAGCTCACAGAAAGTCCACCTGGTCGCCCTCTGCAAATATGGTCATTACATTTAGTCTAAAATGCACAAAAGATATTAGCTATTTAGGGCACCAGAAACTGCGTTTTCTCGTGGGTTTATCAAATTAATATGTACAGGGCATTTCAAAGCAAACATAGCTAACATTAGCCCAGATGGGAAGCTAATAAACAGGGTGTGAATCATTCCTAATATAAGCCTCAATTGTATTTCAACCCATCCTCACTTAAATTATAATGCTCAGTTATTATTACAACTATTTTATCTTTAAATATATACACATATGTGATGAATATACATTGTTAGGGAGCCTTAGTATAACTAACATTGCCTAGCTTATAGTGGGTGTCTCTGCTGGCAATTACTGGTCATGCGGTAGAATACCGTTAGCTACAGCAAGCTAACGCTTATTCAGAAATCTCTCGTCTCATAAACTTTATCAAAACACACCTATTTCTGGACTTACAGAGATTTACCTGCGATGCAGCGTTCGTCCCAGTGGTATAAGATGATAAGTGAGTGGCTTAAGCCTCTTAAATAACGATATGCTAAAGATAACTAGCCTGCATTAATGATGTTTGGCAAGTCTTCTGTTAGCTACCCTTCTCCTCTGACGGACGAGCTCCAATACGTCGTAACAAATGTCACAACAGCATAAAAGAAAAGCACTTACCCCTGTACCCGTTGTTTTTAAATATACTAATATGTGAACCTATAATATCATTACTACACGTTTAACTAGTGGCCACGAAAATAAACAGAAATTCCCCCTCCACCCACCACACTCAAACTGCGCATGCACGCCTGCACAGTGATAGGCGTGGCGCTGCTGTTTGTTTTTCTCTCGTATTTCTAATAAGAAAACATAATCCAAAAACCAAGAAAGAGGCCTATTATATTGTCAGAAAAAACACCAACTTAAACTTAATTCCAATTTGTAAGCTTTATGAATCGCCCACAAAATAAGGCCTACCATTCAAACATGTCATTTTTCATACATATTCAAATAGATCTCTTCTTCATCTTCACCAGATGCTTGTCACCATAAAAAGCATTGGTTGGGTATACTATTATTTATTATTTGCTGTGTGCATATTTGCTGTGTGCAAAACATAATTAATGAATGCATGGCCAGTGTACGATGTTCTCAAAACATCCTTAAGGTGTATCTTGATGTGGTGTGATGATTTTACTGTACTTTCAAGTCTCCCCCTTGTGGTTAAAAAAGAATGTTGCATTACAGTAATAAAACCATTCTCCCTTCCTGTGTCTCTCACTTTCCATATTACCCTATGAGATTTACTAAGTGTTTATAAGTTCGCCTCCCATGAACCTTAACAGCTTTGTCACATAAGATTGATGTATTAAACTGCTATAAAATAAACCTGCTCAACTCTGTTGTTGATACATTTCCAGACCATGTACACATAAGTAAAAGAGAGGATTCTGGAAAAGCAGCTTCTATTTATTCTTTAACAGCTGAAAAAATATAATATAAAATAAGGTTACATATATCAAGCATGGTTAAAAAGGCAGAGTGAGCTGTGAAAGGTGTTTAACAATGAACAACAAACCTAATGCTGTTTATGTATTTCATAAAACAAACCCATTTCATGTTTGTGTGGTGAAAAAAATAAACAATGAAGTTTGCAAAGCTTAATTATAAATTATTCTAGAGGTGGAGTGATGTAACATTCTTCTTTTTAGTTTTTATATTGACGCTTGTTAATGTTTAAACATTGCAGGCTGATGTTTCAATAACATGAAGCCAGCACAACAGAACACAGAATATGATGAAACCACAGTGAATAGTGCGGCAGGGTCTTGGTTCAAAAAGAAATTTAAATTAAGATTTTTCTCCTCACCCAAATCCTTTTTCTATGGTCCCCGACCTAAATAAAAACAAGCCATTGTGAACAGAGAAGTTGGAATATTGGATGTTTTGAGGAATATTTTTCAGCATCTACTTTTTCTGGTTTTGTAAGTTCCACACTGTGAAATAAATGTATTATCTGTCACTGTCAGTCGATATCTCTGCCCTGCAAACTTGGCCGATGTAAATCTGTGATCTGAATGAGGATCCCATTAAGTCAGAAAGTTCAACTGTGTTATTCTGTCATTGTTATCTGCTTCCGACTGTTAACAGCAGAAGCAAGGTGATGATGTGACATGTGTTTCTTTCCATTTGTACTGTTGCTGGGGCTCGATAAGGGAGTGAGCATGCCCCTGTCAGAAAGAGGAACTGGGAGGGTTCAGAGGGCACTGAGCAACCTGATGGCCAGATTGTCAATAGAGCATGTTGGCGTTGGAGACCAGGAATCTGACACCACCTTCTCACAAATGCTGCCACTTGGAGTGGCGTCTCATCCTGAGTGACGGTCTACAAGACTCCAGGCTCTGACACCTCCTTATCGCTGTGGCATGGAGCGGGCAGAGAGAGGCCCGCCAGGCATGTGACGCTAGAGTTATGGGGATTAAGGTTGTTAGGTAGACACTGCTGTGATTACATGACAATGAAACAGGGTTTACAAGAGATCAAAACTTGCTTAATGAGAATTTTATTCTTTACAACTATGATAACAATAATATTGGTGTGGTAACCAAAAGCAGAATATGAATGGCTGCAGTGTGAGGAAAGATTTCACAGCAGTTTATAGCAATGTTAGGTAAGATAAATTGTTCATTTTTCAGAATGGAATCCCAGAAGAACTCCAAGACACTGTGAAAGTCATCTCCTGGTCAAAAGCTAGATATAATGGCAAGCAAGTAAAGGGAAAAATGTCACATACATTAAATAATTTCAGCAGCTACAACGTACCATAGTCCATGTTCTTATTGAGCATTTAGCCAACCCCTATGATTCAATGCAATGATTTTAAGAGACTTTTCATACAAAAACAAAAACATACAGCATCCTATAAGTAGTGCAAATCAGTGTTATCCGTTGGCTATCCTGAATTGTAGATTTTTCAATTATTCTGAATATGCTGGAGCAACTTGTGCATTAGGGTGCAATCTCTTCCAGAACGAAATGTAGATATTGAAAAGAAGATTTTGAGAAAGGGCTTTGATGAAAAGAGGTCAGATAATAAGATACCACATTTACATATTGCAATAAGATGGCGTGTGAAAGTATATTCTGTTCCAACTCTTTAATAACCCGGGGCGTGAACTTCACTTTTGTCAGATTCAGTACCTCGAAAAACAATCTTTGGATCTTGGATCTCACACACATATCTCCAAACAATTCAGAAGGTTGTTATTGAAACTGATAACAGTGCTGTAGTATTAAACCTTTTGAATAGCGTGCCCCTAATGACATGAAGTTCACTTCAAAACAGCTTTTATCAGACTATTCAGACAACCACTATCAGAGCCTTCTTTCTTTTCTTATCTTCTTTAGTCTCTTGCAGTGTTAGATGGGGCCGATAACCTACAGTAGTATTTTTTAGGAATATGGCCTGTGATTTACACTGTAATGTGGTATTATCCAAAAGCATTCTAAAATACAAAAAACAGCATTGACAAAACGCTTTATATTCTACATTAATATAATAACAACCTTTATACAATTACAAATGTACATCATGTAGCACAGATTTCCATCCCTAATATACAACTATAAGTCTAGACTTGCGTTTTAGCACACCACTGTATGAGTTCTTACATACTGTGGAAACAAGCACATGATAAGGAATATAAATAGATGAATAGATGTGTTTCCGAGATGATGGTTGAAACATTGGTGCAGTCTCTCTCTCTGTGTAAAAGTTTCCAAGACTATCTACAGCCACACTCTGCCACCACCATTCCCTCATACTTGTGGTTGAACGTGATCACTCCGTTATCGTGATAAAGGAGTGAAATTGGCTCCAACCTAGTGGGTACACAGCAGGCACGCGATACCCTCTCTGGACTCTTAACACTCAGCAGTGTCTGCACTATGGCATGTTTGGTAGGCGAGACCTCAGAGGTCATAGGGGGGTTGCACACACCGTTGCACTCATACGCCTCATAGCCCACAGGCTGGATGATCCACGTATCCCAGCCAATGTCTTTAAAATCCACAAAGAGTGGGGTCCTCTTGCATGGCTCGCTCTTAACATTGCGACGGATTCGGGGAGGTGTGTCAAAGATAAGGTTGGACTGCAGCTGTACGAGAGACTGTCTGTCCATATCATCCTGAATAGCGTGGCCGGCATTGTGGTTACCGTGCCCCCAGAAAGCTGGTTGGCTTCGGTCTGCATTATCAGGAAGGTCATTCTCATGTTCGATCATCTGTTTGAGCTCTTGTTTATCCTGCTTGCGATCTCCATCTTGATCATCTGAGAACACAATCATTACTGCATTGTGTTTCCCCTCCAAACTCCTGTCGATATCCACCTCAACCAATCTCTCGTCCTGCTCCGTTACCTCTTGAGTGACCCCTTCCTCTTCTGTCCCAAGACAAGCAGTATGTACCTCCAGTCTGTGAGTAGCAGACCCCGACTTCCTCCAGAGTGACACTGTATGAGTCAGGTCAAACGACACCCAGCTCTTATCTTTGGCATGAATATGCTTTGTCACCAGTTCCTCAAAATCGTTCATCTCCACCACCTCTTCTTTTTCACTCCTTCTCCCTTCTCTCCCCACCTCTTTTGTCCAAACAATGCCCTCGTGTATTTTGTAAATGGTCACCTTGCAGTCAATGCCAGCATTTGGTCTTTGGGCATTCTGGAACAGAGTGAAAAGGCGGAGCTCAGCTATGGTTATGTGCTCATGGTGGTGCATTGAGATGTTGAACAGCAGGGGATGTATTCGTACCCCCCTTGTTGTTATACTGTAGGGGGAGGAATCTGAAATGAAAATATCAAAAAAAGTGTTTTTTTGACGTCAAAACTCAAGTTAAACTGTTTTATATTCAAATGTAAATACACAAAATTCTAGTTTTTTAGTTTTTAAATCATATTACTTTTCAAGGAAATGAAAAAAATAAACACTTCTAGATTTATAGTATTTTGATCAAAGCAATCAGCATTTTTAAATCATAAAATCTTAAGCATGTCAAAGATCACAAATAATGAATTAATTAAAAAAAAGAAATTGTGCCATACAGAATATAAATGTTCCAAAAGTTTTGTTAAACAAAAATAAGTTTGTACCTTCATTCTTGAAACTGCGCACAATGTTGGCTGAGGGAACAGCCGTGCGGTCGTTGGCAAAGCGGTTGTACAGATCCAGCATGTACTCCGGAGGCTCCCTGCGGGCAGGCAGAGGCCTTGGTTGGGGCCTCAGCTCGGTCAGGTTCATCGTGGAAAGAAACTGACTCAGAAGGACCTGTGCATCAAGTAGCGGATTATCACCCATCCTGACTGATATCCTGTGATTGTTCTCAGGAGACCTGATAGGACTGCTCATGCTCAAACCAGTCAACATCAGGAGAAAGACATTCGAAGAGTGGATAAATCCAAAGTTGGAGAGGACCAAAACAGTCATGATAGAGTGTTGGAAAGGTTGAAAATCCAGTTTCAGATGAGAAGACAGGAGAGATCCTTTGGAAAGGATACCTGCAACTGGGAAAGACTGTCCTTCGGTAAATGACAACAGGTTGCTGTTGGGGGCAAAGACAAAACAGCTTTGCCCTTGTTGATCTTGAGGTTTGGTTCTGAGGGCAGGGCTGTGCTGTCCAATGTGATGTGCTGACATGTTTGGAGATGTTTGGCCTTGCTCTGCCCACCTCTCTCTCCAGCCGCCAGGACCTTATCATCCATTTCCACTGATATCTGGATGCATGCATTTTTTTTCTTCCTTATTAACCAATGACAAAACTTACCTTAAAGTATTTTAGATATGTTTATGATATGTTGACCTATGTACTGATTAATGTTGCACAATGCTGACAGGTTTAATTTTGAACCATGATGATATATTTTAAAAGATAATTAATGGATTTAAGATAACGTTTTTAAGTTCACAAAATAGGACAGCTGAATCATGGAAATTATGTTGTGGGTACTACTTTTAATTCTAACGCAGGAAATCAATTAACAATTAACAATATTTGTTCATTTATGCTATGCATTCTCCACAAGAGGCCAGTGTAGACTCAGTATCTGTACTTCTGCCTGCTCATCTTAAATTGAATTACACATTTTCATGGGGTTGTAAAAAGGGTTGATCTGACAGCTCACATATGCAATCATTGACATCAAATTACACCCACAATAAAAAACATATTTAAAAAAAGACACGACACGACATCCACATCATGACTTGACATGAAGCTATAGATATATGAACACAGTACACAAGTAAATGCCAAGACTTGTGCACATTACTGCTGCAGCCTGCCGAATGAAACATGACAACACATTTCAGCGCTCTCAGTGGCATTGTGCAACCGACAAGATGAAAGTTTGTTATCAGTCCTCATAGCGACTGCCGATATGAGGTTATATAAATGTTTTGACAGCCTGAATGGGTGTACATGAGGTAGGAAATATTTATTCAAGTGGCTATTGAAGACCAAAACATGTTGTTTATTTGGTTTTACATATGCCACAAATCAATTTTGGGGAGGAAATCCGAATACAAAGACAAATGTTGCATTGCTATTCTTAGGAAGTGTTTTTGTGATAACCCTTTGCTGAGTCACTGCTTAATCAATACATGCATTATGTATAGGGCTTGAGAAGCATAATCCATATTTAATCCATATATTGTAGGGTAAGTATTTGTCAACTCTGAGTAAGTTTGTAGGAAGGTATTCTGAATACTGAGTTTATGCTAATATATTGCAATGTTGTGAGTTTTGCAGAACTGGACATTTAGTGAGTAGACAAAGCAATCTGAACAATATTGGAATAGATGCTGTACAGTAGGTCATGTTTTAATCTCTATTTAATCAGGCAGTCTGGTATTGCAGTAGGTTGCACCAAAATACAGTATGTTTAAAGAATGTCCAACATAATGCTGTTTGTTTCAACATGTCACTGCTGGGAGTTGAGTGTGCTTTCCAGACTGTTCCCTTGGAATAATTTAATTCATTTGTTTGTTGGCCAACGCACCTCCACTCTGGCACAGATTTGTCCTCTCTGGATCTCTTGGGGTAGGTAAGTGGTTTGAAAACTTGCATATCATTTTTATGAGTGCCAGAAATCATCTACAGCTGTCAAATTCTGCAAACTGGCATTCAACCAAATATGACACACATTTGTAGTTGTGTGTGCAATTGTTGTTTAGCTGTGTTAAACTTTGGTGTTTATTATGTTGTACCAGCAGCATTGTGCAGTGACTGCTAGCAAAAACTTAGCCCAGGTTTTTTTATTTGACCACAAGAGGAATAGTCACAACCTACTACTTATAAAGAAAAGGAATAGGGAAACGTATAAAGAGACTTTATCTATTAATTGAAACCTGTTCAGAGGACATAAATACAGGGTTGTTAAACCAGCCAGAGGGTGCTCTTGGTACCTACTGATAAAATGGAAGAGGCCATTAAATCCAGTCTGCAAAACAAAAATAGACTTCAATAAAAAATGTGAAATAATGCACATCATTTATTTTCGTTTTTCATTCAACATAGCGATGCAAAAAGGACCACTGCAAAGCAGAGTTGTATAGAATGTAGGATCACTTACCGGGATTAGCTAATGCACATCAATAACCTTTAATTAATAACATGGGTATTACAATAAATATTACAATATAAATACCTTCATTTGGAATATTAACAGTCTTTTGTTACACATTTACAATTCCCTTTTGCCCATCATGAAACAAATGGAATAGAGAGGATTCGCTAATAACAGCATAGTCGAGTCTGATGGCAGATCTGTCAAGAATAAACTTAATTTAAAATGATTTGGATGTTTTGAGGCCGACGATGGCCCTAATAGTAATTATCTCAAACACTGACCAAATTATATTTAAATAATTGTATATCAGAATCTCTTTCAGCCCATAACCCATGGGGATGGACAACAACAGATGCTAATTTAGGCCTCAGCAAACTAGACTTTTTATAAATTACTTCCTTTTTGTGTAGCAATAAAATTCAAATTGTACATGTCATATAATCTTTGGAGTCATGATTCACCACAGTTTGCATATTCAGGCTATTTCATGTCATACATAATCCTTCAGGAGCTTTTCAGAAATACAGTAGGCTATATTATCCTAAGACAAAATCTATTAAATGTTTTGCCAGATAACCTCCATAATATATACATGTAAATGTTTGGCACGTTATTTCCTGTAAACTAAGGAAATTATTTTAATTGTCTGTACAAGAATGAGCAAACAGCACAAATCTGTATTTCACCAATGGAGAGTGTCTCTGCAGGATTTATCTGGCCGTGTTGTCGTGTTTACACCCAGGAGTCCAGCGGTGGAGGTTTGTTATCCATGAGGCCCACTGCAGGCCTGCCAGCTCTGATGAAGTGTTTTCTCTCACTTAGCGCCTAGGTAAAGAAATATGCAAACAGAAGGGGTTGGTCAATTTGAATCAGCGAGAATAAAAAAATTACACTGACAATTAAAATCACAAGACAATAATCGTTTAAAACTGATTTTTTAACATACCTGGAGGTTGTCTCTTTCCACAACAGGCCCTTTAGCATCCCCAACTCTATCGTTTGGCTCTAAACTGGAGTATACATCTGCAAAGGAAGTTATAGTCACATTAGCAGGAGACAATAGAGCAAATGTGGAATTTTATTTGACCATTTAATTCCATGCTAAATAAATATAATATGCTATTTCTTGTTCTGGTGTCTGCAGAAGCCTATAAAACCTACACCAACATTCATTTTCACAACAGGCCGGTCATTAAAAAGCAGCAAAGCCTCATATTGGAGAAACGATTACAAGATTAAAAACACCAGTGAGAGAAGCATGCACTTTTAATGAAATAATTCATTAAAAGTAGACCTATTCAACCCCACGTTACCATTCCAAAGGCTATTTAAGTTCTGCTCATAATTTATAATGAAGCTTTAATAGAAAATCTGTGTTTTGCTTGGAAGCTAGAGGTCGCTCTTGACGTAAGGAAGATGGTGCCCTTTTGGAACAACGTTTAAATGAAATGTGACTGCTGAGGCGTGTGCCTGCTCTGCCTGTGGGAGGGCATGTTCAGGCTAATAAGCCGAGTCCCTGTACTGATAACCCTGGCAGCACATCATTGGTTTAAGGCTGTGTTTCAGAAGAATATGTGGTACTAAAAAACCCCATTTCTTTGTCCCTGAGATGACAAGAACCACAGTATGTCTAAAAGCCGCTTTTATTCCCTGAGCTAGAGGACACTTTTCTCATGCAGATGTTTAATAATACTTTGCTGAGCGAAGGCATGCAATGTTTTGCTGACCTTGGTTTTTGTCCATGAGAGGCAAGGTGATGTCATCGGCGCCTTGCTTTCCACTCTTGGATTTTTTCGTCACTCCGGTAGCTGTTGGCTTTGTAGGATAGAAAACGATTATGTTACTGGATGAATACCAGAATTTTATGCTTTACTGTTATCATTTTTAGAGGGGTATTAAAATGGTTCCGATTTGAACGACTTGTGCTGTGTTGGACAGCCACACAACTTTAATTTTTCAGGAGACAATAAGCTTTAATGTAATGATCTGTTTTTACACCACACATAAAGGGTTTCTTATGTCCTCAGTGGCAAACAGCCGACTGTGCAAAACATGTTCTGGGTTTAGATTAAACACAAAAATCAGCACTCTTATGTCTGACAAAACATTGATTTCTTACCTGAATGTATCTTGTTTATTTTTTACACATCCATGGTGGATAATAGTGATATTTCTCAACCCACATTACTACTGGCAGGTATAAAGTGTTTTGTCGTGCTAGATCCAGAAACATGTAACAAATACCTTAAAGTGGGTCTTGTTCCAACCAGCCTTGATCAGCGTGTGTCGCAGGTCTTTGTAGGCCCATATTGTCTGGAGCACATGGGAAGCAGCCTTGGTCTCCCGTGCTGATTGGCTGACAACAAATAATAAGACAATGTGTTAAACAGCAGAGGACAGCTCCAAGACAACACTGTCCCCATGAATAAAATCTATTCCTGATTGCCCTGGGATATGGTGCTTATAATATCACGAGTTAATGAGGCTGTGTCTGAAGTATAAACAGATATAAGCAGTCGCAGCAACGAATATTATAATACCAACACTATTATTTTCCATCTTATATTGAACAAAGGACAATATCTGATCATTTTACTTTGGATTTTAAATTACAGCCTGACAGTTTAGCAAGATGTATCATTATTTTTTGATCAAACTTGATTTTAATTGTGCAGCTCCTTTGGAAAGCTTTACATATTAAATATGTCTTAAACGTATGACATTAACCATTCAGTTGAGCACCTTGACAATGTATTAGACAACACAAGGACAGCTCTAAGACAAAACTGTCCCCATGAATAAAATCTATTCCTGATTGCCCTGGGATATGGTGCTTATAATTTCACGAGTTAATGAGGCTGTGTCTGAAGTATAAACAGATATTTAGCAGTCGCAGCAACGAATACTATAATACCAACACAGTTTTTATATATTTTTTCCCACTTATTATTAAAAAAAGGACAATATCTGAGAGATTTACAGACAGTTGCAAGCTCAACTTTTTGATTGCCTAGATTAGTTGTAAAATAATATGCAAATAATAACATACTTTATGTTATGTTGGCTGTAAATCAGCTTTTCAATAGTGTTTTATTTGTCAAATAGTTTATAGATTTTTATCTTTACGGTCAAGTTGTATATTTTTTACTTTTTAGTTCTGTTTTATTTCGAGATGTTTATATTTTTCTACTGTTTTTCTTTTTTAATTATGTACAATGCCTTGTTTTTCTTGCTGCTGTAATGGAAGAAAATCCCAATTTGGGATCAATTAACTATATCTTACCTTTATCTTATCTTTGAAATTTGAAATGCAGTACATATTTAGAAATATAAAAAGGTGTGAAGCTGACCATATTAAGTGGAGTACCTTGACTTGTTGATGGCCACCAGTTTCTGTACTGCGTGACCCTGTATGAGCGCTCGGGCGTTCTCGGGGCTATCTGTGATGATCTCGTGTATGGTGTTCAAAATAGACACCACCGTATCTCCCTCAAGGTTCTTGGCCGGGTGCTGCTGCCCACAAGGCAGATTGCCCACAAGGTCCCTCAAAGCATAGCTCCCTGTAATGACAGAAACACAACATAAAGTCAGAGTGAATGTGTTGAGGTGTGTGAAGATAAGAGTTACAAGTCGTACCGATGAGGTCTTTATTCCTTCGGTCCATCGCCAGGTTGCGGAGAGCAATAGCGACCGCCCGCACCACTTTGTCAGCGTCTGAGCGCAGCAGCTCCACCAGAATAGGAAGCCCCTTCTCTTTCCTCACTGTGGCCCGGATGAAGCTGGACCACTACAAAATCAAATACAAAATAAAGCTAGAGTAAAGCTTAAGAAAAAGTAAACCATCTTAACTACTCACTTATTTCTCCAATTTCACAAAACCACTAAAAGTAAACTATAAAAATATCATCAGCAACAAATGAGTTCCACTCTCTAAATTGCTGTCGTGTATGATGCAATTTAATCTAAAAATATAAGGCATTTTACACCTCCTTTAATTTGAGCGCAGCCTATAGGTTGATCTTAAATTTTAGTGACATTTATTGCACAGTATATCTTGGCAAAGCACATTACTTGACAGGCCTATGGATCCACTTAGGTTACATACTGTAGCAGTAAAAGCCGTTTTTGAACATACAGTCTGATGAAAAAGTCAATATAGAAAGTCTAGTTGGATTCAGATGATCAATCCTGCACCCCCCCCTCCTTCTGCACACTTGAACGCTGGTGCAGCCTCAGACACAAAACCCAACCAGTCAAGAAAAAAACATTCAGTCTTGTCTAGTCTTGTATGAACCGTACATTGCAGACTGACGTAAAGAGGAAAATTCACCCTCAAATGGAATTGCTATTTCTTACTTATTTAAAGGTCACGTATTATACTGTATTTCAACAATATATTATAGGTCTCAGATATATGAAAAACAAGTCTCTTTGAGTTTTTTGACTCAAAATGCCAAACAGATCATGAATTATAGCTTGCCATAAACCCCTCTGTTTCAGCCATTTTCCAAAAGTGCTGATTCTGTGTCTGTAGCTCTAAATGCAAATGAGCTGCTGTTGGCCACGCCCTTTGCGGAAGTGTTTCTGGCTCTTGTTTCACAATTTCCACCGGCCGAAATTCAGCGGTGCAAGGGTTCATTTATGATCCTAGTCTCCTTAAACATCATGCAGGAGGGGATTCAGGTAAGAGGGTGGGCGGGGTTTTAACACGGTTGGTTTGTTGCAAATACACAAACCAAAAAAGACGTCAACTCACCCATTTTTTTATCTAGATACAAATCCTAGATCTGCTCATACATGTATATAGGACACTATTAAAGCAGCCATGGTAATCTTACTTGCATACCCACTGTCACTTCTGATCTACATTGGTTAAAGTGTTAATGTTCCAATTTCAAGCCTTAAAGAGACCATTTTTATGTTTGGGATAAATGCAACAACCTCTGTGTAAGGAATGCTACAAATAACAGGTAACTATTCCATCTACTCACAGCCCATTGTCCTGCAGCGAGGTTCTGCAGGGCCCCTGCGGCTGCCTCCAGGGTGTTGTGGTTGTGACTGCAGGTAAGAAGAGAGAGGTAGAGCCTCACCACCTCAGGCTGATACAGCAGCTCCAGTCCTTTAAAGAGAAAAGAACAGAAAGTCAGGAACAACGTGTTATTATCCACTTTATTCTACAATCCCCTCAATCTAGCTTAGTTAAGGTCAATAGGTAGGCAAGCCAATAGAAAACGTGTTAATAAATGTAATGAATCTCTAGGTAAGAACATTACTACCCCTGCAGAGGGTCTTTTCTTTGTCCTGAACCAGTGGATGCTGGATGTCTGACAAGTAGTATAGAGCTGACCCTGGAGCGTAACATGCTTATCATACTGATTTGCATTCACTGGCTGGAGTGTGGGAGACATGAGCTCAGCTTTGATCTCTGTTCAAACAGCAGTCAGATCCGCATGCAGTATTCAGCAGTACAGTACTATTGTAAAAATATTTTCCCAATAGTTTCTATTCACAGAACGCAATCAGGGCTATAAATGGCCCAGCTAAACAAAAGATAAAGATAGTTTAGCAGCAGCAAATAAAGATGTCCTGCAGTATCTTGAGCAAATTCCTGTGCCTGCCAGAGGAAATGTTCCTCCTTTTAGATGTTGCCAGATAAAAATGTCTTTCAGTCGGAGGGTCATTCTGTTTTAGTAATGAAACTCTCCTCAAGTGGTGCAGGTGCTGGAGTGTGGCTTTGCATTTAAATGAATTCTCTTCCAGGCCATGCCAGCGTCCAGCATATAAAGCAAATAGCATAACACAGAAAGCAGGTGCTGAAGCTTGATTATAGTGCTATGGGACGATGATATACGATGGAAGCTCTGCATAATGCATCTACCTTTAATCTATTAGTAATAAGCCTAATGTATAGCTTACTTATTCCCAAATATCACCGTGTGAGTCATGCCACAACAAGAATGTGTGTTAGATTTAAAGTGCAAAGTTTTATATGAAGTTGATATTACATTTTGTGTACCTTTCATTTGTTCTGTACGTTTTGGTAAATCCAATGTACCGTACTTTCTGTCCATTAATCCATTTTTCCAACCTGTACATCACAGACATAATCATGCACACAATTACAACAAAAACACTGGTTTACATTATATCATTATATACACAGTCACAATATAAATTCCATGGAAATATTGAGCAGTAACGAGCACACTGACCTTGGTTGAACCATTCCTCTGATGGATCAGGTTTGGAGAGAAAAGAAGAACAATGTCAAAGATTAGATTATGCAGCAGCAGATAACGGAGCTCCTATATGCGGTGAGACACTGAGGGGCCTGACAGTATCAGGTTGATCCGAGAGGCATTTGACGATTTTTGCAATTAGCTGAAAGGTTAGCAGTGGGAAAAGGCCGTAAAACTTTAAATCACATTAACTCAATCACTATTGTTTCTCCATTAAACTGTGTCCTACAGCACAGACTGCTGCAGCCTATTACTGTATCCCAGCTGTGACTGAAAGTGTCACTTGCACAGGTTATGCATCAATACTAAAGCATGTCCACAGTTTTGTAACCTTCATGCTCTTTATATTGGTTGCATGGTGTAAAAATCAAATAACTGATGTAACCCAGTATAAACAGGCTTTTTCAATTTTGGAACCTGGCACTTCTCCTGCAGGGCAAAATATATCACCAGCTCCTCCTGTATGTGCGGGGTTATGAAATATTCAAGCTCTCTTTGGCATAAAAAAAAGGGTACAAAAGGTTAAACTGATGCTCGGAGCAAAGACACACTGAAAGTAAACATTTTCAAACAGAGACAAAAAAAATGTTTCAAACTAAAAAATGTATGTAGATTCTTGTGGAAGGAGATGAAGAAGGGAAAAACAAAGAATAAAATAATAAAGTGTTTCTGTGCTTGAGACATCAGTGCATCTGTTTCAGTAGTCTGCACTGCGACTGCTATATTAAGCCCTTATCAGACTCAAATCTCAAATAGAGCATATTAACCTTAATGTGGGGTATTAATTGTTATCTTATCTACAGAAACACCGTTAAACAGTTAATGTCCCCACACACAGGTTTAACTAAAAAGTGAGGATGATTTTTGTGAGTTCATCACGTATGGACAGTCTTTAGGCCTATAACCTTTGGGTTTTTTCCCTCCAAAACAGTCGGGCTCATTCTTCTTCTTCTGGTGCCCCACTGATTTCATCAGATGATTGCCGTGGGGCTCCTGAAGACGCTCGGCTCCGGGTATCTCTTTGTGAACATGATAGGACAGGTTTCGTAGGATGCACACACAGTTCTCCACCGACTGAAAGGAGGCAGAAGATTTCAATCAGAAAGTTATACTGCAGGGAAAGTTGCACTGGTGTTTACACTGACGTATTCTTTATTTCCCCTTCCACATTAAAATATATGGATTATATATTATTATCAGATTTGAAATTCTGTAGAAATGTCAGAGATACCTTAGGTTTAACCTAAACTCACTATTATAACATACAATTTAGTTACAAAATCTTTAATGGGCTCAAAAACAAGTAATTCTGCTTAAAATATATTGTAAGGTTGAACTGTTTTATTCAGTGTGTAAATGTAAGTCAGTGTAATAACTTCACCTTATTGTCAGTGTCCTTGTTGACAACAGCCGACTGAAGGGCATGAAGGAGCGCCTCCACAAGCCCCTCACACTCCCTCAACCTCTGTCGAGCCTCCGCCCCGTCAGAGCTGACGTTCCTGTGGAAAACAACCGTGTCAGCAAAGCTGCGACAACTCAGTCAATCACAAGTCAGCTTTTGGGGCAGCCATTGTGATTTGTTCCATGACAGAAGCACAGGTTACCTTAGACATCCAGAGGTGTTCTTGAAGACGGTGGTCCACTCAGCACTCAGCAGTTTGGAGGGGTCGGTTGCGTCTCTCCTCCAGCCTGAGTGCGGGATGATGATCTCATCCGTCAGTGTTTGAAGCCCGTTGTTGATTACCATCATCTTCAGCGGCTCATGAGAGGAGAGGTTCCACAGTGTACCTGTAGAAGGAAAGACAACAAACAGTGTAGAGATAAAAATGAAGGATAGCAGGATATAACTTGAGGGAAAGCAAGGTATTGATCTGTACCTGTGACCAACTCTTTGACCTCCATGCTGCTCGTCCTCCTCATTAGCCTGACTAAAGCTTGGATGCCATCGCAGTTCTTTATGGCCACTTTGTTATTGTGGTCTTTTCCGTAGGATATGTTGCGCAAAGCTCCACAGGCCTTGCGGTGGACTTCAGGCTTGGGGTGGTCCAGTAATTCCACCAAGCATGGCACCCCGTTAAGCTGGCGCACCTCCTGCTTGATGCGGTCGTTCTCGTAACACAGGTGCTGCAAATAGGCGGCAGCATTGGATTTGACCGGGTCCATCGGGTGGCCGAGCATGGAGATCACCTCATGCAGATTGGGGTCTCTCCAGCGCGGGTCTCTGCGGAGGCTGTCCAGGCTCACCATGCTGCTGCGTTTGTGGGGGAACTGCAGGGTCTGAGCCCGGCACATGGCCTGGAAGAAAGGATTCAGGTTCCCCTCCAGCTGGGCCATGAAGGCATCATCATAACCGCCTCTGAGGAGACCCAGAAAGCCATGCATGTCAGAATCAGGATAAAAAATACACAACAATCTTGAAATTTTAGGATTTCATGAGTAATAATCAACATTTTAGAAAATACACATTTCTATTCTTGATCAGACTGAGAAAAGAAGAATGATACTACCATCTGAACACTTGAGTTTGCAACTGAAAAACATAGGAGGGGGCAGCCAGACTTGGGTTTAAAAAAAGGCATTTAAAAATCAAAGATGTACCTCTAAAGGTCACTAATTGTTAAAAAAAACAAACATTCTTTTTGTATGTCTTGTTTGTGTAAAAGAATAAGGCTAAGGTGTTTAAGAGTTAGGGTGTCTGTTGTGACCTTTCGATTGAGCCATGCTGGATGTTCCCTCCGCCTCTCCTGGATGTAGCCTTGTATTTCACAGAAAAATATGAGAGTGGTATGGATCGTCTAATTATCAGCAAGAAAGTGAATAAGCATATTTCCCAAAATGTCAAACTATTTATTTCAACGTACATAATTACCAGGTAGAGTAAAACAGGTTTAATGGTGTCTGGTAATAGACTCGGCTTCAGGGACTTTCACAGCATAATTGAGTTGCTTGTATCTTTTGTGAACAGCTCTGTCACTTTATATGGGATAAGGAAAAGCTTCTGGCGGGCAATAGCAGGTGAAACCTCCTTATTTATTGACTTTGCAGGAGGCTGCCATTCCTGATTGATACCGGCAGCTGCTTAACTGCTGTCCATATGTCTTTCTATTGTCCGGACTGATTCACAGGCTAGAGGTGACTACCAGGTGTCTCTGTAGCTACAAGTGTGATATGTAATTTTCACAGCAGGTCATCTTTGATAACATTTCCGGAGTGTCGATTTGTACATTGTTACTTGTTGCTGCTGTACTGTGGCAGTATATATATATATATATATATATATATATATATATATATATATATATATATATATATATATATACACACTACTTCCATACTCTCTTTGGCTATCTTAAAAATGTTGTTTCATTTGTGGTTATCCCAACCTCTAAAATGCAGTTTATGGAAAACAATGGTTATTCAAGCGTATTATTTGGCAACCACACATGGAAAAACATTCTTACATCATTATATTTTTTTTTATAGATTATGCATATTCTTCTTCAACTCTTAAACAGAATATAAAATCACTGACATTAAAAAGTTATTTTGTTTGAAATCTATCTATAATGTAAGGTGTCCTGTCAAACTGCAGGTACAGAAGCGCATCACAGAGTTAAATGGGTGTCAAGGCATTTAAAAAACGATCCTTTTTCTACCGCTGTAAAGTTATTGATGCTATTTATATCAATGGTAAATTGACTTTCTATTGGCTGTATAGTAGCCAGTGTTAAAGGTGATCTCATTAGAAAAGGGACCTTATTGATATTTCAGAGACAGACTGAAATGTATTTCCCTTCCCGGTCTGCTTTCTGCACAATATGTGTTTAAAGGAATCAAAGAATGACCTTAAATAACCTGACAGCCTTTTTAGTGTAGTGAGAAAGCAACACACACATTTTTCAGATTTATTTTTCCCATGGCCCTTTCATAACGGCTAAATACACATAGCCTAGAGACTGATCTATATTTGACCTTACATCTGGGTACCATGGAAACAAGAAGTACACTTTAACTCATTCACATAGTGTGCCCTCTGGGATCAGTCCAGTTTGATCTAATGTACTGTCCTCTTACCTGGTTCTGGAGGGCTCCCTGAGGAGCTCCATGGTGGTGATCGGCCTGAACTGGTGGATCCCCGCCAGTGTTGGGTAACTGGAAGCCGGGTGCTCAGCCTTCATGTCCAGAGGGTTTTCTCCCCGTTCGCTGAGGCCCTCCTCCTCCACCTGGCTGCTGAGACCTGCCGGAGAGTAGCTCTCCCGGAGGAAGGGCAGCGTGCAGTGAGCCCCGGGCTGAAAGTTCTTGGCGGGCCAGTAGCCGTGGAGGGTGGCACGGGACAGGCTCCCATACCCTGGACATAATTCCCCCCCGATGCCTCTGTAGGTGTCAGGTAGGGTGTACACTCTGCTCTGCCTGTCAGGGATCACCGGCTGAGGCTCCTCAGGCTGCTGCACCACCACCGGCGGCTGTGATATAACAGACTCGGCGGGTGCTTCAGGAGGTGGTTGCTCAGCAGGAGAGTCATCCGGAACATCTGGAGTCAAAATAAGATCAGGTGTGTCTGGTGTCTGGAGGTCCTCCTGCTGTGTCTCTGGGGATTGTTGGGTCTCATTTGGAGCCTGTTCGCCCTCTTGTTCCACAGCTTTGGACTCCTGCAAGGATTGATGCACCACAACCATTATCTCTACGAAAATATAATGACAGGTTAGTCTTTAAAATCCCATTAGTCTGAAAGGTCTTTTCAGTGTTTTTCTCTCTCTCTCTCTCTCTCTCTTGTTTACAGTCAGAGCAGGAATTATCTGGTCTAAATTTACTTGGAACATGTCTCACCTACTGTGAGTGTTTTTACTGTACAACCCACCTCAGCGCATTTCTCACAGCAGTCAATCAACATCAATTCAACACTACCCTGGCTTTTTGAGCCACCGGTAAACAATGAAATCTTCTTTCCTGCCAAACAATACTGAAATCCTCACTTGGAAATGAGTCGGGATTTGACTCTGATGAAACAATTTGAGGTCCAGCCACTGTTTAGCAGCAGGGTAAATAAAGTAAATGATATTGTGTAAGGTTATAAAACTGCATTTAGTTGTTTTCTGGCAGAGCATGTGCAAAGCCTCTTGTGTTAACCACAAACATATAAATGTCTAGCAACTCACTTAAATATAAACTAATTGCAGTACAAGTTTTGGTGTTTTTACCTGAAACTCAGTACAGCAGAACAGTCTAAGACCTGACACATGGCTTGGGTGAAAATAAGTGTCTATTGATTTTTTTTAAATACATTTCTTTATGACGCATATATTTTCATATTTCTTAAAAGAAACTTTGGTAATAAGTTAAAAGATAATAGTTAAAAGCTTCAAGAATATAAATGTAGTCGCAGTAGTTATAAATGGCTCTAATAAGCTGAGAATTATTACTTAACAAAAGTTTTTTATCATTGCCTTAAAAGACTTAACTCAACAATCAATCAAAACTCTTTTATAACAAACTACAGTAGGTGACTGGGAAAAAAAGTAGCTAAACATAAAGCCTTGCACCTCAGTGTCTGTTTGCTGCGGGGTGTCGGTCTCCGTCGAGCTCTCATTGGTCGATGTCACCACGGAGGCAATGGAAGTGGGCGTGTCCAGCTCCTCATTGGCTGACGGGTTATCCACAGTCGCCTCTTTCGCCTCCTGGGACAAAGATAGTGGAGGAGGCCCCTCTGAACTCTGCTCCTAATGCATAAAGATATACATTTGTGTGTTAATATATTATACACTACGGGGAAATTATTATGGAGTAGACAACGCTATGACAGCACACCGTGTCATTAAATCTCTCGCACACAGTAATGAAACATTGTGAGCTCAGTCAGCACTCCCCCTCCGTAACCATATCATTTGTGTAATTTGAAAAAATATGTTAAAATCCTGCTGAAGAATGCCACTTATTTTTAAATGACGCTGTAAAATTTGAGGCATTCTCTCTGTGAGCTGTGATTTAATTGAGCAATCTATCTACTGGACAATAACACTCAAGCTGCAGCAGAGCCAGGGATCATGTGTAGACAGCAAGTAAGAAATACTGATATAATAAAAGATGAGAGAATTAAGTGGTTATAGGATTTTTCAAATGTCATACACTTTTGTGCAGGCTATCTCTATTGGGTAATTTTCGTTTTTCTGAAGGATTTTAGAATAACAGTACAAAAAGTACAAAAATCCTCATATTCAGATTTATGCAGCCCATTGGTATACTCATGAGTGATTTGTTCCCCAATTGTTATATCAAGTCACAATTTTAAATGGATAGAGTTGTATAGCTTTATAATGATATCACGGAGCAGTTCATTTCCTTTGATATGAAGTCTACAAATACTGACAGACAGGGAGGCTTTCACTGTGTAACAAAAAGAGAGAAGAGGTAAAAAAACTCAAACAGTGGAGTGGTTGGCAATAAATCAGGAGGGGATAAAGCCATGTATTTGTGAAGTGCGCATCTGCACCAGGCGTCTGAGTTACAGTTTAGTAGGTCAACCCAACTGATGAGAACATCGTACATGAGATATAACAAAACACTCCATATCTGCATTGTTATTTGTTTGGCCAATATCCATCATACCTATCAAAAAAAAACACAACAGGCTATTTCATAGACATATTTTCATGCTTAAATCTCTCTTAACAGATGTTGACATTGCCCTTTGTGTTATGTAAGCTTGTTCAAGTGCCACTCAGCTATGTACAGCAGGATTGTGATAGAACAGGATGGGAGCATTAAGTTGGTTGTTATAAGACCAAATTTACCAACACTGACTCTTGAATCAATAACCCAGCTGCTGCTCTGGCACAACATATTTGTGCTTCTCTAATTTCCACTTGCTTATTTCAAGGAAAACTCTAAATTCTCTTTTTGTTCTCAACAGAATGGTTTTCATCAACCGGAGTGGATAAATTATTCAGTATCTTGGTCTGAGAAAGAACTGGAGGCAGTAATTGACTGTAAACACATTTTATGCTGATTTTAATACAGCTTCACATTCATTTAGGCGCTTCTAAAAAAATGTACCTCGTTGCTCTAATGATCTCAATCAATATTCGATTATCTGATACACCTTTTTCAGTCCCGAAAGCCTTTTGATTGCAGCAGCTGCAATCCTCTTAAAACTTGGACAAACAATAAAAACCAATCAACATATTGGAATATAATTGATTTTAAATTGTTTATTTTTTAACACAGGAAATCAATTCCACTATATCATTGATAACCCATTACACCATGTGTTGCTTTACCCTCTAAATCTATTTTCATTTGATTAAATATGAGACAAATGCTTATGATCTCACCTGAAATGCATCACTCAGCAGCCCAGACATTATACGCTGAATAATGCACTCAAACAACTTTTTAAAAACACCAAACTCTCTCTTTTCTGAGGCTGCGGCATTAAACCGAACAAGGGCTGAGAACTCAACTCACTGCATTAAATGAGGCTGCAGAGATCAGCTGACTGCATGTGGAGGGAGAGGGCTTGATTCGCTTTTCAAACACCAAATACAAGAGCCCCCTCATCTCCATGAGCAAAATGTGTCAGAGGGGCGAGGAGATGAAAGGGTCACACAGGAGAAATTGGCAGCAGGGAAATGCTTTTGGCTAAAACACCTCTGAAGGGGGTTTGATTGGATATTGTTCGGCTACACTAAGTGAACGCCAGGCCAAGAGATGGACAGGGTACTACTGTTCTCCACAGGCTTGATGGCATATTTGGAGGATGATAATAGGCTGGACGGGGGCCCATGTGCTGTCCCTGTCTGATTCGAGCTCCAGGGAAGGCCAGGCCGCTGTGAGTCAAATCTCATTTAAATAACTCACTGCACCATCACTAACTAAGCGTGCTCGCAGAGCCAAATAGGTCGAGATGACAAATCTGAATTTGACTTCAAAAAAGGGGGTGGGGGGAAGTCTGCTATGTAGATGTCAGGTGAAGGAACTCAGGAGACAGAAGGGCATGATTAGCATCTTGTCCCCATCAACTCAGTTTTGGGGCCAGCTGCAGCCAGGGATTTATTTTTGGGGGGGACATGGAGTCTGATCTAATACTGAGTGAGTTTTTAGGTGACCAGCTCAAGGGCACAACAGACGAGCCATGATTCAAATTAGTCCCACATCTATTTCAGAAAGAATACATCATTTTAAAAATGATGTAATTGAATCAGTAAGGGCAGTCATTTTGCAGTGATCAAACTTAGAATAAATCAGCTTTAGCAGGCAGTTTGTCTTTTTCAAACTGTGGGATTGAAAGAGTAATGCTTCCAGTGGATAATAAAACATGACATCAGCCCACTGATGTCAGAAGACATTAGTCACAAGTTTGTCACAACTCATGCCCTCCACTATCTGTTGAATCAGTGATGCTCATGTAGATTTTGTGTTGCTGTACATTCTGAATGAAAATGGCACTGAAATGACCCATTCACTAAAAGAATCCTTATTATTTAGGACTTGTTTCCTGCAGAGACCCCAGTGTCCGTTATGCAATAAATCAAGTGGGTCTGTTTGGAGAATAACATTGATGGAAAATGACAGTCCCGAAAAACAAAAGGAAGGATATTCATTCTCAAAGTTTCTATTCGAAGCCTCTTTTCCTCCCTCTCAGCCTCAAATAGTTAAATGCGGCATGGTCAAATTTGATGTGTCTGTGGTACATCATGGCAATTCACTTACCAGTGTGTGCAGCATTCCCCCCCTTGAGGGATAACCTGCCCTTATAATGCAATCAAACATTATCCCCCCTTATAAGCTTGCCTATGCATTTGCACACATTTACGGCCATGCGCGTGCACTCAAACACACACACACACTTGATGAAGGTGTTAGCATCATGTCCCCATGCACACAAGGAGACTGCACCGAACAGCAGTGAGAGGAAAGGAGGTAAAGCGATTGATGCCTCCTTCATTCATCATGACAGAGGCAGAATGCAAAGCTGTGGACGGCTACAGTTCTCTGCAGGAAGGAGAGAAAAAACTGACAGGCAAAAAAAGAGGGAGGGTACAGAACAAATAGAGCCATTCCACCACACACTTACCTCTTTTACTTCAGCGGGCATTGCCAAATCTTCTCTGCTTCCCCACGAATGATGAGCAAGATGCGTCCCCCAGTGAGACGTGTGTTTCTCTGCTGAATTTTTGCCTTGACTCTTCCTTTGAGCATATGAGGCAGTTCAAACATGAGCAGCCATCCTTCCTCCCAGCTTTCACCAACACACGTCCTCACTCTCCCCTTTTTCTCTCCCTCCCTCTGCCTCTGTTCTCTCTTTCTCTCAAAAACGCACACTCGACGCACCATGCACACATTTGCTCAACACAGACATCCACACACACACACACACACACTCAGAAGTAATAAACGGCGGGCTCCCTCTCATTACTGCACTCTTCCTCTGATCTGTGCTGCAGTTAATGTGTGCGCTATTAGCAAGGTGCTGAATCAACTATGTGATGCTGAGCCTGTGAATGGCTTAGGTAAGTGCAGAGCCCTGCAATCCCTGTGCGCTACCCATATTTTCTGGCAGCCTTGGTGCGCAGGCAGAGCACACACACATGGACGCACATACACACATACCGCTCCCTGTGGGCTCACAAGCAGATGCAGCTGGAGCAGCCCGCACTAGTTTGGTCCTGTGTCACCCATGTGCAGCATAATAAAGGGCGAGGGATGGGAAGGTGCATAAACGCTGCAGGCTGCACCAGGCAGAGACACAGTCCACACTGAACCTGTTTTGTTCTGCAAACTGCAACAAACAAATCAAAACCTTTTAATGACCTATTCCTGTCTGCCAATGAAACTCCTTCTTATTGCATTGTTATTTGATATAGGCTTGAAAAGAAAACTATATAATAGGGATTCATAGATAAATGCTCCACATGTTTTTTAGATGTCGTCATTGAAAAATCTGAATCATTTGTAGTGGTGTTTTTTTTTTTGGGAGCTCCCTTCTCTTTTTTTCTCATAACATCATTTCTAAAAAATGGGAGTCTAAGATTGGCTAAAATGGTCTGAGATAATCAGGTTGGTTATCTGACATCCACTGCTCCACTTGACTTAAAAATACCGGCTGATGATCAGCTATCATCTACGGACCAGAGCTAACTCTAATCTGTCTTTCATTTTCTGTCTTTCAACAGCAGCCCTCCATCAGTGACCCTGGAGCATTTAGAGATTCTCCTCATCTGCATATTTGTTCTCCTGTTTTTCGAAACTTTGCTAATAGATAGTGGTTTGTTATCTTTGAAGCAAACACCTTTGCATTTTTGAAGTGAAAGGTATAAGACCTCTTGGCTCAGTCATCCTTTTCTCTTTTTCATTTTAATACCTTGTTGATAACGTTCCAGTTAACAATACCTCCTTGATATTTCAGAATATATACTCAACAGAACAGTAGCCAGGGAAACTGTTAAGGGCAATTAAAAAAGAACCTTGATTATTTTTCAGACATCCAAAGAGATGAGTGATTCTTTTGATCAGTTGAAAAGCTCCCTCAAGGGAAGAGCTATCATTTGAGACATCTCCTTTAATTGAAAAAGAAAAGAGTAGATCTTGTATTGTGGAATTAAATTATCATCTATGAAACAGCATGTTTTCACATTAGAAAGATTTACTGAGATGCGAACAAGGATCCATTTGTTCCAGAAATGATTACCGCTGTTCGCTGCTCTCCCACTGCTCCATATTCACACTTCAAGTTCCACCAAATGGAAAATACCAACATTAAGTGTTTTAATGGTTTTGGGTCACTGACGGACACCAGAGTGGCTTTTTATCACCAGGTGGCCTAGCTTTTATTCTGCTTAACATTCTAATGGAATTTTTGTTTTACTTGATATCCAATAGAGATACAGAGCAGACCAAAACAAAGCTATTCAGTGCAGACATATAGATATAGAAAATGTATAAATAAACCCAATGTCTACTTAGTCACTGGAATTTATTTAGCTAAAAGCTGAGGTCGGCATACCAACATGCTAACATTGAGTATGCACATATTCTAACTAACACCAAACACAAAGTCCACCTGAGGCTGATGGTAAATTATCTTTGCAGGTATTTGGTATCAGTGAGTGTTCAGCTGGCTCTTCACACTGGCGCTACATGAAAAGTCAGAAGATTAGCATTCCACTTCATCCCGAGGGCTGGAAGTGTTCAAACTTGAAAGAAAATGCATTCAATAGTCTACCCAGTCAACCCAGCACTATTGGAAATTGAGGAAATTGGAATTGATGGATCAGCCAAGTGATTACAATTAATCAAATAACAGATTTCACAGTAAGCACGTTTTATTTTTGAAGATTTTTGAAGTCAAAAAACTGTGGAAAAGTCAGTGCCAACCGATTCATCCACTGGGGAACATTAAATAAATAAAAAAACCTGACAGAATCTCTCCAACAGTTCCTATGTATTTTTGTTTGGAATAAAAATTAGATCGACATTGCAATCAAGTGAGCCATGCTGCTAGCATATGGCTAAAAACAAGGTGAAATACTGTTGCAAGTAAAGTATAAACAGGGCAGATTGTCAGAGCAACAGACAACCCTCTGAGGAAAGTATGTTAAACCTTCCTCCATACGGAATTTCATTCTACAGTGTTTTCAATTATTGTGATGTAACTTGAGTAAATATATAAGCTGTACAAAAAAGCCTCTCAGTTTTCCCCCATTTCATCATATATGTCTATTTTTTTTTTTTTGGTTATAACTTATAAATTCTAAAAAGTGACTGCAAAAACTGTATGTATCTTTGTTAGATCAAATACCACCAAGCAAACTATGTGTTTTCAATTGTAAAATGTACATTATGTGAACTTTCTCTGTGCATAACTTTGCATGAGTCATCTGAACCAGCAGTGAAGTAAAACACCAAAAAGTAACCCACACAGGTGATTGGGAGTCAGTGTGAGATAGCAGTGACTGACACCTTAGCGTTAGAGCTGAAAATGTCACTGATGATGGATGAGACCTTTTCATGCTTAAAATAAATTATACTGGAGTTATTGACATTCCATCAGGGTGTACAATTTTGGAAATGACTTAGAGATTATTGCACTTAATGTGACAAAATGTCAGCTGTATGGATCTGAGAGCCAAAATGAATGTTTCATTTATTATAAGCCTGTTGTCGCTTACAATCTGGCAAATTTTACCTGATACCACCTCACGTGACTTGGGTCTGTGTGCAACAGATTGCAAACACAGACAGACAAGTCTTTAACACAACTTTTTCCTCAAGGACTTCTCTCTGATTCCTCTCTTCGGGCTGAATAGAGAAATGTTTCATTGTTGGGCCTGCAGCAAGGACTGCTGTGACAGGTCTGTAACCACCTGATTTTCAAGCGTGTCTTGCCTGTAGGCTCCGTCATTTTCACTAAATTGCTTTTAACTTCTAGGCATTTGCATGCCCCCCCCCTGTGAACTCATTACTCGTCCATCCGGATAAGTGCGCCTTCTGGATATAAACCCCAAATGACCGTTTTTACCCATGTGGGCCATCACAACACACCTTCATGGACTCCCTGCTTCAATGTTAACCTACTTTGGGAGCCGTCTCCCTTAGGTCTGCTGCACGTATAATTACCATACACAGATGTCATTAACATCAACCACTTTCTTCATGTCAGCTACAAACACCTTTATTCCACATGCCGTACTGAAAGCCTAGCATCTCTGGCAATTACGTTTATAATGGACATATTCAGCCCCATTCAGAGTCGAAAATGTTTTATATTGCTGCTCATTCACCTCCAATTTCAATTCAAGGTTCAATTATTGTCATTGTACAACACAGTGAGGGAAAAAAATGCAAGTCCCTTTAGGATGCTCTACATTGGAAAAAATGATGTTTTATGGTTTAGTAAGCTGCCTGGGCATCTATTGTACTGTATCTGTAGAACTGTTGCAACCTTTTGTCCCCTTACAATCTTATTTGTTTAAATACTTGTCAATCTGCTGAATGGATTAACAGTCACATGTTTGTCAAGCCCATCAAACCAGTTTCTGTGGATCCTTTACTTGTTCAGTGTTGTAGGTTATTTTCCTGTTTGTGAGATATTTTAGCCATAGTCATCAAGGCTGCCAGTGACATCAGCGAGATAAGGGGCCCGTTTAAAGTCAAAGACATAAAAAAAGTCTATTCTATATCAGCGTAGCCCTAAAGATGGAGATCAGTACTGGAGAGCTGACCATTTATTATTCTGTTTACTTAAAAAAACTGAACTGGCTGAAATCCAAACAACCATCAAGGTCTATTTGTGGTAGGAAGTAAACGCCTGAAGGAGTTGAGCACTTCCAGGGATGAAGAATTTTAAAGAGGACTATTCTCTGTTCAATTATTGCAGGGAACATTTATCAGTGCTGCAAATTCATTAAATGTGTTCATGTGTAAATTAATTCTGCATAAACAGATAAATTGCAAGGTTTTATTTGAAAAATCAGCAAGTTGGGAAGCTACATAGCAAACAGTTGAATACTGTATATTTTGTATTCATATCCTTGCAGCACCCTGGCCTGGGGTCTTATTACCCTCTCGTTCTCTACATATATTTTCCTATAATTACTTAATAAAAAATCTGAAAAACCTACCGGTACCTGAATCCACAGCAACGACTACCCTCATACTTTGTTGCCACCAAGGACTTTCTGTGTTTGGATAGAAGTGCGATCACGTTGACTTTTCTTTTCATGTTCTCCTACAGTCTACCTGGGCAACTAATGTAGCTTTGAAGTATTTTCTACAATCTGTACAATGATTTATTTTCGGTTCCTATCGCCTGGCCTGATACCACACACAGAAAGCTATATTCTCTGTAACCAGCCAGAAGAAATCCAATTGTGCTGAATGTATTGATGAAATAAAAAGAGGAGAAATAGCTAAACATTCTTGCAATCAGACACATCAGCTTTATGAGTACATATCGTTTTGTTTAAGCCCTCATCGCCACAATAACTGGATCGAAAATTGGCACAACCATGTGACAGAGATGAATCTAATTATTGCTGCCCATTATCTCAACACAGTCGGCAAACCACACAGAAAAAGACATATTACATTTTCAGCATGTATGGAACTGAATGAATTGAAATGAACAGATGCCCACACAGTCTTTGGTGCTCAGCGGGGAATTGTACATCCTTTTCCTGTGTACTCTGCCACACAGAGGCACATTCAGTGCAGATGTTTGTCCTAATTAAAACCCACACTTCTCCACCTCTGCTCTGCTCAGGCTGGCATGTGGAGCTGAGGCTAATTCAATTTAATGCTGAGACAAAACATCCATCAAGAGTTTACAAAAAATATGAAATTGGTGCCAGCAATGTGTTAAATTCTGCTTGTATTTCAGATGGCCCCTTTACACACAGTGCATAATAACACTGGAAATACCAGAAAAGGTCACCAGAATCGGCTTCAGATGGGAAAGGTCACATTTCATTTTCATATTTAAATATTCAAAGATGATCTAATCACATAAGCAACATCAATTTGCAGAAATATAACTGGAAATCAGTAAGTTATGCTACTTCTGGAAAGGATCCAGTCAGATTGAGAGTTTGTCCTCAGACTATAAATGACAAAGCAGCACCTGACGTCCTGACCCTCACATCGACTGCTGCTGCACACCCTTGGTGAGTTTTAGGAAACAACTACCAGCCAGGATCACACACAGAAGAACAACTTCTCCCGAGGCGGCACTACAATACATCCCTTCTCTGTGATTTGATTAATAATGTAAATATTATAAAACAGCCCCCCTCCCATCCAGAGGAGAAACCATCCAGGGCGCCATTAATCCAACTTCTCTTTGTCAACAGTGACTGCAGCAAGTGCTTAATCACACCGAGGGAGAGCCCGGGGAGGAAATGAAATGCATCAGTGGCACTGCAGCTGAAAATGACAATCAGCCAGTTCAGAGATGCCTCTGATGATCAGGCATATCAATGAGCTGAGAGAAAAGAGACTGAGAGGGAGGGAGAGAGAGAGAGACAACCGCTGCTACAGAGAGAGTCGGTGGCACAAATGTAGGTCAGTATGCAGCATCGCTAGAATTATGATAAACAATTTAGGTGACTTGAAAATTGAGTAAATTAACCCAAGTTTAGGAGTCTATGTTCCTCAGATGAACCCTCACACTATTCATTCTTTTTGTATTGCTCTCTGTTTATCAAAACATTATGCATTATGCAAGAAGAACCATGGCAACGGAGAAAACCTGTGGTCCAGAGAAAGAAAACAATGTATATATATGAATGAACTATAGGAAATGATCACCTAATTTTATCATTGTTATTAGATCTAATTGTTTTGGCTGCCTCCACTTCACTGAAGATGCTGTAGACCGTTATTACTCACCAATGACCGCACACAAATTAGTTATATGTAGCCTAAGGATAAAGAGACCTAACAAAATAATTGAACGAGTGAGGCCAGTTCACCCAATGTATAAAACATCCTCATAATGGTATCTAGCCATGAAAAGGGTTCACGATGTTTTTTGAACAAATCAGAAAAAACCGAGACTGTTGAAAGTCTACACACCTTTTGAAGACTGAAAACCCACTTGGTTGGACACAAATAAAAATAGGTTATTTAAAGATTTAGCTCATTTGAACCTCAAGCAGCAGCAATAACAATGGTTTGGCTTATTTGCTTGCATGGTTTATTGTGCTTATTGCAAGTCGTTTTGGATAAAAGCTTCAGCTAAATAGAATGTAATGTGAAATAAGACATGTCAATTTGTATTATTTTGATTTCATAAAGGCCCCCTTGTTTTGTAGCTGCAACACCATGTGGTATCCCTCTATAACCACCTACAGGCTACATGACATAGAATCATTATGAGAGAAAGAAAGTAGCATACACAAGACAAGAGATACACAGTTTGAACAACAATCCATATTAGCTTTCTACTCATTTTCTTGTGATTTAATCACATAATATGATCCGTATAAACACTCGTCTTGTCATGCAGCTAGCTTGTTGAACTAGCCATCACACACACCGTTAGCTAATTGGCTGCCCAGCTGCTGCTCATTAAACAACACACACTCACCTGCAGGTATAATTCCGCTCCATTAAGATGCAGGTTTGATGAACTTCAATTTCACTGCGTATACAACACTATCTGCCCATGACTTGTTATAATCGGTAGCTAAGGTTTGTTTACTCCACCTTGTTCAGGTGCAGGGACTAAACCTGCCACCTGCTTTCAATCAACCAGAGACACGCCCCTCCACTTCCCTCAAAATATGAACAGAATATTTGCTTTAATTTTTGACAGCTGTGTTTTTTACCAGCATAAAGACAAAAAGAACATCAGAAGATCAAATGTTTATCCTAGCAAAAATAATTTTAACAATTTTAGCTTGAGCAAGCAGGTCAATAATATGGATGTGAACTTGATTTTCAAACAGGGATGATTGTAAAGTGTTTCCTTTTGAAACTGTGTCTTTTTATTTTATTGTTATACTCTTATTTGAAGTGCTTTTAAATTGGTGTAATTTACATTTTGAACATAAGAAAAACGAATTAGTGTTTTCCAAACTGAGTGGGATAGGACATTTTTGGTCATGAAAATCAGTGTTTACAGAGGACTGAAATAAAACGTAGATGCCCTCTTACACACAGCTAGCATTTGTAAGGTTCATCCACTCTCCCGATCATTATGGAGCCCCTTTGTGGGAGGAGAAAAACATTTCTTATATAAGAATTATTAAAGAAAGGTTATATTCACATTCAATATGAATAGAAGGAACATTTGCAGGTACCAAATACTGTTTCAATGTGGGCATGGGATAAACTGTGAAATTGTCGTTTAATAAACAGGATATTTTTTAATTCAAGGCAAAAACATTTTTGAAGAGAGATTCAAAATGTAATCATTTGAGGCTACCTAAAATGATGAAAGGCTCTCTTTTTTTCTTGTAGAGCTTTGAATTTTTATGACGACAGGTTTTTCAAACTGCTGTAGCTTAGACAATGATTGCAGCGGTTTCTGGTCGATATTGCACTTTTCCTTGTAAAAGTGTGACTGTAAAAGGAAAATAATCGCTGAGAACTAAACCACTTGAGATATAGCCTGCATATTTGAGTAGAGGATGTCGATGAATCTTGTTCACATCCCTCTTCTAATGATGCTTTAGGCCTCAACATATTCAACAGCTATCTCTTCTGAATTCCTTACAGCCGTCTGCACAATCTCCCGAGTGAAAAGACTGTGTAATATCATTTGCAATCTTGTTTGACATAATTTTGGCAAGAACTAAATGCTCCAATGAATCCCGAACAATGCTGTTTACACTTTCCTTGTTATTCTCTGGCACTCGAACTGAGAGGCTTTTTTCTGTTCATGCATCACATCTTTGTTGTTGTCAGGTCTTTAACTAGGCATTCACAAGCAAGTTTTTTACATCACTGAATTAACCGGTCTGATGTGAAATCTGTCAGTTCCTCAGCTGTGTTGTAAATTCCTGCCAACAGTTTAAATCACTAAATCCTTTCAAGCTTTCCTGTTGTCGAGTCTGCACCTGCTATAAGGTCAAGTGCAACTATAACTCACATGAAAAGCTTCAACGTCAAAGTCAAGCCTTGTCATTTATTGCCTAAACACAAAAGTGTATTTGTCTATCACGGCGATAGGTAATTTCTGCCGCAAAGACCCTGAATGACTCATGAGGCTGTCCTGAGACTGAAGGCCAGCCAGAAGAGCAGACGTTTGAAGAAAAATGCAAAATGAGTCACTGGATTTCTCATCTGACCCTAGAAAAACATAAAGCCACACTTCCTACAGATGCCTTTTTCTCTTGTAGATTAAATGAAAAAAAAGGAGGAGATTTGTGCCTTGTCAAGTTTTTATATTCTTGATTTTCTTATTATTTTTTAGTGTGAACTACCTGTAGTGATAATAAAATGCAGTGTGAAATGGACTTCCTTAAATATAGGGCACACTATCCAGCCGCCCTAGGACTTTTCCATTAGTTGTAGTCCGTGACATCGACAACATGCTGTTTTTTGGTATTTTCCACACAATAGCATCATCTGCTGGAGCTCACTGCCTAACCAACGCCACTCCTCCTTCTGAAACTGTTCACTAGAGGGTGCCAAACTCACATTCAAAGCAGAAACTGGCATTGCAGATCCAGTGAATCAATCCACCACATTTAGATGTATTTTAAACTTTCCTTTACATGCCTTTTTTTTTCAACGAGCGCTTCAATCACTGTTGCATAGGTGTATGAGCCGTCCCAGTTTCTAATAGAAATGACTGTAAAGTGTATAGCTGCTATATTTCAGTAAAGCATGTCATTTGTAATGAGAACAAATTATCTTTAGGATTTGGAGCAAGTGTTGTAGTATAATACTCTGTAGCAAGTTAAATGACCAGCAGCAAATGCATTTTTCTTTTTGCAACTTAGAGCAGCAGGTGCTTTAAATATGTAAAACCTCATCCATTTTATTCTGCAAAGCTGCGCAGGTGGCTTTACTGGCAGCCATTCAGATAAGAAAATAGCATGAAACAGAAATGAAAATTACAAAATAAGTTTATTCATATAAACAACTACAAAATTCTATTAAAATGGGTGTTTTGCAGCGGGAGACATATTGGATGATATGGTATTACATTGTTTCACAAAAGCAATATCAAAACACATACAAACAGATAATAAGTTAACCTGTATTCTTCACATAGCTCTTCTGGTTTGACTGAGTTTTTGTAGAGCTCACTCTGTGTGTAAGAGGAGGCACGACTATCCTGAGATTCACCGTTTTGCAGATTTGGAACTTGGAATAATTCTGTTATTGTCCTTCATGTGTATTCACCCACACCCTCCCACAGATGAAAGTCCTGCATGGCCTCTTATTTACAAAGTATTTGGGAACTGTGAAGACCGAGACTAACACTGCATAGATGATTCATTCACACCATCAAAAACATGGAGTATTTATTTCAGGGCTCCCAGAGTGACTGAGTCCTTCCCCTCGGAGGAGAATGGGAGGGAGGATCGTTTTGTGGTGGCATAGGAGGCGTACGAGGGGGTGGAGGAGGAGGGTAAACGGGGCAGAGTGGATGTAGAGGAAGGGAGGGGTTGAGTCTGTCTGTCCGGAGGGCCGTACGCCGGAGAGGAAGACCTGCCCTTGCTTTGCAGGCTGCTGCTGCTGCTGCTCTGCAGAGGGGAGCTGGAAGTTTTCGGGCCTCGAGTCAGAGACGATGTGGAGGAGCTGGAGAGGGGTGAGGTCCTCAAGCCGTACCCGAGGATGCCTGTACTCATCAGGAACTCCCTGGAGCCGTAGGCCGGAGGAGTCGGTCCGCGGGAGCCCGTGGGTCGGGTGTTTTCCGGTGGTAGACTCCTCCTGCTGGGAATGTCATAGATCCCCACATCTGGGCCATACATGGCCTGGGACCTGGCTTGGAGACGCAGCATCCTCTCCCTATCATCCATCTCTCGTCTCTCGTGGATCGATGCCATGATTGTTTTGGAAAAGCTATCATAGCGTGCAGTGGAAGACTTCTGAGGCGTCAAACCCTGCGGACCCAGATCGCGAAGACTGTCTCGGAGACTCTGAGAGGTCAGATCTCGCATCGCCAGACCTGGAGGGGCAACTTCCCGTGATGTTAAGCTTTGGGTGGCAAGGTCCCTCGGCATCAACCCTTGAAAATTAGGAGAAGGGTCTCTTTGGATGAAACCTTGGAAAGACGGTGAGGGATCTCTAGAGGAGAGACCCTGCATTGAGGGGGAGGAGTCTCGAGGCTGAGGGGACTGCCTGGTGACGCCCATAAACACGGGACTGTAGCCGTGAGGGGAGGCCCGCTGCACCACAGTCCCGTCTGAGCCCAGAGTCATATAGTGAGGGTGGTAGCTGACCGGAGGAGCCCCTCTCTGTGCCAGGAACTGAGGGTCTGCAGGGTTGATAATGTTATCGTAGGAGAGGCTGCTGCTGTGGTTGGCAAGCAGGCTGGACGAGTTGATGATTCCCGGTGGGGGATTGGATCCCAAACCATCACCATGCATAGGTAGGTGGGATTTGCTGCCATGGCGATTGTTGTGTCTGAGGGTGAGTGAGCGGGAGTTGAGCGTCAGAGAGTTGAGCTGCAGTAGGCTGGAGCTGGTGTTGGTCTGGACTGGAAGGCCGGCCTGCTGGCTTCCTCTCGCAGGGCTTTCTTTAGGCTCCGAGCGGGAGTCATGACCGTTGGTGTTTCCTTGCTGCTCTGATGTCTTCAGCAACTAACCAACATCAGAAAAACACACACACCAAGTCACACAAGCATAACAAATATGGACTTAGATATAGATGTAAATATTTCAACAAAAAAACACAAATCAAACTGAAAATCACCTGCTCCGGGGGAATGGGTGACGATCCTCTGGAGATGGCTTCCAGGACAGGCCGTAGCTGCGGCACAGTGGGAATGGATACAGGAATGATAGATTTGGTATGATGTCCCATCTCTGAAAAAGAGAACACTCTGTGAATAATTGTAGGATACAGATGAAAGATTCCATAAAAAGACCAACTAATGTTGAGTTAACTGGTATAATAAGTACCTAGTGAATATCTCTATCTTTAAAAATCATGTTAAAAATGTATATTTTACATTTCACAATAATAAAAAATGACATCCTAGACACCTGGGAACTCTAGTTTTTAGTAAACATACTTTAATAGGAGGAAAATATAATTATATTCTAGCCTCTATCCAGTACGTATTTTGGCACCATGATTACAACCCTATGCTGTTTAGTCTTTAAATAGGACTGGACAAACACTCATACTTCAATTGATTCTGCAGGGTTATAAAACTATGCGAATACTATACATAGTAAGTTAAGTATGCAATCAAAATATTTGTCTGGCTGGCAAATTGTATACGTGTCATCCAACAGTACCATCCATAACAGTAAATTGGCTTTTCAGCATGCCGTGGTCGGGTTTGGGTGGCAGCGGTGGAGGAGTCTTTATCTGTTTGATGTCTGACAGCTCCACAGCTCCGGCTGACGTTCGCTGGCAGGAGTAAAAAACACAGAGCATGAGTGATCTGATCTCTTGACAACTGGAGTTACAATCCTAAGATGTCATATGAGAAAATATTTATCTTTGAATTTGGCATTTGTTCATGCGTACTTTGTTTTGAAGATCCTGACTCTGTATCCCGTTGTCCTTGACCTTCACCGGCCTCTGCCTGTCAATCTCCGGTCTGAGGAAAGGAGCCTGGACATGGACCACTGCTTTCTTACAGGGCCTCGCTGTGTAGCTGGAGTCACATGACAAACAGGGCGTCAGCCAGTGAGTTAAAATCTTCCTGAAAATCTGAAGATTAAGTAGAAGTACCGGTAATGGATCTTACTTTGGAGAGATGGGGCTGCACACCAGATACTCCAGATTGTTGCAACAACCTCGTGTGAAAGGATTTACTCCTCCTTGAAACTTCCCAGTGACCTGTGGCATCAGGAAAAGATGACAGAACACATGTTTTCATTATAATAAGATGTAAATAAATCATGTCAGGGATAATACGTTGGAATAACATAGCTGGGAAATCTAGGGATGGAACGATATAGGATTTGATCTCGGATCGCATTAAAAACACATAATAAGTTGATCAAGGTGATTTTTATCTAGATAATCATGAATGTAATCACAGTAATTACTATAAAAAGCTGATACTGGTTTGAAAATACAGAAATTACCATGTAGGAAAGGAATGTTTTAAAAAGGAAGTGTTTCTTGACAAAATTGAAGGTAAAATGAATTCAGCAAAAAATGATTTACAGAATTGTCATGACATGACATTTTTCTTGGCTAGTTGAGTGTTTCAGAACCTAATAAAGTTCATTTTATTAAATCAAACTGACTTGTTCATTTGTGGTGCGTCCCCGGGACACCAGGTACAGGTGGAATCCAGCGAGTCCCAGGACCGGGATGATAAACAGCCCTGATATACTGATCACCACCAAACTGTACATGCTGTTAAGGAAAACTGCTTCATATAAGTCTCATTTAATGTTGATATATTTAAATAAATGCACAGATAGATGCACTCTCACACATCTTCAGAGTGTGTAAGGATACGTGACAGTGCAGTGCAGCTTCCATAACTCGTCCCGGTGATGCAGGACGTATATGAGGCCAAAAGTGAAGACACAGATCATGTGAGCTGTCAGCGACAACAGAAACAGGAAGAAGTAGCGGTAGTTTCTCCTCCCGATGCAGTTATTCACCCAGGGACAGTGGTGGTCAAAGTCCTGAGGGGACATTGTGGGAGAAAATTAAAAGACATAAAAAAGCACACCTACATAACGCAGCAGTATCCGATGTGCTTTGTAAATACACTTTGTTTAATGCTGGCGGTTTGAACCCTTTTTCAAATTGCATTTCTACAGAGACCACATAGGACCTCAGAAAAGGATTAACCTGATTAATGAGATCTCTCTCGCTCCATCACACTCTGTCCATCATTCACTCTGCAGAAATCCCCTTTATTGACTTTCCCCCCACACACACACTGCTGCACTACCCCAATCTGTCCATCCACGCTGTTATCACTCATTCTCTACGACTGATTTTCTTACTAAAAACTATTGATGCCCAGTCTCTTCTCTTAGATTTTGCACTGACCTCCACACAGTGATCACAGACGCTGCAGTGGGAGCAGCGTGGAGGTCTGTAGAAATGACACGAGGCGCACCACTTCATCCGCACCTGGACGCCCTTCACGTCCACATTTTTATACAGCGGAGCGCGGAACTCATCGTCCTTGTCCTCGTCCTCGTTAGCTGGAAAAGCACATATGAAAATGGTAAAACAACACCTCCACCAATCAAAAAGTATATATTTTACTGTGAGCATAACATCACTTTGATTACTAACCTATTGGGAGCACACCAGCATCCATAAAGGTTGCCATGGTGAAGTTGGCCAGCACAAAAAGGAAGAGGATGGCACAACATGGTGGCACAGCAGGGCTGATGTTCACACCCAGCCACGGGCATCTGAGTATACAAGCACAACTGAGGGTCAATTCAAAGCAGAATGCGTTTTGTAAATCAAAGCTTTTCCAATGTGTTTTGAGCCTTGCAAGTATCCGTCGTGTAGAAGTCGAGGGTAAGACAAAGCAGGGCGACAACAAAGATTCTAAGGGATAATCTTCATCCCATTTATTCTGATGGGAGCAGAGGATCACAAAAGTAATTGTTTACTGTGAAAGATAAGCATGTATTAGTGCCCACAACAAGGGATTAAATGATGGGGTCTCCACTGGCAAAGGGTCTCTGAACCCTGGAGTAAAGGCACGCAACTTACTCTAGCTGTGTTACACAATGAAGCAGGACTGGATACCACCACTAAGATTTGTTTCCATTATCCAGTCATTATTTGGGCATAAAATGTCAAAAATATTGAAAGATGCATGTTGAAGTTGGTCATTGTTGATGTGAGGTTGCGAACGATCCAAAACTCAAATATATTTAATTAACAATAGAATTTAAAACAGCTTTAATATGTAAACCCTCACTTTTGTGAAACTTGAAATAGGAAAACATCTGGAATTTCTTCCAGAGAACATTTACTCAGTTTTTATATAAGGTGTTTGATGTTGGGACAGCTTAGATGTTCATTTAGATGTTATCCACTGATTAATTGATTAGTTCAATTAATCAGTGGATAAAATGTTAAATAGGGTGTCATTTTTTGAAGCAAAATGGCAAACATATACTTCTTTCTGCATTTCAATTGTTACAATTTGCTGCTTTTCACCATTTTTAAAACACTATTAACTGAATATTTTTAGGGGTGCGTCTGTTGGCCAGAGAAAACAAGACATTTGACACATTTGTGGTTGTTTCTATCTCGGAAAAGCACTGACCATAATAAGAAGTCAGATAGCCATGATAAAAGTTTCCAATTCAATTAAATGCAATTCAAATAGATAAGAAGATTAAATAAAGCAGATCGAATCTAATTCATGTAGGTGCTTCTTAACTCATTTTACAAAAGGACAAATGGATTTAAGTATAACATCTTTCTTACTGGACCTAAAAATGTTAGAGAACCCTCACTTTATTTCCCACCGACACACTGTGTGTGTTTTGAGTTATACTGAATGGGAGTATGATTATATCTCTGCTGTGTGAGATTAGAGGGAGGGGTTGTGTAATCAGGTTACACAGAGGAAAATATTCACTTGATTATATTAAAAGTGTTTGATTGAACATCACATGTTAACCTACTGTGTGGGAATTTTCTATTTGAATAAGCACATTTTAATGTTTTTGGTATGATATAGTTAGAGAAAAAAGTGCCTGATAGGACTGTTGAAAGGACAAAGGTATAACAGGTGTCTTAATACATTTTCTAAATCTCTTTTTCCACATATATTCTCCATGGGCAAGTTACCCTTAAATACATTTGAGGGATTCAAACAAAAGGTCTTATGGAAAGTGAAAACTCTGAAAAAATTCTAAGTCATCCGCTTCAATTATGCGCCTCATCCCAGTGCAGCTCCAATCCCCAAACCCCCCAGCTGGTTTAAGGCTGTGGGGGAGGGGTCCACCCCCCTCGAGAGGAATGCCTGCTGATGCCTTGCCAGCTGCAAACCCAGTAATCCCTGGATTATGATCTCTGGATTACAGACCATTTCTGCCCGTCCAGTGCATTGTGGCTTCCTCACGTTAGATATTAAACACAGATCGGGAGGTCACCATATATCACACCACACATTACTGTATACTGTATATCATGACCAATCGATTCACTAACGGCTTACCTGAAGATGAACCCCTTATAGATCGTGAGGAAAGACTGGAAATAAAACAAGATTTTTTTTGTAGACTTCAACAAATTTAGAATAATGTCATTATGAGGATCTTAAGATGCAGGGAAATGTGACAAAAAGATTAAGGAGAATAACATGACCCCCCTCTAGGCTAGTATTTAGGATATGTATCAAACTTATTCTCACTAAATATGATCTTGTGTTAACATGTGCTTATAGCTGATCAGATGCATTAATCTGTTTTAACTTGAGCTGGTTAGTTATAGCAGTCAATCACATCTTTCTACGAAAAAATGCCAATAAAATACATCCATTCAATCCTTCAATCATAAATTATAACCCTTAGATTTTGAAATGTTATAATATATCTGATGTTCTCTATTATCCCTTCAGATATTTGAATACATTCACCAAATTAGCTTGTTATGACAAATACAGGCCTGTTCCAAATCAATAATGGCGCTGCAGATGAGGCACTGAAGGTGAACTGGAAGCATGTTAAGAGTTCATCCGTCTGATTTCTTATGCACCAGATTACAGCGTGGACAGCCAGCCTCCATCATCGCTCTGAGGCCATCTGGACCTCAGGGAGAAACAGTTCATTACACTGCAGCGCGGAAAGACAAGCCCCACCTAATGAAACAGCCCGGACGGAGCTGTATTAAATCACACAGAACAGTAAGCTGCTCTCGCAATCTGCACGCTGCCCCCATCCCTGCAGTGGGTCAGTGGCACAGCAGACGCCGCACAATTGGTCAAGCAGCGAGCTCGCCACTGATGACAGCCAGAGCTCCCTTTTCTCAAACCGGCTATTGTCACGGTTACATAAAGGACATCACTGCCATGTGATGTGTCAGATTTATAAATACATCAGGGCAGAAAGGACTGGGGTTGCATGCTTTCACACAGACTCATTTGATCCAGGACTTGGGTCATCCTTATTTCCTTATCCATGTTCTCGCTGTGTATTATCCGATAGAGATGAAGTACATTCAGGATTATGATTGTGGAAAAGTTCTAAAAAATGCTTTCAGTTATGGAGTTATTTTTCTGATTCACACAAGTAAAGCTTTCCTTCATAATAGAGGATAAGGATCTGTATATTCCATATTTCGATTTTAATAGTTTTTTTTATGTTTTTCAAAGCAGAAACAACACATTAATCTTCACAAATGAAAGTTGAAATCTTAAATCCTGTGTGTCCCTCTCCCCTCTTTATCAAAAAAGACTGGAATCACCCTCAATTGTCACTAATTCATCATCACAGTCAGGATGGTGGAGTGGTAAAAAGAACAGTAACTTATTCATCTTGCATCATGTCTTACTTTAGTGGATCATAACACACCTGTTTGAAAATAACATGCTAATGCTGTTCAACAAAAGACCACAGTTTTTCTATGGATGTCAGTTTCTAAACGCACCCAAGGCCTAGCCAAGCTAATCGCCGAGAATGCATATTAGCTACTGAAGTGGAGTGAGACGTCGGCAGGTAATGAAGGTATAACAGTTGCGAATCAGTGCAACCACAAGAGATCCATGAGCATAGAGTTGCACATGAGCACCAAAAGTATTACGCTGATGGGCCCAGTAGTATGTGAGTTTAGCTGCTGACATACAGATGCACACACACATACACACACACACACACACACACACACACACACACACACACACACACACACACACACACACACACACACAACCAAATGCATGATCTCCCACCAGGCTTATGCTTGACGGAGATAATAAAAACAGTCGTACTCAATTCAATGAACTCAGGGGTTTATCAACTTAACCTGCAGCTCCTCTTCAACATTTCACATCCAAAGAATAACATTCCTGTCTGCAGCGTTTCAACATGCACGTTCCAGCTCGAGCATATCACAACTGTGGGCTTTTTTTCTACAGATTTCTGTATTCTAAAGCAATTTTCTGAGCAAGAGCAAAACACAACCTAATTAGCAAGGGACATTCTTCTGGTCGTTCTGATGTCAGTGGTCTTTGTTGGGCGTAGGCGAACAAGAGTTTAACAATGCACAAAACCTTGAGCGCCAACCCAAACAACAGTTCAAGGTCAGAGGAACAATAGCAGGAAATGATGATGAATTTTAGGAAAACAAAAGAGCCTTTTTAAAGGTTGTTTTCTTACTGTTCCAAACCGGCAGTGGAAACAGAAATGGAATGCACACTTCCACTATTAATGTACTTACACACACTGCATGAATATTGGATGATAAGATGAAAGACGTTACATGCCTGCAGGGTTTATGATACAAATTATGGGTAAAAGGGTGCATCAAGCGACCAAAAAAAAGGACTCAAGGCTGGATGATTTTCTTGAGTGCTCCCATCATTCACAGCAACCAGGGGTAAAAACAAGGTGAAGTTTTGACAGATGACAAGCGGTGTCCCTTTGACTCAGTGTTACAAAGACGAGGGTGACAGAGCATGGCACCTGTCCATCTCTGCTTCTGGGGGAAAGGAGTCACTGTCGCTGCGGTTGCTGACTTGGTAGACACACAGGATATCACACCGGATATTGGTCAAGTGTAAAATGTTTTGGTCTGAGTATTTTCCTAAGTTTAACGTGGAAAAAACGATACAACTTCAGGATGAGAACATTTTAATAAACTTTATAGATGATGGATTTGATACAAATATTGTTTTTTCTTTCCAACATGTTGTATTTGGGGGAACATGTCACAACCACAAGAAGAAATGGACTGACTCTAAACTACATATTGCACGTTTCTACTTAGAATTACAACAATATGGTACCCCTATTGAAAAGTGTATTTGATCAATATTTTAAATGAAATATTACCTTTTGTAATTATCACTATTTTTTGACTCTGTATTTGTTCCTATGTACCCTAACCCTTGAAGTCAATGTTTTTTATGTATATAATGTTTGATATGATTGACATATTTCCTTGAATAAAGATAAATATGACTCTCCCTACATTTTGAAATATCGCAATAACAATGTGCAGACCCTCACTATTGATTTATTTTAAGCCATGAGCTCTATTTTACTTACTGCGTTAATTAAAAAGATGGTTAGGTTATAAGATCAGTTCAGCTGGAATGCAACGAATGTCCCATAAGAAGCCGCAGATTCATCACTTGTTCTTTCAATCATTTGCAGTGTCCTGGTTTTGCTGGTTTAGCAATCCAGTCCCAATTAAGAAGTCTCATCTCAATCTATCACGTCAGCAGGTCATTGATTTCTTTTTTCTCTCACTGAGAATGAGTTGGGTTCATCTGGGTTTTTTCACCTTTTCTGGCCTGTGAGCCTGCCACTACTTCCAGAAGGCTTCATGACCTCAGCATTAGCTGCTGTGAATATTTTTGTATTATAAACAATTCCAACTCCCTTTAAGTCATGTCTTATATTACTGAAAGATAATAAGACAATAGTTGGATGTAACCATGCAGCACATTTGAGTTTGATGAGATTTGCTGAGAAATTGTATCTAGTATGTGCTTGTTATTATTAATTTAGACTAATTGTGTCTGTGTGTATGGTTTCATTACAATATGATATGATCTTATTGAATTAGCGCTCAGTCCTACCCTAAAGTAGAGAAAGTGTTTTATATACTTCTCACATATAAAAACTAAACTCAATTTCTGTTGAATATTTGTTTTTCGCAGGATCTCCAACAATCTCCAACAATCAGTTATTTAAAAAAAAGATCTATAAAGAAAAGAAAAGGGGGCTATGAAAAAGATAATGGAGCTTTCTGAAAAAAATATTAAAACTACTTATATGCATTTTTTAGTGAAATTCATTCCAAGTGAATTCACTGACCCCCAGACTCCATTTTTTCCAGATGGGGGATCACATGGCATTGAAAAGAGGATCCTAATCCCAATCTGGTGTCAGATTTCCAGTGGAAACGGTGCACTGCTGGAGAACACGGAGAAACTAGGACAGATATGGCTACAGAGGTTAAAGGTCAGTTGACTAGCATGGAGCTGATGAGGTGGGAGCCTTCTCAGTAAGTCATATCATGTCAGAGGGGTTTTCATTTTGAAAGGAGAGTAGCCTACTGTTATATGTGGCAGTGGTCTGTTTTTTTTATTTTGAATTTACAAGTAAAGCCTTTGAAATATTGATAAATCTGACAAACCTATAGGCCTCATTTAAATTGGATTCGAGGGTATTATGAGATATTGTGTTTCATTTTTTTCTGCATGCCAGCGTTGGCTTTAGTGCAGCCTCCCACTAGTTCCTCACAAATAGGTCAGAAACAGGAGGCTAAAATTATCCATTTCACCACCTCTTCACCATGTTGTATTGAAAGTTAGATTTCAAATCAGCTTTTCTGATCCTTCCACAAACCAGAGAGTATTGTTTTCTTTCAGTTATATTTATATTACCCATGTGGGTCATAATGACACTTTGATACATGTTGATTGTGGGTGGCTTATCCCCTCAACTGTGCCTACTCCGAGTCCTCAGGGTGCACTGGGCAGGCACCCAGGATAGCCCACATTGAGAGCCAACAAGGTCAGATATACCGTCTGCCAGCAGGGTGAAGTCAGTGAGGAAGGAATGGTTGTTTTGTACATTTATAGTTAAATGGTTTTATGCTATTCGTAAAGCAGTTTTTTTTTTTTTTTTTGTTGTTATTTAGAATTAAGTAAAAAACTAAGAATGTGTAAAATACTGTACAATATTCAGCTTACAACCATGAAAGAAGAGAATTGCCAACATGTTATACTCAAAATCCACTTCCACATGCAAATAATGACATCGTTAAAGGAAAGAGTACCTGATGCATGGTGGATGAACAGCGATGGGTGTCAGGATGGATGGATGATTTTTTTCTGTTGCGCAAACCAACAGTGCATGTCTCCAACTTTTCATTTGTAGGGTCGCACTTACGTGAAGACGAAGAACAGGGAGGTGGAGCCGACTAGGAGGCAGGCGGCCGTGCACACCGGGATGAAGGCGCTGGGCTTCAGGGAGTCTGCGCCGCTGACGGGCATCCTGTCCTCTCCGCACTCATCAGAGTCTCATATTAACGGGAAGGACAGCGAACGCACCGCGCAAGGACCTGTTTGTGTGTCTCTTTCTCGCGGACTCAGCCCTTCGTCAACCTCAGGGAGCCGGAAAGCGAAAATCATAGTCGAAAAAGGAGTAAAAAAGAAAAAAATCCTGAAAGCTGAAAGCCCGCAGCGGCACTGCTCACTCCCGCATGCCGTCCTGTCCGTCTGTCCCGCAGGCAGCAGCCGCGCAGATGCCGCCTCTGGTTTATCCTAAAGGTGGAGCTTTTACTCATGGATCACGTGGAGCACTACTACACCATACCAGAGCCCCGCTGTGAACTAATGATAGCTTCTTCTTCTTCTTCTTCTTCTTCTTCTTTTTACAGAATTAATAGGCAGCCATGTCTATTCTTTGCCATACTAACAGATGTTATTAAATGCATTTCATATCTAAAGAAAGATCTGATCAATCCTTTTTAGAGCAATTTTTTTCATCCCATGTCAACGCTTATTGACTGCTTTTTAAATTGATTTAGATTGAACATCCAGTTCAAACTTCTTATCAAAATATTTAAATAATGGCTTTATTAGTTTGGCCTAATAGAGAGGATTATAGTCTTAGTTAATTTATCATTCTTTTCCAATTTGACATTTTATTTTTATAACATTATTTTAACTGCAACATGTAATTTAACATACATAAATAAACCACTGAACTTTAGCAGAATACCTTTTTAACGTGCTTTCAATTGACAAATGCAGACAAGGTGGCTTTAGAAAACAGCAAGGAACCCATGAGCATTGATTAATGGATTATAATGACACATTAACCATTTGTAAGGACCTTAGTTCCTCCTGTATTACCTTTTATACAAAAAGAAAAAACAACAAAGAGAAGTGGTACCAAGTACCACAGAAACATGTTACATTTAAAGGGGGAATGCCACAGTTGTCAGACATTGCATGTGGTACACTGAAAATACTGGAACATTGAGTTTAGTTAAATGTATTATTTTAACACATTTCCGTTAACTGTACTATTAGGTTAGTTGAAAGCAACAATATTAAGTTGAACCTTAATTTGAAATGTTTTATTTAAACTTAATATTATTGTTTAAGTTTCAACTAACCTAATACAGTTATAGGACATTTGTTGACATACTACATTTAATTAAACTCAATATTTCAGTTTCTTTCAGCGTAGTGTAATAAAATGATTGTTTTGAGGATAAAAGAAGAGAAAAACAGGAATTTGTCTCACCCCCGGGTGTAAAACCATGTCCAGCTGCATCAAGCTGGAAGATAAGAGGTTTTTTTTCACAGATTATAAAAAATTAAGATCCCAACTTCACTCAAGAGTTTATTTTGTCTTGTGCAAGGAAGCAGAACTGAACTGGAGAGATGATAAGGGTGGAATCCTTCTTAACCTAACCTAACCTAACCTAGAGTGTAGAGACAGATAAGTGTTTTTCCACCCATCATAACATTTAGTTTGACACTTATCAGAGGACTCTGAGCTTAACAGTTAACAAGCTTGCTTAACAGGAGGTTCTTCAGGGTTATTGATTGCTGTTCAGATACTACTCAAGGGTAAGTCAGGGGAAGCTCATTGGGTCATGGTCTCAGTGGGACTAAATTGTGACAGCTCATTTATGGAAAACAACAGTGAGATGTTTGAACTCTACAGTGATTGGGCCTGGCTTCTTACCTACCTCTATAAATATCTAAAAGAACAAAACACATCACAAGATAAGGGAACTGTGAGCCCAGTCGACCGAGTAGTGAAGATCAAGTGTCAACTGATGCTGTGAGCGATGGATGCTGAACAGCTGATTGAATCCCTTATCAGGTCACTCATGTGTTTGGCGGGAATTCTGGGAAACAACATGCTGGCTATACGCTCCCTGCCTGGGAAGAAGTCTGGAATCCGCACCAACGAGTTGCTTTTCATCAACTTAGCCGTTTCGAACCTCATCACCAACTACCTGGTTGACCTGCCAGACACCATAGTAGACTTCGCTGGACGTTGGTTCTTTGGGGAAACATTCTGCAGAGTGTTTAGTTTTTGTGCAAACCTCTCGGAAACCAGCAGCATCTTGACGACCTTCTTCATCAGCATTTTCTGGCACCAGAAGCTGGTGGGCTCCCTGAAACGTGGAGGAGCCCCAGTGCAGCTGGACAGCCTCTTCTTGGTGGGCTGTCTGACGGCTGGGAGCTGGACAGTGGCTGTGGCCTTTAACGTGCCACACTATATCTACGTCGGAGTGGTGAGGGGAAATGAAAGTCACTTAGACTGCGTTGATATGTTTCCTGAAGCAACAGCCGCGCAAATCTATGAAATATTCTATCTTACCCTGGCTAATGCTCTCCCTATTGCTGGTATTGTATGTACCTGTGTACAAATTGTCATCACTTTGTTTCAAAACCAGAACCGCATACGGGGTCATGATTCCGACGCTACGAAGGCGATAGCTGAGGATAAACATAAAGGGGTTGATAAGACAAATGATGACAGATCAGTCAGCACTATTGCTGTTGGAGGCAACACAAAAGACTCTCCAATCCAAGTTTACACGGGCGTGCCTCCTTCTTCTGGTCCAAATGGAGGCCTGACGGGTAACAACACCCCTTTCAAAAAGGAAACAAACACAGACAGCGATGATGGACCACCACCAAAGCCTTCAAAGTCCAGCAAAATGCCAGCTAAGCCCAGTCACTCTGCAGGCGCTCAGGTGAGGGCAGCCAAGAGCGTGGTGGCTGTAGCCAGCGTGTTCGTGGTCTGCTGGGTGACTCATCTGCTGCTCCGCATCACCAACAACATCCACACATCGTCCATGGTGAAGGAGGTGGCCAGCTATATAGCAGCCTCCTACACCTGCATCATCCCCTACATATTCCTGTACGGAGTGAAAAAACTTTCTTGCTCATGCAAAAGGTAGAAATGTGTAGACAGAAGCAATGATCAGATTGTATAATTTAAAACAGCCTTTAGTTCTGCAAGAGATAGGGATGAACACATAAGGGTAAAGTGTAAAAGTTCTCGCCAATTATGAGATAATCTCCTTTTTTTCCTTCAGTACTAGTTTGAATCTGAAATGTTTAGCAGTATAGTCTTTAACTAAATCGTTTCTGAAACCAAACACCAAGCATTCCCTAGTTCAGGTCTGCGGAGATGAGGATTTGCTGCATTTCCTTCCCCTTATGTGATGGTAAACTGAATATTTAGGGGGTTGGACTGTTGTTCAGACGTATAGACACAAGTATAAAAATGTTGGTAGTGGAGAAAATAGAATACTGCAGTTCCCAAGAGAACAAAACATGACTGTATTTTAGCTACCTGTTGTGCACAAAGAAGCATGAAGACATTATAAACATTTAAAGTTCCTCACCGATTACATTTCTTTCCTATCTGGCAAATGTATGCGATATTTTGTGCGTGTACTGAGATATCAACCCACTATCAAGTAAAAATGATTGTTTTTTTTATGAGGCTACAAATTGTGCACTTGAGTGTGAAGCTAATTGGAGAAAGTACTGCACTGTTGTTGGTGACAGTCAGAAGTCCTGAGTGCCCTATGCAATTAAAGATAATTGTGTGACTAAACAGTGACACCATTAAGTCTAATATTGCACTCCCTGTGCAGTGTCACATAACCAAAGCAATTAACTCCTCCATCCTGCTGATAATTATTTGCAATGTTTACTTTTCCTCGTGTTTGCAAAACATCCACACACAAAATCCATGACACGTTTTATTTCTTTATAAAAATGTTTTATGTTTTTTTTCTCAACGTTTTCGGTGTAGCACTGTGAACCGCACCGCGATAAAAACTGGCTCTACATTCAAAACAATCACTTAAATTGATCAGCCAAAAAGACAAAATGTAAATAATACACATGGGAAAAAATGTTTAGTTGTTTGAATGACCTTTGGGAGAAGAGACGACATCATGGCCAAGATATTTACATAATTACAACATCCATCTCTGGACTTTGTTTGGAGGCAACGTAGAAAAATGGGAATGATTCCCCTGTGATCAAAAGGCTTTAGCCAGGTATCGTTACCAAGGGTAGACATAGGAAAATATCCCAAATTCATTATCAATGACTGCCTTTTCGATATATGAAAACTCTTGTGTAAAGTAACCCAAATATCTCTTACATTTTAGATATCCATCTTTTCGACCCCGCAGTAGAACACAATGCAGATAACCAACTGTGCCTTGCTTTGCACGTCGTATTTCAGCATAATGTTCAGACTTATAACAAAATGTATTAAATAAGTTATAAAACTTTCGGTCTCCCTCCTCAGAAGGCTGAAGAGTTATCTGCGACCAATGTCCGTTACAAATCACTCGCTAAGCTGGAACGTATCAAACCGAAAGGGAAAACGAAGCAAACTCGATCAGCTGTTTAATTAGGGCTAACAGTGCAAGACCCAGAGGTCACCTGTCCCTTGAAGAACGGCATTGCTAACGTCAGTGGAGTTTCTCCAGCTTCGCCTGCAGAGACTTGAAGTTTCCGATGGTTTGTTGAAGGGCCGAGTTGGGGCTCAGAGACTGCAACTCCACCAGGTATCCACATATGTTGTCCAGACACACGTTAGTGAACCGGCGTCTGAAATGGAGGGAATACAAGCCGTTAAACCGAGTAGGTTTATTGCTAGTTTGCTCAATTTAAAAAACACACTAGGTGCCTTCCTGAAGCTGATATGAGCTTCTGTATTTCTTATTTCTTTCTTCTTTCACCGGACAGCGTTTGATGGCTGAGATGCAATGTAGGGAAATTTGTAGTTAAACGACATAATATTCATCAGTGTTATCCATCTTTTACATTAAAATAGCTTTAGGAACACATTGCTTCACAGCCTGAATGGTCAGGAGTATGTACAAACCGCTCAATAAACATACAGGCATGTGAGCATTGTTTAAAGAGGTTTCTGTGTACTGTGTTGAGAGGGTAGCTGCTGGTGGAAGCACAAAAGTGATTGACAGACACGATGAGTTGCCTAAAGAATAGCAAAAAGGCCTCGCCCTGCACAGAAAGACATCCGAGTATGATCAGGATGAGAGCTGTTTTTCCAACGATGATTTTTCTGCTGCTCTTACAGGAGTTATTGGAAATGTAAATTATTCCTCCAGTGTACAAAGTGGACGGTTTAATCTAACACCACATTTACAGTTTAGGATCTTTTCTAGAGAAGCTCAAAATAAAGTGAGTGAATGGGGAGAGGTTCTTGTTTTGCCCTTGGAAACTTAGGTATGATACAGCGTTAGCTACTACATGGATTTAAACCAGGGGCCATGCTAGCGTCTCTGTTAACACACGCCCAACACTACAGCACCCACTGCAGGCTGGCAGCTGAACAGCTCCTACAGCAGGGATTACCTGTCATAGGTCGGTACTCTGCTGGGATCATCCACGTATCCTGACAGAAGAACGTGGATGCACTCCACCAGGTGGAGAGGTTTCTTCAGCCGCTGCCAACAGGGATCCTACAGGCATCGAGGCAGAACGGTGGATTAAATAAAGTAGTCTTCAGTCCACAAAAACAACAACTGCTTCTTATAATCATGCGCATACATTTCAGAAAAACTATAAACAATTAAGCATTAATGTTTTTTTAAGCATGTACCCGGGTTTTGAAGAGCTGGTCATAAACCTCGAGAAGGCGCGGTAACTGTACTCCAATCTCCTGCATGGTGCAGGTGACGAAGCCCACGTCCCAGTTTAGCCGACACACCTCCTGCTCTAGAAACTTCACCAGGAACTCTGAAATCACAGGACAAAAGGACACTTATTAACATTGCAAAGTCAGCAATGTGTTCATCACTGGGGGGGTAGGATTTTGGATTGGCATAATTGACTGAGTGCGTGTGAGTTAGTCCCAGGGATGTATATAAAATGAATCACTGTCTCCGCAGAGAGGACAGGTTGGAACAGGTTGTCAGTTGCGAGGGTAATGAGCATGACCCTGCAGGCCTGCGCCCGCGAGACGCCATGAGATAAATGATGCAAAGGGGAAGTCTAATTATATTACTGTTAACAAAGTACGACGGAAAATACTAACGAGGAGAAAATGAACGTAATTACAGGAAGGTATATGCTCACCCAGAGGGAAATATCTTGGTGTTCCGGCGTATATTCTTCCCAGTGAGACCAGTTTCAAACTCAGAGACCTCATCCTGTCTGCTGGACTCATGGCCACGCTGTCCCCCAGTTCTGGAAGAGCCGAAACAATCATCACGCACACATGTAGCTAATAAAAGGCATTTTAAAAGGTTTGGCAGAAGCACTTTTTCTTTTTTTGTTCAGGGTTGACAGGTCACTTGCCTTTCTCCATGATCTCCTGCCACAGCGAGTGCACCAGGATTGGGTCGGAGTGTCCCGCACAGTGAATGATGGCCAGTTTGCACTCGGACAATCTGAAATGGTCCGCAAACTCCCCGTAGAGCTGCATCACAGAACAATAATCCAGCATTAAAAAAGATTCCCTTTCACTTTAATGAAGATCTTCCCTATCCCCAAGCCTCCTCATCATTATTCTGCGGCTGTGCGTTACCTTGGTGATGTCCATGAGCTCAGAGTCCAACTGAGAGATGACATTTTTCACTGAGGGGTGATGGGAGTACTGTCTGATCAGGGTGTCCTGGATCTGGACTTGAATACGCACCAGCTGGGGAAGGGGAACAGAACACAGGAAAATGAGCGGTGACGACGCCTGATCACTCCTAGATTTCTCTCGGCGTGATCGCTGACACACGCGTACCTCCATCTTTTCTTCCAGCTCGTGGAGGAACTCTCCGTCGGACGCCTGAGCCGAGATGCAGGAGGAACTCTTGGCAGACAGAATGGCTCGGGCGATGTACTCCAAACGCTGCTTGAGTGAGATCTCAGTGCTGCAAAATCAGAGAAGGAACATCGTTTTAGTCCAACGTCAGTGTAAATCCATTTCTGGAGGCATGTCATTTGAATCCAATTATTATCGCTGTTGTGAGAACAAACCTGTGCATGTCAGCGAGACGGGCGAGTACGTGAGCCGCTTTGCCGAAGTTACGGTTCTTCTCGTAGTAGCGCCACAACAGGTCCATGTTGTGCACCTTACTCTGGTCCTGCTTGATCATGTGCATCAGATGTTCCTCCAGGTACGGGGAATTCACCTGAACAACCCAAACAGCTATCAGATATATGACCAGCGATAACAAAAAAAGGCTGAATAGTGTCTTGATTCATCAGAAAACCCAAAAGTTGACTAAGTTTGGGGCCATAAACTCTGAATAATTAGCTCATTTTCAAAGGTCTGGGGTTTTTGATTAAAATAGGCAGGGAAAAAAAAGCCTAGATACTCAAAACATAAACAGGAAAAGAATTAAGACAAAGATGGAATCCATACCTCTAGCAGCTTGTCAGTCAGGTCGGCCTGAATCAGCCAGTTGTACAGAGCGATGTGGAACAGCTCGTCCTGAGAGCGCTGGGCCAGACCCAGGATCTGCTCAAACTACAGGGGAAACATAGTCATTAATAATGCAGATCCTGAACACTGCTGTGGTGAGAACTAAGCATCAACTGTCCCCTTTACACTCACATGGGCCGTAGCTTCTTCGTTACTGAGCATGTTGGGGTCAGAGGTCATGACAGGAGGCCCGGGCTGCTTGGGTACGCTGGGGGACTGAGGGGCCGCCTTGCTCTGGTTCACCAGCTCCTGCATGGTGTCTGTGATGCACTTATAACAACAAAGCCTGGAGCAGACGGAGGAGGGGGGGAGAACATGTTGGAGGAAATGGCTTTCAACGCTGCTGATTTGTGTGCCTTTTGTTTCCTGTGTTACCTTTCGTGGAAGGCCTGCTGTCCCGCCCCGTCCTCCTCGGGCTCTCCGTTCTTGTAGAAGTGGGGCCCCAGCCTCTGCGGGTCCTTCTTGTCCGCTGCTGTGAGGCACAACTCCAGAACGCCCTCGTAGAAACGCACTGAGACAATATAAAAGCATTAGTAATGAAAAAACAAACAATGGACATACATAGAGAATGTGAGTGTGTGTGTGTGTGTGTGTGTGTGTGTGTGTGTGTCGTGTGTCCTCACCTTGTCGGTACTGGGAGCAGACCAGCGGCAGATCTGTGTGTTGGCTGATCTGCTGATAGAGCCGTAGAGACTCCTTCAGTGTTCGCTCTTTATCTGCTTTATTCTGGATCTGCTTAGAGCTCTGCAGCAATTCATTAGCCTGAGTGGGAGACAAAAGCAACAAATTAGGACACGCGAATCAATGCGGCTGAATCAATCCCTTTTAATGACTCTGGTGCACCCAAAAGCACCCTGAAGTTTGCAAGAGATGTAAAAGCACAAAGACATCAGTGAAACTAAAACTCAGACCCCGAAGGCCATAATAAAGACTTGAGGGCGGGTCATTGTTTGTTAGGATAGTCGTTCAATTATAATAGTCAAAGAAAAGGAAAAAGGTTTGAAGAGGTCCTACTTTATCCAGAGCATTTTGAAGGTCTTAACAAGAATATATTATATTATAAAAACCGATAATACTTAATGTTTGTACCTTGGAGCAGACGCTGTCGTCGCTGCTGTACAGCAGGGGGCAGATGTCGCGCAGGTGATTGCTGATGGCCTCCACAGACGCGTTATCTTTGATGTAGACATTAATGACGGCTGTGATCAGCGCTCCAGACAGCTCCTTGCCCCGGATCACTACATCCTTAAAACTGGCTGCCTTCATCTGTTCCTGAAACTCCTAAAAACAGAAAGAGTGGCAGTGGGGCGCAGGAGTAAGAGAAAGCATGGAGGAAACACATAGTGTACAGTGTCTAAAGATGAAAACTTGAAATGCACGTGGATGAGTAATGCAGAGAGGATGTAGGAGCATCTGGTTGAACACATGTTGTACCTTTGGCAGCTCAGACATAATGAGGCTGAACTGATGGTCACAGAGAAGCTTCAGGAGGGCCAGAGTCTGGTAGGAGCGATGCACCAACTGCTGGATGCCCTGCAGAGAGACTTTCTCATACACCTGAGCCTTGGCTGGAAAAAGACAGAAACGAAACACAGAGATGCAGGAATAAGCATGAATAAAGACATCAGTAATGAGAGACATCAAGATTATTTTCATTTCCATTCTATATCCAGAAGAAAGGGGTAACCTGCCCTCATTACTCACTGTGATATTTCCTCTGGAGTTCCTGCTGGACCTGCTGAGAGTTGGTTCCGTCAGGACGCATAAATCCAAGCAGCCTCTGCTGCAGGTTGGCAGGGGAGCTGAAACTGACAGGGAGCAGCACAGATGTTGTTCAGTAGAGTTTTATCAGATCTAGTCCCTTTTTCTTGCACGTTTCATGTAGTAAGTACTATCAGTGACAACGTAGAAGTAATAATGAAAGGGAACGTAGTTTGTTGTCACGTTAGGCCCTAATTAAAATGCACTATTGATCTATTTCTCAGTATTTATTCTTATCAGCCCAAAAAGGATCAATACAACCACCTGTTATTACATGACCTTAGTCCTGTACATCAACTTATGTTACCTAAAGGGTCAGGAAATGTGTGCACTGATGCGTGTGAGAATTACAGAACCCATCAAGACACCCATTAGTGCAATGTCAGACTGATGAAGCTGAGTAGGAGGTCTTACCTTGCAGCACCAAGAGCGGAGGGACTGAACTGAGAGTTCTTATCCAGAAACTCCCTCAAACCGCCGAGCTCCATAAGTACCGACTCCAGATCAAATGAACTAACGCTGCTTTCCAACTGTGGAGACGACAGATAAAAGGAAGTGTTATCGAAACCATTACTACCGTTATCCTAAAAACCTCAACTTTTAAACTGTTACTCACAATAGTGACCGTCTGACTCCCATTGGCCACGGTTTTCTCAAAAGCAAGACTTCCATCCCAAATATTTCTGTTCGAGAGAGGTCAGCAGGGAACAGGGGAGAAATGCATGATCAGTACTGACTCAGACTTAAGAAGAACATATTTTAGAGGCAAAATGTGTCGATGTGACTACCAATGACAGGATTTACTTACCCAAGAATGCGAGCAAAGTAGATACAGATGCCGTTGTGTTTCCCTGAGAAGATCACCTCTGGGCCGGCAGTCATGGGTGTGATGGGGGCTGACGCAGGGTGCATTGGTGTGAAAGGTGAAGCCAAAGCTGGGGGCACGATGCCTAAGGGCAGAGGAAGAGGAGTGACTACATGTTTTTTTATAATAGAAATGATAAAATGTGGTGTTTGGAATGCTTAAGCAATAGATTCTGTTTGTATACCCCAAATAGTCTAATACTCACAGACGGGGTGAGTTTAAGCTTCCACGTTAGTTTTAATTCCCCCCACTCAGTATTTATATATAATGTACCTGGTGCTGGAGAGCTCATCACGGGTCCAACGGTGCTCGGAGATGCCATGGTTCCGGGGAATCTCATCTGTGCTTCCCCTCCATATCTGATCACCACAACAACAAGCGTTTAATTGTATGTGCCGGGCAAGTCATTGTTAATATGAGCATGTTTTAAAGATGTTTTCTGACCTGAAGAAAGCTCTGGTGGCCCACTGTGAAACCTCTCTGTCACAGGCGGCACTGGAACAGGCCAGGATCAGGGCTGTGCCGCAAGCCTGCTCCTCCTGTAGGGAAATTAACTCAATGATATACTGTGGGAAGCATCTTTGCACACTGCTGTAAGGCTGTATAAATGAAGTGATGATGCGTGTGTGTCATGCAGGCTGCTGGCTTATAGTGTGTAGCCTGAGAACATGTGTGTCTCATACAGGTTTAAGGGGATTTTAAACATTTTATAGAGTGAAAAAGCTTAGTACCCTGTGCAGCTTGAAGAAACGCTCCACCTCTTCACTATCTCCTCCGACACAGCTCACCAGCAGGTGGCGCAGCTGGTCTACGGGCCGCAGTTTTTGGAAGATATGACTCCCCTGCAGGACGGCAAGGAGTCTACAGTTAGTATTCATATTTTTGTCACACTTCGATTGATTGTGTGTGCAACACCATGGAAGCAGTTTTGACCTTTGCAGAGAGAAGGACAAACTTCTGGGGAGGGATGTTGTGCTGCTGGACCACCACAGGGGAGTCTGTGATGGGGATCAGGGCCATGTTCAGAGGAGAAGATATCTTGGACGGTCTCTCCTCATTAATGGCACAAAGAGCCCAAGAGTGTCCATCCACATTAGACATCATCTGCAAAAGAAGAGGAGAAAAAAGAGCCATGATGTAAGGTTGTTTCAGTGTAGCCTGGCTTTCAGGTGGTAAAAACTCAGCCAAAGGGAAATGATTTCTGACCAAGGAAATAGTATAAATAGCAGTAACAGCCAGCCTTAACTGACACCAATTTATTGTACATTTCTTATGAGCCCACCTGAGTCTCCATCAAGGGCTTCTTGAAGGGGAAGGAGTCATGGTTGATGCACCAGAGGATGTCGCTGTCTTCTGTCTCTGAAGCAGCCATCAACAGAATACCTGCAGGATGTAAACAAAGAAAAGACAAACGCTATTACAGGTATTATTTAATATTGGGGGTTGTTGACTGTTATTGGGTCCTTGTGGTGAACTGAATAGCAGATAGAAGAGTTTTACCATTGCTGTGTAGTGCCTTATGGACCTTTGCAGGTTTCTGGAGGGTGGAGGATGCAGAAAACCCGGGCGGCAGGCGGACATGGACCAAAGCCAGCAGGGTAGGTCGCACTGCCAGATGCCTCTGGTGTGGCTGGGCGAAAGGTGTAGTGCTGAAGTAGAGACGCACACCTAGAGGAAGGGATATGGTGCACAAAGTATAAAGATTTCATATAATCAACACACATCTTACTGTTTTGCTACCTTTCGTTACTCTATGATGTCTTTACCTGCATGAGTGACAGCGAGCAGGTGACAGTCTGACGATTCAGATCTGTCAATCACAGAGATCTGGATGATAGGTTTGAAGACTGAACGATCTATTGTCCTGCAAACGAAGGACAGACAGAAAATGATGTATTATCCCGATAAGGGATGTGAAACAAACACATTTAAGGATCAACAAACCCCGGACATACCTGGCAATGTTTCCAGCCGCAGCAACGATTGTGTTCTGAGACATGGTTGCCACACGACTCATGCCCTGCCCATCAGTGCCCAGGTCATACACCTGAAACACAGACAAGTTAATAACCAATTAATCACTGATATGTTCCCTAATTGATCAGAAACAGCACCACATGTGAAAATGTGAAATTTACTAAGCGCTATACCTGCAGGACGCCTTTCTCTGAGCGTGTGAAAAGGGTGTTGCGGGAGTTATCAATCGCAATCTGCACTATGGGGTCTGTGGAGGACAAGGACACCAAAAAGGTTACATTTCATTTGAATTAATGAAGAACCTTTTTTCACATGGAATTCTGTCCCTTTCCTCACCGTCTTCAGAGAAGGAGAACTGGAGCACGGAGGGCACGAGGAAGGACAGAGAGCTTTTAGAGTGATTGATCTTTCTGCAGCGCTGGCTCAACCATCCCGCCTCGGCCTGGTAAGCGATCTCGTAAAGGCAGCCGTCCTTTCCTGCCATAAAGATGCGCCCCAGGTCTGTGGAGGTGATGGAAATGATGTACGTGTTGTCTGTGGGGATGGAGAAGAGGGGGTCGGGAAGCAGCTGCATCGCACCAGACATGCTGTCATTCAAACCTGCGACAAAACAAAGTGAAAGGTCAGAAAACAGTCAAATGTGTTGACCAGTGTTACTCAAAGCCCACAATGACTTCCACTAATGTCTTGTTTATATTTCTAATACATTAACTCTCAAAACCAGAAAATATTCACAATAAGCTGGAACCACAACATGTAAAGGAGGACTCACCAGCCTGGCTCTTGGGGAAGCTCAGCCCGAGGATCACTACATCCACAGAGGTGGCCAATACTAATAGGTAGTGGATATGTGGCTGTAAAATCCCTGAGAAGGAAAACACAACAGATAAACATTATTCAAATGAAAGCGCTTAAATAAATAAAAAAGAGTAATCAATGCTGAGTTTACACATACCTTGTTTTGGTTTTACAAGGCCCACTGCGAGAATCGTTTCAATAAGGCCATCAAAATAGGCCACATCGCCTCTGCAAGGAACAAAGTAGAAAAAGCAATTCATTTAATCCTCTGCGTGAGCACTTCAGCTGGTGCTCATGATCATCACTGTGTCCCTTATAAAGTACATGCACTCACCCATCCTCATAATTCCACATAAAGATGTCATTGTCAATAGTCAGCCATGCTCGAGAGATCTCTGGAAAAACTCCCATCATGCAGTTACATTGCATATCTGTGAGACTGTTAAGTTGAAACTCAAATTCAACACAAAACAAAAAGAAAGTGGCCAACTAAACTGTGTGCCATATGCTTGATGGAAGCCTAAATATTTTCTGAATGATCAAAAGGATACGGCTGAACTGCTCCACCAGCTCCGGCGGCAGAGGGACTCGGCGGACTGCACTGAGCTCCGGGAGGTTTGGCACACTGAGTAAACCCGGTCCCTGGAGCGGGTAGTCCATGTCCGACACTCCAGAGAGGGATGGCATATCTGTCAACACATACAATAACAACAGATCAAGCACTATCCAGGGCAACATTTAGTCACAATACAACAATTTTAAACATCAAGGAACATTTCAGAGGGAAGATTTTGTGTGTTTGAAATGTTTTCAACATTCTACCTGGCCTTTGTTGTTCCTGTTAATAAAAGGGCCATACAACTGTTATGTTTAAGAGGTACATAGTTTCCAAAAGGCACAGGATTAACGAGAACACATATGATGTCTGTAAATAAATGTAGTTAGTGTTTGATCTTTCTCTTTATACAGTTAGTGTGAAGAACCAATCTAAATATCAGTGTATTATTAGGAGTTAATATGGAAAAGGATCTCTCTAATCGTGATCAATGTTTCCTCTAACAGTGACTGCCTTTACTTTCAATAGGACATGATCATATCATATTCAATTACATAGGATCATTCCTGGGAAATGTATTTACGTTAAAACAATCTATATAAGCAAAAAACACCATTCAGTAAAACCTAAAGCATTATTTGCTTTCAAAAACATGATCATACCTCCTACGTTATCCCATCATTTGTACTTTGGCATGGCAGCCCAGGTGTAAACAGAGCCACATAAGTTTGATAGCTACAGCTAGGTTTCTCTGATCCATCCCTCCAAAAGACTCACTGTGACAGGGGACGCTGAGCAGCTCCGACAGGTCAGGAAAGCATCGGTCCTCCTGCAGGTGTTTGTCGATCAGCCGGGAAGAGTTTTCCAGCGCTTCGGCGAGTGCAGCTGCGGGGCTGCTGGGTCCAGCGCCGGACGGCATGGCTGAGCTACCTCCGCTAACTTACCTACAGACAGAAACCGTTGAACCAGAGTTTAACGACAGTGTAAGCAAAGTTAAGCCTGATTTTAAATCGTAATAATAAAGATTTATACTGCCAACTTCGCAACAAATCAGACGTTGGTGCTAGCTAATGTTAGCAGACTGATGGAAGACTACCGGTTAGTTAGCCCACTGCTAGCAGTCACGTCTTATTATTTAGCATGCAAGCTAAATGCTAGCTAAGTGTAAATTAAGTGTTGTAAAGTGAACTCTTTGCTTTACCCAATTGAAAAGATTCCGCGTAGTAATGGGTTATTTGGCAAATAAGTTTTGTTCGCCACTTGAGCAGCAGAATTTGAACAAATACATATAACCAGCAGCCCGCCAACCTCATGCACACACAGCGGCAGAGGTGAAAGGTTTTTTTCCGGTGGAGAAACTTCTTCTTCGTCTCCCAAATCTTTAGCTGACTGGGACAAGTAAAACGTTATGATGCCACCTACCGGCCAATGTTATTTTATCTGACAGCACAAGGTCTCTAAAATTAATAAAATAAAAATGAAATAAATAATTTAATTCAACTCGACCTGTTGCCTAAGTGTGCAGCGAAGAGGTAAACTTATTCTATCATAGAATATATATTGTTTCTCTTCGTAAAAATATTGCAAGTTGTTTTGTTTTTTATTTCAGCTTCAAAATAAATAAAAATCTGATTCCCTTGACATGATTTATAATAACTTTGTAGCACTTTTAAATGTTATAGTAAACGTGCATGTTATGAGGTTTCCATCGGTTTCCAAGAACTTCCTGTGTTTCTCTGTTTTCCAAAAACGAAGTGACTTTATAGCAGTCATAACTTAAAGCATAAAGAGAGGGGAAAGGAAGCAGAAAAGGGGCATTCTTGTTCGAATGAATAATCATCTGCTTGATCTAAGCCAAAAATACAAAAAATTCTAAAGAGAACCAGAAAATTGTACACAGTGCCTCAAACACTAGTGGAGAAAAAGATTTTTATAAAATGACTTGCCAGCTGCTAATGTGCACATCTTTCCAGTCATAATCAAGGCAAGATGATCTGTGATGGAAAAACATTGGCAGCCTAATGAGAGAATTAAATAACCTTTTAAGATGGTGTTCCTGAGTTATGGTTTCGGATAGAGTTGTTCGCCTACCAATTAGATCTGTAAAGAAACCCTCCAACACTTTCTTAACTATTCTAAATCTCCGTCAGACAGGTGGGCAAATCACAGTGCAGCCAAAAAAAAGAAGAGGCTGTCGTTTTTCAAAATGACACAATAACTTTTCTTAGGTGAGGAAAAAAACGCAAACAAGTAACAAAGACGTAAGAAAAATTTATTGCAGTATTTGTTTCACCAGAAGAGCGGGGGATAATTTTTTTCTTGCTGTGTTCTATAACATCAAAATCTATATTAAAAACAATATAACTTCCCCTGCATATAGGCACAGATACTGCACTGCTCTTAACATAAATAAAACATATCAAAGATACTCCATTACACAGTGTAGGTAAACAACAAAGTGTTTGAAACAAGAACAAAAAGAAAGCTAAAAGTTCTTGGAGCTCAGGTCAAGTGAATAAATCCATCTGGTGCTAGTTTAAACTCCAAAAACACTTTATTAAGAACATCATCATAACACTAATTTCCAACATTCAGTTTACTTTTTTACAGAATTATGTTCAGATATAAACATGTGTTTAGTTAAACTATGATACAGTGGGAGTAAAAATCAAACAACGAAGTTGCTGCACAACAGCGAAGGAACTCCCACACAATGTTTTCCCAAACATTTCCTTCTTGTGTTTTTCTCGTGTTTAACTTAAACATGTCTGTATTCAAACAGATCACAATACTTCTCCTCCATCTGGTCCTTACATCTAAAGAGGTTTGATTTCCTCTGTGAAACATACTGGGTCCGCACAGGTTTGGGATGTGAGGGGTTTCTGTCCGTTTCATTTGACTCTTACTCCCCGTCCTTGACAGCGTATAGATCCCGTAACGTCTGTGCCACTTTGTTCGACAGCTTCTGTCCACTTGCGAAGGATATTTTCTTGTAAATGATGTCTGATTCTTTGATGGTGTCAACCCAAGGCACCTTTTTGCGACCTTCCCGTTTCTTTACCTCCGCCCAGGACCCAGAATAAGAACCGGTCATCCAGTGTATGCTGTAGCCAGTTTTGATCCTCTGGATGACCCTGGCGATCTGTGGTCTGTCTTTGAATTTGGGACAGCAGAGGGCAATGATGTCCATGGCCTTTACTCTCTCCTGCAAGTTGCCTGTGTCCTCTGCCGACTCAACGCCTTTCTTCGGTTTGCGCTGTTGACAGAAGAAAAAGAGGGTGTCCCACATGAATAAAAACCTTATTACACAGGAGACACCACAGGAAAAAATTCTGTTGGGATAATGTGTGAAGCTGCAGTAAAATAGGAATCAAAGTTGAGTTTCTGTCTGCAACAATACATTTAATCCAACATTTCTTTGATTTTGGTGGAGGTCAGGGGCATTACATGGTCATATCATGTCAAATTGACATTCTGTACGGGTGGACAGAATATATCCTGTATTTAATCACGATAAAACATTTTCTCTTTTATTTCTTATGAACCTTCCTCAATCCTTCTGGTTTTTAACTTCAATTTGATATCCACCTCACTATTGCCCAAGTTGATGTGGTCTTATTACAGCAGAGTTAACATACACCTATGAGTGTTCTAAATTTGTTTTAAAACTCCTACCGCAGGGGGCTCTTCAGCCTCACTCTCCTCCTCCTCTGACTCCACTGGAACGGTGTGGTTATTGTGGTTGTGGTTCACTGGTTTTGGGCCCTTCAGCAGTGAAGTAATGGCTTTGTTTCTGGCGTTTGCATTTGCTTCACCCTCTTGGTCCTCTTCGTCACGATCCAAGTGCTCCATCAGGACCTTGAACTAAGAGATAAAACAGCAGATGTATTCGTCAGACTCCTGAAACTGAAACATGAATAAACATTAACTCAGAACATGGTGCTTGAATGCTTACATCCAAATACTGTTTCACAATATTCCTCTTGGTCTCGTGGCTGAGCTCCGTGTTGGCGAGATCACTCTTCAGGTACAGCAGTGTCTGGCCGGGGTTAAAGTGCACCTTAGATTTCCTGTTCACTGCCTTGTCGTACACTTTGGCAGACTCTGTCGGGGAATACTTCTGGATTTTGCTGAAACGCAAACAAAAAATAAGTTTAGTCTCTGTCATATAATCAGTTGCATTACTTAGAGTGGTCAAACCGTCCATTTTCGATGAGGCCTACCTGTCTGTTAAACCGTACAGATTCTTCAGATGTTGTTTGAGCATCAGCAGCAGCAGAATGCCCTGTGAGGAACTGGCAAAGTCCAGAAGAGGGTTGGAGTTTTCTGGCAGACGGCACATCACTGCATCCTCATCTTCAAAGTCAGAGTCATGATCCACAGGTTTCTTTCCCCTGTGCACAACCTCCTCATCTCATCACTGCTGCTGCTGCTGGAGGAGCTGCTGCTCTGCTCATCGTCCTCGTCTTCATCGTCCTCATCCGAGCCGAGCTGTCTCTTATGATGCTTCTTCTTCTTCTTTTTCTTCTTCTTCTTTTTTGCCTTCGTCTTCTCTTCCTGATTGACAGGCTCCTTCCGTAAAGACTGCACAGAGAAGAGAACACATACAAATTATTTAGAAGATTTATCACCCAAGCTTTTATTATCGTCGTAGAAATTAAACAAAGCTTCGTACCTCCTTGAAGGACTGGAGCAGGTTGCTGCCAGACACTGACAGAGTGATATCCACATGGTGCATAATGAAAAGAGGCTCCTCCTGGGTCTGGTAGGGGAAACAGGCTAAGTTGTCTGCTACGAACAACAGCATGTTCACCTCTATTTTCTGCGGGAGACAAAGAGTAGAAAATGGTAAATGAACTATGCATGACCAGCAGGGAAGCTTGGACCCTTGAAGGAACTTACTGAGCTGTCATCAAATAGGTTGAGCAGGGAAATGAGGAAAGCCCGTCTGTGTTGTCGGTTCCCTCGCACCAGAGCGTAGAGATGAGAGCAGAGCGCAGTGTCTGTGTCATCCTGACGAAAGCCTCGAAGCAACGGGCCTTTTGATCCATTTATGGCCTGTTGCACCTGATAGGACATCTTTAACCCTGCTACGGCCTTCATCTGTGGATTCACAAAGAAATACAACTCAGGATGCATGCAGATAATAGAGATAGAAATCCTGCCGATAACTATCACACATCTAGGAATAGTTTGAACAAAGTACACTATGAGATGTGTCAGAATACCGAAATGTGAAACCTTTCCACATTTAGTTTGCCGTTAATAAACCGTCAAGTCACTCACGTGGATGAAGCCTATATATTTCTTGTCAATCTCCACCAGTTGTTGATCGGCCTTGTTCTTCATGGTTGGCTCTGGGTCGGTTCCCATGGCAATCAAGTATGGCACACACTAAAAAAAAAAAGGATTTCAAATCAGTGAACAGCTCATTGGTGCTGAACAAGGACAAATAAATACATTTCTAACTAATATTAAAGTCAGTTTGCAAGCTTTTAATATCTTCACTAGTTTATTTATTATACACAAGCAAAGTTTCTGTCTATAGTATCCCCAGCACATCATTGGACATGGTCAGTCCAGATATAAACTGCTCTTCCATGTGAATCGAGGTGTTATGAAGAAATAAGAGGAATTCATGCATGAGTTGATGAGATTAACATATCTGTATTTAGCTAATGAATTGTAAAAACCTCCAACATTTTATGAGATTATCAACTGTTACTACAATCCCTGTCACTATGAACTTGAATAAAATCTTAAATAAGAACCACAAGCCGAGTGTAAATATGAACCTTTAGCTGTTTTAAAATGACTCTTCTATCTTTTCACAGCCAGTTTGAATGTGATTTATCGTTCAGAGCAAGTTGTGACTATGGGATGAAATAAATCAGTCAGACATCTTGCTTCTAAAATGTGTTGTATATGTTAGTCTTGTGTGAGAGGGCTGGCGTTAGCATACCTGCACAGGATGGATGAGGCCCTGGCTGAGAGTCAGTATGATGACGCTCAGGGCAAAGTGGCGAACGGTGGACTGTGAGTGGAAGAAGGACTCCAGCACCTGCTTCAGGTAGATCTGCATTATGGAGCTGCTCATGCCTGATGAGATGTCTCCCATTTCTTTCAGATCCTCCTCCTTGGCTTGACTCTTCCCTGAATTTAAAAATCAGCTTGATCAGTCTTAGAAGGTGCTACACATGACATGCTGACATAGAACATTTAAACAAAGCATTAAAAATATGGAGAAGCTATGAACACAGATTAGTAGGGATATTGTCTTTATTCCCAATGAGGGTGACAAGTGGGAGGATTTTGTTAAACTCACATTCACGATCAGCCACCTGCATTCGAGAGTCCTCCTCTTGCAGGTATATCTGCAGGTTCTTCAGCACCTGGATCTTCCGACTGACCGAAGTGTTTTCCTCTGACAGGGTGTTGTTATACAGGACCTTCACATCCTGCATAAACATGAGCTCTGGATGCATGATGAACTGGAAGCCTTGAGAGAATGGAAATCATTTAAACACGATCAATATAGAGGAATCTAAACCCAAAGACATGTGCAAATACAACAAGAAATTACAGTGATCATGTGATGTTAGTCTGAGATAACTTACCTAGACCTATGATGGCCTTGATCTGGACCTCTTCATCTTCATGAGTGGTGAAGTACAACAGAAGCTCCAACACTTTGTCCTTGATGACGATCTAGGTGGAAGCAGTGAGTCAGTTATGAGTCAGGTTCAACAGAAGTCAGGCGCATTCTTTAAGCAGAGTGCTGCTGTTTACCTTGTTAGTGCCCTTGAACTCCTCTTGATCAAAGTCAAAGTGTCGGCAGAGAGCCCCCACTGTGAAGAGTGAGCGCAGGAGAGTAGGTTTGTTGGTAGCCAGGGTGGAGCTGTTGGGGTCCTCTTGGTGCTGGGTCTTCAGCTTTGCTAGAGCTCCTGTAGAAAGATACAAATTGGCATTGAAAACAAACTTCTGTTTCCCTGGTTTATACAGATCAGTTACAAACATCTGGATATCAAATTTGTTTGGTGTGTTCAAAGCTCTTATGTACGTCCATGCGAAATGAGAAAGGGAGTGAGCATAACGTAACCCTTTATATTTGAAGGTGAATTATCATGTCAACAATAATAATCCATACGATGTGTTGGTGTATTTTGAATTGTTCTTCCCACGTCAAGCTGAATGCTGATTCTGGTATGAGAAAATGTGTGCTGCTTATGTTATAATTGATGTTTACAGAAGCCTTACCATAGTAGCGATTGAAACAAGCCCAGACAAACTTGTAGTTGTGTGTGACCTTGTTCACCACAGCACCAAGACAGCTGACACAGTGTTGTACGACCTGAGAAACACACACAACAAATGGCATCAAATTCAAATCTGTAACCTCAGAGCATGTTTTCTTGGGATATATTTGTGAAAGCTGTGAATCACACTGACCGTCATGCCATATTTGATAATGAGCTTCATCAAGTCTTCTTCTATGGTGGTGAGGAAAGTCTCACTTGGGTGCTCGATCAGAGGCACGGCCAGCTCCAGGATCTTTGCCACGTTACAGATCACCATGAAGTCGTTCTGGGTCTGAAATATAGATACAGAGACAGCTGCTCAGTCCAAAGCGGAGCTGCAGAATAAGTTTGTAGATAAGTAATGCCTTACACTCCTCCTATTTGCACAAGAGCGTGGGTTTCTTAATGAGGCCTGGTTGTAACTTTAACATTGTATGGTTGATCGTACAAAATAGAGTTTCTAAGCTTCATTTTACAATGTAGAGCAATAGAGTATTGAACATTTAGTATTTGAGTGATGGGATGTTTTGATTACACAAGTGTGTCTAGTTATATACAGCCACATTTTTGTGGTCCAAGAAAACAATTGATTTCTCACAATAACAGCAAATGTGGGTACAGGAAAAGACTGCGTTCATTTCATCTGGCTGCCACTAGATGGCCCTATAGCACAGCATAAAAACTGGTATTGTTCCTTTCTGTCCTGAGAGCAACAAGATTCAAAGGCCTTATTGTCATATGCACAGTAGCTACAGTGTAGATTTGGCAATGAAAAACTCCCCGGGCTACTCCAACAATGCAACAGGAATATATATATATAGAACATAAAACTAATAAAACCAATACAAATAGTGAAAGAAATAACAGAATAGACATAAAATACTGCAAGCACACTACGGAATGTAAACAAACACTGAGATAAAACGGATTGGAGAGGAAACCAAAGACACGGCAGCCATCCCCACCGGCGCCATGCTACAAATGATATCTCGTACTTTTAGAAAAGTAAGAATTTTAGACTATACATAACATAAGATGATACTCACATTGCTCTTGCTGGTCAAGTAGGGCTGCATGGTCATGGCGTGTTTGACCATCAGCTGTGCTCGGATCTTGCAGAACAGGTACAGAGTGGTGATGCATGCTACCAGACGACCTGAAGTGACCCCTTTGTCCTCACAGTCTGAAATCACAAAGAGCATTGATGAGTCTCAGTACAGTAATGTTTGACACAGACACAATGCAATACACATTTAGTATGCTAATATAGTATTGTTTTTATTACCTGCAAGAGTGTCTTCATATGTCAGTATGTGTTCCACTAGATTGTCCACCAGCTGAACACAGGCCTTCTTGGCGGGTTTGTACGACGCTTGCTCTTCAGACTTCAGCAGCTGAACAGATTTAATACAGAAGTTAGACACAGTAAGATGCCCGAAAAAACAGCTATCATAAAAACAAACACACTGATGGTGAGATACCACGACAACCACACAGGTCAACAACTCACATTTTGGAGAAGCTGCTCGAACCAGTCGTAGCCTGAATCTTTACATGCAGACACCTGGGATGAAATCAAAGCATGATACGAGTCAGGAAATTAAAATGTCAAAACAGGACAATGTTTTCTTATCTGGAAGACACGGTCATACGCACCACATCTGTGATGTTCAGGATCTTCCGGGTCATGGCGTTTTTGTCATGACTGGGTGTGGGGGTGAACCAGATTTTCTGGAATGTTTCATTCACCAGTTTCTGCATGTGAAAAGAAATGTATATTTTAAAAAAAAACTAACAGTGCCTCATGCAAGCAGCATTCAGATCATAACACACACTAACCTTGATACCCTCTTCATCGTTGACCCTTCGGATCATCCTCACACACATCTCAGTGACCTTGTGGAAATCCGGCTGCTCCAGGCAAATATCTCTCAAGATCTTGATGACCCTCTTCCTGACACTAATACCCGTGTCCTGTGTGAAAATGGATTAAAGGGAAGGTCAGCATAGATAGAAATATCTTTCTCTATTGCATTTCCAAACTGCTTAATTGTTGTAGTTCTACATTTGATCTGTAGGTGGCAGTGTGGGAGAATAGCTTTAACCTCAGTTGAACTTTTGCACTTTAAATGAACTTATTGGTCCGAGTTTGCTGAAGTCAGTGGGAAGGTTCCACTTCAGTTTGACTTATGTTAGCCATTGCCACTTCCACAAACCCCTAGGAGGGCAATGATGTGACCCAATCATTTTACCACCTGAGAATGAGTTGAAGCTCTCATTGAAGTGTTCAAAATGTAAAGAGAGAAGCTTAAGAAATTACCAATATCCTTTCGATGAGCATGTCATAGTACTGCTCAATGAGCTCCGGTCGACTTAGCACAAAGCGGCCCAGCAGCTCCACGGCAGCCTCTCGCACACTGGTAGAGTTATCCATGAGGCGACAGTGAACCCCACGCTGCATGTCCAACTGCAAAACAAAAAGGTTAAGAGACAAGTCAAAGCAAAGAAACAACTTACTGAACGTTAGGGCTGCTGGTTAGAATGAAGTAAACTGGTGACATTGTAATGGTACCACACCCAGGATTAACAGAATTTCCTGTTATTATTGTTAGATTCACAGTAAAAAAAAATGTTTTATATGTAAAATAAAAACATTTAGTGCTACTTCTATCAATCCAGTAGTATAAGCATCATGTAGCAACAATACAGGATGACTTACCCGTGCCAGAATACTTGGATCCACAGCTACTACTTCAGACAAACACTTCATGGCTTTAGTTCTGACTGCGATAGCACTCTCACCAAGCACCCTCAGAATCTATTACAAAAGATTTAGAAAAGTTAGTGACTACCAACACAACAAAATCTCTCACTGACCTTTATTTGCCACGAGTCCTCTCACCTGTGATAGATAAATATCGAAGCTCTGTGCAAACGGCCTCATGGAGGCCAGATATCTGACAATCAGACACGAGTCCTCGTATTCTACTGTGTCAGAGTTTACCCTGGAAGAAAAATCAGAGAGGAGCGTTCAGACACAGGATTGGAGATAAAGTCAACAAATCAGTGCAGTGATCCAGAGTGGAGTAACATTTACCTCAGAGAATTGAAGTCTGATGGTGATGTCCTGATGACTTTGCGGAGGAATTTCTTACGTGACTCGGACCGCTGCATAATCTCCTCAGTCGAGTCTACTTCCATGGAATGATGAAGGCCTTTCACTTCCTCGTCGTCATTCTGAGACTTTATCGCTTTCTCGGCCTCAGTAGTAGCATCCCTGAACCACTGGGCGATATAAAACTTCCTGGCAAACTATATGAAACAAATGCATACGTATGTAATTAAGAGGAAGATAAAGTAAAATACCAATCAGACATCAAGGAACCCTGAGTATCAATTCCTCACAGAATCATCAATGTTACTGAAAGGAATTCTGTACATTCGCAGTTCAGTGTATGAATATGAAACACTCACCACTAGGGATGGTTCTGTCTCAATGTTTTCATTAAGGTAGTACAGCAAGGCCTTCTGGAGTTGCTGGATCTCATCGCTGCCTTGAGTCTGTAAGGAAATCAATAAACCAGAAGCACCTCAGAAGCAGTTCAACACCAGTATTAATGTGGCTCCCTGAAAGTAATTGAGTAATCATCTAGTCTACCTCTTTGAGGATGCGGTCAATAGCCTTTTGGTCCATGTTGCTATTGACAGCATCTTTGCGCAGGCGAGATGCCACGGTGCCGAGGTAGTCGAGCGACGCCACCCTGAGCGCCATTTCTGTCTGCTTGTTACTGAACTGGTGCACCTGGAGCACAAGAAGTGGGGCAGAAATGTCAAAGAGGAAATCACTAGCTCTTTCTCCCGGATAGAGGATGGGTGGGGATACATTTAAAGTGATTGATGTGACTCACCAGCAGCCGGCCCAATAAACTGAGCAGCAGTTCAGCGACGGGCCACTCGGGCCTGTTGACTGCAGACAGCAGGTCATGAACAAAGTTCTCAAACAACGGCCTGTAGTCCTCCTCGCCCTGCTTACTGCCACACCTGAAACACACAGAATACATATATGTTTAATAATAGGTCTGAACACCAGTTTAATTACATTTTTCTCAGACGAAAAGGATACGGCACATAGTGTTAAAGTGACTTACTTCTTGAGAAAAACTGACAGGAAGTTCTGAGCTGTCCTCATGGCAGTTTCAAAAGAGTTTGTGATGAAGACATCTTTATCCACCTAGAGAAAAAAAGCACCCAATATGTTAAATCATTTCTGAATAGAAGCATAATTTCCAATAAACACGGTTTTAATATTTTCTAAATCTGTGGTGGTTACCTTCTTATTATGATCATCGTCTCCGTCCTTCTCTGAGGGAAAGTGAACCACACACTGGATGAGCTGAAGAACCAATGCGGTGACCATCTGGATATACACATCTCCTCCTGAATCGTTGTTTAGCCTGGGGGAGAACGAGACACAACTAGTGTTAGATTTACAGAGAATCGGGAAAGGACTTAATTGATAACATTTCTGATTCGTGTTATTTTATTTTAATGTTCACTACAGATATAGTAACCTGAAGTTCCTGAGGCTGCGTTTATTAGTTGGCAGTCGAGCCAGGGAGGTGAAGATCTCCTCTAGGATGAGTTGCCTGTGCTTCTCGTAGCGAGTGAACACCTGAGGAAGTGGAAAGCAAAGTTAATAAGCAAAACTTAACAATCAAAACACTGTGTGGCTAAATAGCAAAACTGGCTGCTGGAATCAAACGAACATTGCATGCCATGGAGACTTACCGCTGTGACTAGTGTGATGGCGCATAGCTGCAGATCATTGACATTCTCCACAAAGAAAGGTGTTATTCCCAGGGTCGACACCTGAAAGTGGGCACAAAAGCAATCAGGTGTGTTAGAACTCAGAGGTTAAACACAGTCAGGAAGTGAAATGATGAAAGGCAGGATAAAGAGTGTCACCTGGAGAATGGTTGTGTCAGTGAGCAGCTGGATCTCCAGCAGCTCTGACATGTTGCTGACAATATCACACACTTTGTTGTAGAGCATGACCACCACCTTCTGCTTGTGGCTGGAGCTCTTTGCTTTCTTGGACTTTGGAGTGTGCGAAGATCCTTAGGTGAGGAAGACAAAGAGAAATCAGAGTTAAAAAAGAGTGAACACATGCACAAAAACACTCCGTTAGATCAAGACTTTGTAGAAAAACTAAGAAGAAAAGTGTGCTGACCTCCATGGGGGTCCGATCTGTAGGCGGGGTCATACTGAGGGTACAGAGAGTTCTGCAGGTGGTACTTGGAGTACTGCAGCACCCTCTCAATCACGTCCTCTATGTAAACAACCTTGGGCATGCGTGGAGATGTCATGATGTTGAGTGCAGTCAGACAGGCATCAGCGGACTTAGCCACACGCTCCATGATGAGGTCACGCCACAACCGCTCCTCATCCAATGAATCATTATCCTACAGATTTTTTTTAAAAGGAAAAAGGTTACTGAAAAGCTCAAAAATAAAATCAGGTAGGCAACAAAAATGAGTACCTGGAAACTTACATGATTCATTAGCGTGGTTAGTTTGACGCTGTCCTGAATGTTCTTCTCAAGGATGTTCAAGAATTTCACCAGTTTGTCGGATGGAAACTATGGAGCAAACGAATGAATACCTTCAAACTTACACAAGCTTAATATCTACCTGTGTAACCATGTCAGTGCACAGACAAACTCCTCTTACCTTGTGGAAGATGCGCATAGCTTTGAGCTTAGTGGAATCACTGCAGAGCTCACTCAGCTGGTGCTTTCCGAGCAAGAGCTCTTCAGGTATGCCATCGTCATCTGCTAGTGGGCAGAGAGTTATAATAGTCACATTATTTTCTCAACAGTTCATCAAATGTCACGAAAATGTGGCAGCACTAAATGTTCACCTGTAGCAGTGAGGTCCACATCCTCGAGGCTCTCAAGGATGCTGTCCACATTGGCCATGAATCTCTTAAATGAGGATGAGTCCATCTTTTCTGTTGTATATAAAACAAATTGATTAAAAAAACTGATTTGGCTTTAAAATGTACAATTATTGTACAAGTAATCATGGTGGTAAAACAATACCCTCTGGTGTCAGTTTGCAATCATACGCCTTCCTGTTTTTCTGTTTCTCCTTCTTCTTCAATTTTCTGGCAGCTGAACAAAAGGAAAACAACATTTGTCAAATCCTTGCAGCAACTCACCCTGAAGCTCTGAATATTTATTAGACAAAGACTTTGGCCAGATGGATCATTGATTTGAGATGGCAATAATTTGAATGACAGCTGCCTGAAACAGCAATCACAATTTCCATTGGCCGACAGCATTCTCGTTTGTAAGGTTAAAACTGAGGTCATCTCAAAGATACTTAACAACAAACTCTTTATCCTTTGATTTATTTATATTTAGCTCATGGAAAATAAACTCACAATCAGTCAGGCTTGGAGTCGGGCTGCCTTCATCTGATTCACTTAGTTCACGGTGGCGGCCACCGGACCCCCGGCGAGCAACGTGGGAACCTCCACTTCGCCGGTGCTCTCCAGAGCCCGCCCTCTTTTCGGACTTAGATGGTTTGTCGTGACTTTTCTTAGACTTTTTCTTTGGAGCTGTAACAACAAGAAAAACACAGAACCCAGGTCAGAAAATAAAGTTAAAAACATTTTCATTTTTTATTAACTAGTGTATTCGTTAAACAATATTATAGCATAGGAAGTGCTTTTTCACATATTTTGTGGTATGTACAAGCATTCTTAGGTTGAATACTAACACTCATTTTCAGAGTAATCTTCATCTTCAGCTTTGTCATCTTCTTCATCATCATCATCCGACTCGGCGTACTTGGATTTCTTACTGATCATACTGTGATTTCGCTTGTTTGTCTTCTCACCAGAAGACATTTCTGTAAGAACAAGAGGTGCGTTAGTTTCTTGCACAGACACATCTGTACTTAAATATCCATCCACTACAGTTCTAGGGACATATTTCATCAACAAAGTGAATCGTACCTCTCCCTGAGGTCTTGGATTTGTGTGAATTCCTGCTTTCCTTGATGATGGTTTTGACTTCATCGATACTGAGTTTGTTGAGCACCACCAGGGGTTTGGCTCCCTTGTTTAAGCTCTCCACCAATGACACTCTCTCCAGCCTGACCAGGGGCTCGCTCTCTGTCAGTTTGCTCAGGATTTGGGGCTCTTTGTCTTTCGCATCGCGTTTCAATTTAGGGATCACAAAGTTCTTCAGACTCGACTTGCCCCCCAGCAGGTAGGCGGGGAACTCGCTCGGTTTCGCCTCCACAGGCTGCTGTTTGCTTCCAGCTGGGCCAGTAACGACGCTCTCCCCACTTTTCCTCTCTTTCTTATTTTGGGAGTTTTGAAGGCCGGAACTGTCTTTCCTCTGTCGGCCATTGAGGTCAGCGGATTTTCTGCTACCGTCCTGCTTCACTCTCGGGCTCTCAGGTTTAGTATGCCGGTCAGGAGAGGGTCTGTTGCAGTTTTCCCTTGACATCTTGTGCTTCCTTTCCCTGTCTCTTTCTTTATCTTTATCCTTATCTCTCTCTTTATCTCTGTCCTTATCTTTCTCTTTATCTCTGTCCTTATCTTTCTCTTTATCTCTGATAGTTTCTCTATCTTTCTCTTTATCTCTGATAGTTTCTCTATCTTTCTCTTTATCTCTGACAGTTTCTCTATCTTTCTCTCTCAAAGTTTCTCTATCTTTCTCCTTCTCTTTATCTCTGTCCTTATCTTTCTCCTTCTCTTTATCTCTGTCAGTTTCTTTATCTTTATCTCTGTCTTTTTCCTTATCTCTATCTTTCTCTCTTACCTTATCCTTTTCTCTTTCCTTATTTCTCTCTTTTTTCCTTTCTCTAATCTTATCCCTATCTCTATCTTTTTCTTTATCTATGTTTTTTTCCTTTTCGTTATCTATATCTTTTTCTTTATCCTTATCTTTTTCCCTGACTTTGTCTTCTCCATGTTTGGAGTTACGCTCCGCCTTGCTGGGGGTTTTCGGAGTCTCAGGTTGGCTGACGTTGGATCGATGACTGTTGTGGTTCTTTTCCTCTTTGTGGCGTAGGTCTGAATGCTTGTCATGTTTCTGACGCGGTGTTTCTGGCTGTCTGTCAACTTGTCCCTTGCCACTGGTAGCTTTGCCGTCATGTTTGTGTTTGGAATCACGCCGGCTTTCCTGCTTCTGTTTGGGGGTTACAGGTTGCCCCTCTGAGCCAGACTTCCTGGGGTTGTCAGATGGCTGTTTGATGATCCCAGGTCTGTTTTCAACAACTTTATCTGCATTTGCATCAGTCTTAGAATTTATGTGCAGTAGGTGGTCCTCACACATCTTCTGTGCTTCCAACACCACGACAGGCTGTCTTATCATTCTGCCAGCTTGCTGCAGATCAATACTGACCATCAAAGCAGGCCGACCGGCACCGTTACTCGCAGCATTCGTCTTCTTGGGTGTCAACTTGCTGTCAGCGTTGCACACTTGTACAGCGTCATTGGACTCAGCTCCGGATTCCTGAGGATACGAGTCTTGCTTTCGTTTCTTCAGTGGCTTATCTGCAATTTAAAAAAATTGAAGATTAGATCTTCTACCAACATATGGAAACTGATACAGAAAGCACAAGGCAAAGGCGGAAATACATTACCTTTATCCTGAACTTCTTTAGACCACCTTTCTCTCTCGCTGGCAGACTCACGGTCTATTCTCTCGATCTCCGTTAGTGTGTCCATCTCAGCGTCATCAAACACAACCCCGCTGACGCCTCCGGACTCCTTAGTGTTTGGCCGAACAGGAACCTGCTGACAGTTGGGCTGCTCCTCAGCACCTAACTTGTGTGACAAGTCCTGGGCAGACCTTGACAACTGATTAATGTTATTATACATCAGATCAGTTTCACGGTCTGAGTCGACCCGTGACCTGGGAGGAGTTTCTCCAGTTTCATCCAAGTCGGAATACTTCATTCGGGACAGTTTTATAGTAAGCTTGGCAGACTGTTTAGATGGAGAACTGACAATGTCGTACGAGACATCCTTATCCGTGTGCTCATTTTCTTCTTTACTCCTTTCCTTCTGCTTCTTTTTACGGTCCCCAGAGCTGAGGAGCATGTCAGCTGCTGCACCTGGCGGCCCATCGGGTGGAGGAGACTGCATGATGAGGGGTGGTCTGGACCCTGTTTAGACAAAAACACATTTAAGGTTAAGGCCACAGCACAGAATAACTCTTTGCAAAGAATGTACTGAATAATTGTGCATTACTTTTTATTTAAATTAAGAAGAATTGATCATACTTTTTGCAGCCTCTTCACTCCCAGCAGGGGAACACACAGACTGTGGGGATTTCACTTGGAAGGTGGCTGCCCTCATGGAGGGGTCATTTACCTGTTGGAACACCACACATTTAGTATCACGTTTAACAGTCAGCATCTTGTAATTGTATGTCCGATAGATTGATTCAATGCAATACCTCATTCCCCAGTCTGTGAGCCATGTGGATGTAGTCCTCATCTGAGCCTAGTCTCGCATTATGATTGGATGAAGTACCTGACAGCTGACCGGAGACCTTGTTGTCATGGATGGTTCGAACTTAAACAGAGCGAAAGAAAATATCCAGGTTAATAAGTGGTGACGTGCAAATGGCTCGTGTCTCCCTGAGAGATAGATTTATTATATCCACTTTTATAGACAGCTGCAGTTTTACCATGTTACATATAGAAAGTGTCAGCTTATCGATTGACCACAGGCTTCCACAAGTTCATTCACGACTTTCAAGATCTATTTCAGACCTAATTGAATCACATTTTTAAGTATTGTTTGTGTCATTTTTCCCTATATAAATATATGATAGATTGGAAAGGGGGAGAAAGAGGGTATGATTTTGCACTGTAATGCAATGAGGGTTAGACCATTATTTTTAATATTTGAAGTACATTTTGAGTGTCTTGGAACCTCAGGGACCATGTTTAAATAAATGTGAGGAGTGATTTAATGTAAACTAAGCATTTGGACCGTCGAACAAGAAGAAACACCATCTAATTGGTGGAAGTGTTTTCCCTCAAAGAACAGTGGGCAGATTTCCAAATGTAGTTACCTAGATGGAGGTGTATCTAATGTTCTGTGGGGGAAAAATGTGTGATCACCGCCTCAGAGCCACACCTTGAATAAGTACTATGTGTTCTGTAGTCTCTTTCAGAATCCCTTCCTGTTTCAGGAGGAATGCTCGAGTAAAATATGAATTCATGTGGTTAAACAAAATGGTAACGCACAGTACTTTTCTTGTTGGATTGTTTCCACCTTGACTTGTTATAACAATAGAGAAAATATCAGACAAAATACCAGTTCAACAACTGTTCTATGTTAGTCATTAAAATCCAAATGTTTGCTTTTTGAAATTCATCCCAAAAGTGTGGCGGGAATCTAGTGACATTTTTCTTGATTTTATTGGTGCTTACCTTGCTGTGTCTGTTGGTGTTGGGAATAACTGGGTGGATTGTACTGCATGTAGTCTGCAGGACTCTGAGGGGTGTACGGACTGGGTATAGGGCTGTTCTGCTGGGGGACGAACCGAGCACCTGATCCAGACTGTGGCGATGTAAAGCATCTGCAAAGGAGGAAGAAGTACTCCTATTATAAATACAGATACTTCTACGTCTTTATCATTTGACTGTATGCCGGCTATGCCTTACCCAGCTGGGCTTTGAGTTTGCTGATAGTTTGATCCTGGACTCCCATGCACCTGGTTTTGAGAAATCTTAAACTGTTGCACCATTGGCTGTTGCATTACACCTACGAGATAAGGATTTAAAACAAAACGTTAGTTCAAAGAATGAGCTGAGCATGGACAATTCCACAGCAACAAAATTTGCCAATATATCTTGGGAATAGCAACTCAGTAATATAGGATTACATATTTGATAACATAAGCTCTTCTTGAAATAAGGCAGCTCAGGTTTAACAACATCTTCAAAAGTGAAATAGAATAACAGTCTGCAGCTAAACCAAACTCCATCTACTCTATACCAATATATACCAAATAGTGTCACAAAACAACCACCATATCCAACGTCATAAATTATAATATTTATTTCCACTCTATTATATAAAGGGTTATATGTAGGGTTATATATAGGATGTGTTGCAGTACAGTAAAGTACTCAAGATTTCAGTCATACACAAGCTGTTTAGTTCACAATTTGCACACAGCTTTTCTGTCGTTTTTCTTTTTAGCACAAATAATGATTTAGTATAAAAGTGGGCACGAAAACTATGTAATTATAATCAACTGTAATTGCAGTCTAGTGCATCTGCTTATAAAACTAGAAAGGCTTCCCTTAACAGAGGTTAAAAGAGAAATGTTCAACTATTTACGGCAATTAGTCATATCATCTCTGATAACAAAACACAGCTAAAGCCTTTAAAAGCTGTGTATGGGTTTATTAGTACATATTTGTGTGTTGTTAAAAAAGTGCTATTCTACTCAAACAACTATACACTATTGCTTAAACTTTCTAATGAAAGAAGTGTATCTGGGCCCCGGCCGTGGCGCAACTGGCTGGGGTACCTGCACCGTATGCTGGCGACCCGGGTTCGATTCCCAACCCGTGGTCCTTTCCGGAGGCAAAAATCCCCCCCCCCCCATAAAAAAATAAGTGTATCTGACACGCTGTTTACCATACTAAGTGGGCCAGGACGAGATGCTTTATTCCCAGACGCCAAGAAAAGATGTCATCTCTGTGCTTGTTAGTTCAGCCATAGGACTAAGATTTTTTCCTACTGTACGATACAAACTTCATTTTCACTTTCATGCAATGTTTTCCTCTTGCAATACTTCTGCACCCAGTTTTAAAGCCACCAAAGTATTGCATCGGACCGAGGAAGTCATTGTGTGCAATTAGGTGTAACTAGTGATACTGAAAACCGAGAGTACTGAGTAATGTAATGGCTTGGCATACTTTTGTCCCCGAAGATTTTGGGGTTTCTGGACAGCAGAGTTTGTAGAAGCGCTGGCATGTCACCCTCAGGTTCATCATTCCCCAAGTTGTCCTTCAACTCTCTGAAAAACAAACAATAGTATAGTCAGGTTAAACTAGTGATTTAACTCCACTGTAAACAGTAAACTATTTAGTAATTTCACACTTTAAAACAACCAACTGTAGTAGCTACTGGCTACTGGCTTTTGTCTATGTCCATTTTTAAAAGATGTTGTGAAACATCAGCAATTGGTACTTACATGTGTTCGGTGGAGACCTGGTTGAGGCTATGGGCCAGCTGAGTCACCAGATTCTCGTCCCGGCACACCAGCAGGTTGCTGACCTCTTCTGAGATCCTTCCATTGTAGAGCAGACTCTTAGCAGTGGTGGCAGGCAGAGGAGAAGGCAAGGGCAGCTGGTTCAACACTAAAAGGATGATACACAGACTAGTTAGGTTGGTTGGAAATTAAAAGAAAGAAGGATGGGAAAGATTTAAAGTAAAAAAGGTTTTGGAAAAGTATTAGTAGACCATGCAACTACTTGGTAGTATTGCCAATTGTCAATGATACACTCTAATTCTCTTTTTAGAAAGTACATTTTGGAGATGTTTATTTAAGATTTATATAGTTTGGCTTAAATGTAATGGATTTAATGATGGTGTTTTAACATTTCTAATCTGTTTCACCATTTTAAAGACCTCAGAATACATATGGAAAAATACTTTTTTTTAAAGTTTTGGCATCTTTATAATCAAAAAGCCATCAATATATGTAACATTATATTGAAAGTGAATGAAAGAAAGAAAGGTCCATCAACCTCTACATTTATTAAGTTTGATTTTTACAATCTAATGAAATCAAATATGAAAGTTCTGCAATCAAACATATCTTTTTCATTGGTGTAATTGTTGCTTCAGCATTTTTCTCAAATCAAAACTAGTTTGAGGTCTGTAAGACTACAACTTCCCTTTTTTAGGAACATAAGCCACTTCACTCGTCTGCCCTGAAATCAGTAGTAGTGAAAACATCATAATTACCAGTATTTAGCTTCCAGTCTAACTACACATTATACTAGAAGCACTAGAAGACTTCACATAGTAACATTTTGGCAGTCAAGAATTCCTTAACCTCGCCATAACTTGGTTAAAATGTTAGTATTTAGGCTGTGTGGACAGCATTAGAGAGAGAGGATGTTGCACTTACAGTCTGTCAGGCTAGCAATTCCAGCAAGAGTAGTGATGGGAACATGAGGCATATCACCATTCATGCTGAAGATGAGGTCAAGAGGTCGTGTCAATGCACAGGCTGCTCAATATCACCAATCTCTTTCTATTCCTCACATCTCCAAATGCTGCGGAGACAAAACAAAAAAATGGCAACACACACTTTTACATAATGTTCACTACCATGAAGGTATCAATGCCATTGCATGCAGCACTGTTCATGATAGGAGTATGAGAATTCATATTTTTCCCATATAGCTATTGTGTGCTTCTTCTAGGATGGGGATATGAAGATGTGTCAGCTTATGGGTGTGCATTATTACACTGCCAACATAACTGCAACTCTGACTAGACAGTTTATACCAGCCTTATAGCAAGCCTGGGCATGCCGTACAAGTTATTGATTAAAGGCAGCTTCTGATGGCAAACCATCTTTTCCCCTGCTGGTCATTCTTCCTCTTTGCATACACAGCTTATACGCACAGTGTGTGTATTTATTTACGTGCGATATTCCAACTTAGGTCAAACATTACATAACTGAAGAAACATACAATTAAAAAATATTAGCTCTCATACAAATGTCGTGCAATACAGTGGTGACAAACATAGCTAGCTATCTGGTAGAATTAAGGATGAAAAAAAAGTTACAACAATTGTGTCTCACTCTTTCGGTCTCTAACTTAAAACGTCAGCTAGTCTGAGTTTCTATTTATTGACGTAAACATGAAGTCTACTAGCAAAGATAATTCAAAAAACCTCGTAGTTTTGGCTAAAATGATTTCTTTTGTTACAGTATCAGTTAAGGTTTCCGGGGCTGACCAAACACACAACAGCAACATTAGCTTATCTTATCCCCACATATGACGGTATTATTACTCATTTCCTATTATCTTGGCGTTGTAGACACTTGCTAAGAGAACTAAAATCATAGCTAAGTTTACAAAAGTGACTAAATCAACTCGGGGTTAGCCGATTAGCAGCGACTGGAGATGTAGTTAGCTAACGTATGCTAACTGGAAAGGTGCTGTAACTTGCTTAACGTTAAGCTAGCATCACCGGGAGTGCATCAAACCCGGTTAGCATACTCTGTATCGCTCTTTTTTTACCGTGCAGGTCGTGTATGGGTTTAGATTTTCACCTCACACTTACTATGGCCTTCCCTGACGCATCTCTAGCTCACAAAGTGGACCTCGGACTTGCCTTAGGAAGCGTAACCCCGACCCGACGCCAGGGAGGCAGGGGTACAAAGCAAAGACCCCATCACAAATCAGATCGCCTTTAGCTGATCCCGGTAACGGTTCCCAACGGCAGCCTGAGAGTGTCTGACAAACCGGAAACACTCGGGGAAGGTGAACAATTCGTCTGAATAGAGGTTGTTATTGTTGAATCTGGCTTATTTACCTCTGGATGTGATGAGAAAGAGAAGTGGTTCTGGTGGTGTAGGAGGAGGAGGGGGAGGGGGAGGAGCAGGAGTAGGATGGCAGCTGGAGAAGAGTCTCTAGCTCCCTCTCCGTCCCACTGTTCAAACAGCTCCTTCGATTAACAGCTAACACAACGGCAGTGATCCCTGTCGGGAGGACCGGGGGCTTCTGTTCTCTCTCACGGTGAGCATTTCTGCTGGGAGCCGGGGAGCATCCTGTCAAAGCCAGGCGACGAGTTTATCAGACGCTGGATGTTGTCTTTGCGAGTTTATTTTCGGGAATGAAAACAATCGAGGAACAGAGAAAAGGGGGATCCACATTGTCTACCCCCTACCTCTCTCTCTCTTCCTCTCTTTCTCTATCTCTCTCTCTCTCTCAAAATGCCGACCGGAAGAACCGGTAAAGGGAATAACTCCCTCAACCGGTGAGGAGCCAGGCTAATTAACATTGGTGACCATTGACAACTAACAGCAAGGACCTCCTGGATACCTTTAACGTTATTACGGTGGTACATTTTTTTAGAGACAGTATGATACATGTCAAATAATGAAATGAAGTGCCTTCCAGTCAGCAGCTATAACGCCATAATTGATGTATTAAACTCTGCACAACTGAGTTAAAAGTACAACAGTTGTGTACAATAATGAACTATGTAATAACAATTCAAATCTGATATTATTATTGCATATATGTAGCTACTTTTCAACATATTTTATAGACCACTCCTGCATGGTAATAGAACTATTTTTTAAGCATTATTATGTACACTGTGTTATTGTCATATACCCATATACATATTTCTCATTTATATTTACCTATTGATTACTGCATGCCTATATATATATATATATATATATATATGTCTATTCTACAATGGGAATAACTGTAACTTAACCCAATTTCCCCTAAACTAAACGTGTCATTATGTGTGTTTTTTTTCTGGTCAGATGCCATTCACTTTTTGTCTTTCTAAAGAGAAGTGAGGTATGTAGGCTTATCATCACAACAAACATCAGCTGACTGCTGCCCACAAAACAACTGACCCAGCATTACCCAAAGCTGCTAAAGTTAGGGTTTTTTGCATTTCTCCAAACTGTTCAGGGCTGTAGAGGTATAGCAAAAAGTGAGTCAATAAGAAATATTTATAAATGTATCTAATAGGCCAACATGTAGGCTTTCTTGATAAGCACTGAAGTAGTAATTTTACAGCTTGAGACAATACTGACTCAATTTCATAAACAGGTTTTGGTCTCCCTCTTGTGGAGATAATTTGAAGTGCTTTTGCATAGTCAACCAAGTTTTTCAACCTTCCAGTTTGTGTCTTATCCAGTTAACCCTTTTGAGGGTCACACTTTCCATTTTGATGATCAGATAAAAGAATGTGTGCAGTTATTTTGTGATGATGTAAACAAATAAACAAACAAAATAAACACTTTTTATGTAATTGAGATTGATCCACTGTACGAAAAAAAACACTTCTACACTGAATTGTAATCTGGATGAAGTCTTATATCAAGGATCAATTGGGTGATCCATTGAAAAATTAAACTTTATTTTTTTTATTCATGAGCATAATGGACCATATCATATGACTCTTATCTGAGACTATTAAGGATGCCTTCAGGGCTTTTTCTGTGCTATAGCATGTGATTTAGCTATTGACTCATAAAATGCATGTCATCTGGATGTTCTTTCCTCCTCTGAAATTGGTTGGCCGAGTTCATATCTTTGCACCAATCACAGTTTAAAAACACTGGTATTTACAGTATATCAACTTGTATTTTAACAGGAAAGAGACAACACTGAGCCTCCATCTTTCTTAAAAGGTTACATTGAATACTTCTAGATTTAAATACCACAAACTGCTCCATTTAGGAACATCCTTATAGTTTATTGAATGGTGACCCTACAGCAATACATACTTCCTGACTTTAAAATTAATATGTTCAAACTGCATTACATCCATGAAAACATCAAACCACATTTAAAGAGCAACAGCAATGTTTTTGAGAAGTTTTGGTCTTCTTTCTAAGTGTAGTGACACCGTCTTGTCACAACTTGTTGTCCTCATGGTACACCTATTATTAGTAATGTCCTCAGTTGCAATACACCAGTTGATTAAAGGCTTGGTAAGGTTTATAAATTATATCTTTACAAAGATGAGATGACACATTTGAAATGGTATAGGGACATTTAACTGGAGCTATTAAGTGTTGTGTGTCACCTTTGTTTTGAAAGTCTAACATCTCACAATCCATAATATTGGACCTTTTGGAAAGAAAATATTTGAAATATTCATTGAGTTTCTACTTTGCTACCGACTCATGATAAGAAGCTTATCAACTAATATTTATTATGTAACCTTTTTGATACAACCATACTATTTCCAAGGAACCTTTAGCATGCTATCCCCAACAATTTGTTTTATCTATTATTTACACATAATCTATACAGTTACTGTAACTCATAGATTAGGGTATGTGGGAATAACAATACCACACATACGCGCGCGTGCACACACACACACACACACACACACACACACACACACACACACACACACACACACACACACACACACACATTCATATGAAAAGCCAGCAGCTGACGACTGTAGTTCCACGAGTGGATAATAATGTTGCGTTCAGGACCGCGGGATTTCACGGTAATTACTCTGCTTCAATGGGTTTATCCATGAGCCTCTAACCCGTGACGGTCATGAGAGTGTTCTGCCCCTCTCTGTTCTCCGGCAAACCGAGGCAAGATATTTGAGGAGGGAAGAAACACAGAGCTAGGGACCAAATCATTTTGAGAAGACATCCAACCAGAGGAGCTGCTCCCTGCAATCAAATTATCCAATTTGGTAAGATGATGTTTTTATTTGTTTCTCTAGCAGAGCAGTATTGTGTAAATCGTTGCTTTTAATGAATATTATAACCCAAATACTTATTACCTGAATTAGTAGGACATAAACATTGGATGTTGCCTTACACTTTCTGAAATACATTCTGAATTAAGTAGAACACTTACTGTTACTAAAATAAGTGATGCTGTCACCCAACAGAATAGTGACATAACGTGCTATTAAGAGATCCATATTGGATGATCGATAGATTTTCGATTGGTTTACCATATGTAAGCCTTTATTTACAGCCTGGATGTTATCTTCTATGCAACCTATGTTGAGTTGTAAAATACATTTAATTTCGATATGCATTTTCCTTGATCGTTTAAACATAATCACGTCTTTTTCATATTTTTTTAGTCATCTTGTTATCAGAATTACAGTGCTCACAGGCATCAAGCAGTATTTAAGAGAACGTTTAAAAAAAAAAAACTAAACAGGCCACATTCAAAAAGATATGTTTTCATAAACTCAACTTTTTTTTCCTTCAATTCAAATGCATAAAATTCCTACCCTAAAAACTTTAGTTAAAAGCCACTAAACATCACCACTGACACATGGCACGTTTAAGGCTTGTCAGGGAAAAGATTAACAACATATATCCCTTGAAAGAGTTTTAGGAGTAGGGTGAGGAAAGCAGCACATATTAGCAACTAGTAAGAATGGTCGAGGTTAACAAAGAGATCTTTCAAAGTTTTGGGGGGGAAATAGTAAATATGACAGGCAACATTTTCACAATATTTCCTATTCCTGCATCTTGATCAGATATAACTAAGAAAATAGTAATATGGTAAAGAGCAACAAATAAACAATGCACAGCTTCAGCATAAATAAGTGTGTGTAGACTATATTTATAACTATGCAACCTAGTTTTAAAATGTTGTGTTGGACAAATGCATTTTTATTCTTCATTACAGCAGACTTGTTTGATACACCATGACAGTCTAGCTTTAGTTATTATAAAGACACTTTATAAAACATGTGTTTACACAATGAAGGTCTTATTAAACTGTACAAAGTATTATTGTATACTTTAGTTTATATGGAATTTTCTGTTGATTTTCAGTTAGATGCCACGTAATTGTTCAGACGGGATGCCTCGTGGAGACTTCAACATTTATTTTTCCAGCAGCAGGCGAGGATTTGTCAGAGCTGAAGAGTAAGTGTAACTTTTTTAAATCAGGATATAATGCCTGTGTACCACAGAGCTTTTTGCATTATGATCTTACCTATATGGATCTATTATTGTGGTGAATATTATAAAACTGATGTTTTAATATAATAGATACAACCATTAACTGAAATTGTCTCTGTTTGAATTTTGCTGTGAACAACAGGGCAGTGGGTATAGTTCTGCTAGTGGTCATCCTTGCAGCTCTCCTCATCATGGGCTGCTGGTACTTTAAGAAGAGGAGTGGCTACAAAATAATCAGGGTGAGACTATTTTGTGAAGTACCAGTCTTTTCATGTTATACTTCAAGCAAGGATTTACCTGTGGTATATGAAAAGGCCGTCTTAATCTGACCTCATATATGTATGTTCTGTATTTGCATAATTTTTCCACTCTGCTTTACCTTATTTCTCCCCAATATATCAGGCCTTCCTCACTTCTTCAGCTGTTCTCACAACTCCTCACATCTTTCTCTTGCCTGCAGAGCCCTAGATCGGGGTCTCCACGTCAGACAGAAGTCCATTTCTCAGAGTCGGGAACTTCAGCAGATAACAAGATGGCTCTCACTGATTTCGGCAGCTTCAGATCATCGGTGAGGCACAGGAAGTTACCCCATCACTGAGTTTCCTGTATCACTGTACCTAATCAAGTATTTGCTAAGCCACGAGAAAACTGGCAACACAGTCAACACTGGATACATAGGATTACATTTGCCTATTTAAATTATAGCTATAATTTGTTCAAACATCATAAATCAACAGTTCCTAAACTTAAACTCTGTATACAGTTCTCTACACAGGCTACTTGTTTAGTACAAAAGTGTAAAACACGTGAAGCTGACGTAATGAATGCCTTTAGGGGGGATTAATGTGTCACCAGACCAAGGGTAGGTCTTAAAAAAGTTTAATTCCTGAGGGAGGTATGTGTATCCATGTGTGGGAAAAGTGAGGGGGTGGGGGCAGATCAGCACCCTCACATGTGAGACCAAGTTGGAAAAGCACAATGTCCATCAATGCTGCAGAAATCACCAGTTCTAAGAGTAATCGAAGTAAAGTATCTAATGTGATACAAAGAGCAAGATTGTTTAAACCAACAGAGTGCTGAATTCCATGTGTAGATAAAGCCTTACATTCAAAAGTAACATGGTTTGAAAACTTAATAGAGATTCAATGAAAATATATAACCTTGTCTGTGTTTGGAAACTTTGTTTACAGCCAATTCATCCAGATGTATTTGTTCCACTCCATTTCAGCTTCCTAATGCTCCTCCAGACTACGAAAAGATTTCTGAAGGGCCACTACCTCCTCCCTATTCCCCCTAAAAGGACTCCTAGAAAGATGTCTGAAGAAGAAAGGAAAATACTGGAGAACAAACTCTCAACTTCATCTGTAGTCTGATAGAATGTAATCTGTTGTCACTTTAGTGCCTTATACCTTTATGTACCATTATGTGGAACTATTCTATCCCTCACTTTGTACAATTATTCCCATGAACAAACACAATGTACTGTATATACTGAAGGTTGATTCAATAAACAATATCAAAAAATGATTCCACAAGTCTGTCTATAATGAAGCAGCTCAAACATACTTGCTGGGGACAGTTGCATTGTTTATTCCCATGCAGAAACGTCCACATTTGTTCAATGAAAATGTACCTAGTAAATCTTTTTATTAAAAATCTATATGGTAAAAATAAATAACTGAATTCAAAACATTTTATATGGGGTGAAACATGTAATACAAATGTATCTATTAGATATTTATATTTCTAAAAAGAAAATTGCAGTTGGAAAGAGGACGACATGACATGGACTTGAACAATCTGTATTGTTAAACAGACATAAAGTAAAGCAACTTGTACCGGTGAATAGAATATTTACTATTAATTATTGAAGCAGTATGTTATGGCATTGAAAAGTATTACAAAAACTGTTGACTTCATTGCATCTACCTTCCCTTTGTACTGCTCTTTCATAACAGGCGTCATTACTGGCCATCACGTTAAGAAAAAAGGAAAGTCTCTAACATTCATCTTAGGGCAACCTCCCCATTTTTCACTTGTGAAAACCATCAATGTACACATGTTCAGTATGTCTGATTGAGCATACCGTTTACCTATAGGATGCTCTAACCGGAGGGTATAACCTACTACATTCTAAATGTAAGTCGAACTACAGCTGGATAGCAGTTCTTTTTCAACTCACCCCAAGATTTCTACAAGCATTGGTATGAGTCCTGGAAAAACTAAGCAGCTGAAAGGTCATCTGAGTCGTCACATTGCTGTCAAAGTCTGAGATTCTTGTTTCACTTTCCGTCTGTGTGTGAAAGTTGTAAAGAGGAATCATGTGTGTGTAGTGCTCCAGTGGAACTGTTGGGGGAAACCAGTAGTGCATCCAGCGGTTTGGGGCAGGCAGTCAGCTCAACTGGATTGACCCGGCACTGAACTGTGTTCAAAACGGCACCATCAGGACTAATGAGTAGCTTGGATGCTACACTGGTATGCAGAGAGTGCTTTTCAAGTGCTTGATTGGTCAAAATGAGAGGTGGTCGGATGGTGTTTGTCTTCAGTAATGTGATTGGTTGGGCTGGAGTGCTGATTACAGTGCTGCTGGAGGAAGGAACAGTGACCACAGGTGCTGTTTCACAGGTGTTGACAGTGCTTCCGTTGGGTGGAACTGTAGCAACAGGCAGAGTCTGCATCCTAGATACTGCACTTACAATTGGAGGGACAGCCACTGTGGGCAGTACCTGTGTCCGTGTGCCAGCAAGAACTGGTTGCATGACTGCAGGCGCCATGTTTTTGACTGCTATGTGGCCTAGTCCCATGTGCAGTAAAGCCTGTGATGGAGCTGTGGAGGAAGCTGCAATTCCAACTGCTGTCTGCTGGGGCTGTGTGCCTGGGCTTGTTGCTGAAACCATCTGCTGGGCAGGAAGAAAAGAACGCAAAGCTGGGGCGCCTGCTGCCACAGGGCTTGATAAAACAGGCAATGATGATAGAGGTGCGGACAATGTGGACAAGGGGGGTGCTACTGCAGGTGAAATGGTAGATGAACATTCAGCTGGCATGGGAGTGCCAGCAGCTAACCTGAAGGTAGTGAGTGCTGAGCCGAGAGCAAGAGAACTGGTTACCACTGGGGAAACTAGAGCTGGTACACTTGGTGTGGATGAGACAAGAGAGGGTGTGCCTCCAGGTGGAGAAGCAAAAGCACAGGCATGTGCAGTTGCCAGCCTCGGCAGAGCAGACACGACATTTGTTTTACTGGGTAACCACGTGGAGCTCAGACATGGCGGGACATTTGAAGTATTTGCTAGCAACGATGGGCCAGCAGCAGGTGTGCAAGCTACAAAAGGGGAACTCACGGCTGGCACACCAGGCAGCTTGGCAGGGCATTGGGGTAAATTTGGTGCTCGAGGGGCTACAGTGACATGACTTGCCACTTGGGCAGGACCTGATGCTCCAGGGCTGGCAGCAATGGCAGTAGGCACTTTTTGTGGTGCAGGGCTAGAGATGATGAGGACATGGCTGCCTGGGCCCAAACCCTGAGGAGGGACTACAAACCTTGCATTATTGAGGAGGATCTGTGTACCAGCAGCAAGGGGTTTAGAGGTGTTGATGACTATCCGCTGCTGGATTGTGCCAGGAGTAGAGGAGGTGAACGGGGTATTGGTGGTAGATGCCGAGGGGATGGTTGTTTGGGGAGATGAGAAGGTAGTGATTTCTTTACCAATGCCACTTTGGATATTTGAATGTTGGCGAACAAGCATGGATGTGGAGGTTTGAGCCAGGTTAGTCTGCACAGCAGTAGTTACCTGAGCAGGTGAGTTGCTGAACAGGCGACCTGCTGGTATACCAACTTCCTTCTTGGTGATGTTTCCTGCAGGCAGCGTGGCAGCAGTAGATGTGGAAGAGAATGGTTGGGAGATCATGCTGAAGGAGGAAATACACTTAAGCTGAGAGCTGGGGGTCTGAGACGCCTGAGAGGCAAGCTGAGCAGAACAGCTTGTAATGGTATTTGAACTTGTAACTGGGACCAGTCCAGTGGTGGTGGCTGTCAGACGGGTTGTGTCTGGTGTGCTCTTAGTAGGAGAGCGCGACAGGGCACCTATGGTCTGTCCAATGGTTGTCGTCTTCCCTGACAGCTGGATTTGAACACCTGGAGACACATACGAGATATCCGTTTGATTAGTTCAGCACTGACAATGTGGCTGAATTTATGGCATACTACTAAACACTGTAACATAAAAAAAAAAACTAATGTAACATCCAAAAAAATAAATCTAAAATTAAAATTAAAAAAAGACATTGAATTCAATATTTATAAATAGAAGTGTCCCATTGTTGCAACGTTTTCTAGGGCTGAAGCTACCAATTGTTGAGTATATCTTCCAATTATTTTAAATGAATAAATAATTGTAAAAAATAAATGTCAAAAAATAAAAATAAAACACAGAATGACAGATCCAGATATGGTATCAGGTGTATGTATGTATATATTGTTGTTACCATTTATGCTTGAAAACTTACTGAACCATTTAAATGAAAATCAAAATAGTTCCCAATCTTTTTGTCTATTTACTAATCATTTCAGATTTTGAATTTACCGACGGAATCCAAAACTAAAAATACAGCAGACATGAGAATACCATTAAAACATCAACTCAGACAAACCCACCTGAGGGCAGAGCAATGTTCTTGATCTTGGACAAAGCTTCCGAGTTGAGCGCAGGTTGGCCTGTGCTTGACCCCATCTGTAGAGTCTGACCTGATGATGAAGTGCTCAGCAGCTGTCCACTCGCCCCTGTTGCTATCGTCTGCTTTGGGAAGCTTCCCATAGAGGTTGGCGATGATGTCGCTGTGGGTTGGCTGATGAACATGACTCTTGAACCAGGAAGTGATTTGGTGAAAGAGGGAGTACCTTTTGATAGGGCTGAATTAGAGGAAGAAGAGGGCGTAACTAGGATGAATTTAGTCACTTGGGATCTCTCCTCTGTACTGGCCCTCTTCACACCAGTCTTGCTGATGAAATCAGCTTGTGTGAGAACTTGGGGAACACCAGAATTACCCAATGATGAGACAGCAACAGGGTTTTTTCCAAATGAAGCTGGAAAATGAGAACCAGGAGCAGAAGTCTTTGCTGAATTTCTCAATCCAGCTGATGTGATGGGGCCTTGATTTCCTGTAACCGTAGTGCTTGACGTAATGCTTCCTGGACCTGTAACAGGAATGCCACCAGTGAAGGCAGGAACCTGCTTCTGATTTTGGGCCACTGGTATATTGGTCACTGCTGGGACGGTGCAAGGGGAAGTCTGAGAGGGCGCCGCATGAGCCTGTGATGTCTTGGACACGAGGAAGGCTTTAAACTGGGGTGAGATGGTGATGACTGGACTGTTGGTCAACGATCCAAGCGCATTCTGGTCCGAGGAGGTCTGGACCCTGACGATGCCTGTGTTCCCTCCTCTAGTTGTAACCAGGATGGACTGCGAGTCACGGATACACACAGTCTTCAGCTCCTGTTTAGGGTCCGTGGATTTATCAGGCTCAGTAGAAACTGGAGTTGTGATTGGTGATGGGTTTGGCGTGACACTTTGAGGTTTGCTAGCTTGGGGACTGCAAACCTGTATCCCCTTGAGCCCTGCTGTGTTCAGATGAGGGAGAGCAGAAGGAGAAGGTGTCCTGGCATCTTTTAAGGGAGCCACTTGCTGAATAGGGATTTTGTTTTCGGGAATAGTGAACCCAGGCACATTGGTAGAGAGACAGAAGGGGCTGGCCACTTTAGAAACGGGGACCTGGATGCCCTTAGAAGACACATTTTCAGTTTTATGAAGGAGAAGCTTGGAAGGCAGAATCACCAATTGCTGCATGATCTTCTCCCCGGTGTTCTGGTCCAGAACAGGATGAACAGAGATCTTGACTGGGCTCTCCTTCCTCACAAGGTGACCCAGCCTCTCGGGTACGTTGTACACTACTTGGACAGGACTATTTTGTACAATCTGTGTTGGTTTCCCCTGTTGTGATTTCGGAAGAGCTGCCCTTACTGTAGCAAATCCTGGCTGTCCTAGTCCGTGAATCTGCATTTGTCGCGAACTGGATGGAGAACATTGTGCTTTTGAAAGTTGTGTGGTAAAATCAGCAGGCCGTTTCATTAAGGTCACTTTGTTTCCCACACTCTTAGCCAGTAGGGTGGGGATGGGCGTGTAGCCCTTAGGTAGTCCAGTGGTGGGATGGAGGATGGGAGTTCTGGGTAATGATGGAGCCTGGGTTGAGTTTGAATCCCTGGATTGATTTGATGATATCAGTTCAAATCGACACTGGTGCCCAGATTCAGGGGTTGAATGATTGATACTGCTGCCAGCCTGACTTCTTGTCAGTGGACTGATGTGTGTCTCTGTGCTGGCCAGGGAGGGTTTTAGGTGGTTGGGGGGTAAGTAGGTCACCATATCTCCAGCAGACTCAGCCACAAACTCCCTGTTACTGGCTGAGAACATAATAAAGATGTCTGTTAGGGATGCATTGATTAATTAGCTCTATACGGGTATAATAAGATCAGAAATGTGTATCTGCAGCCTTAAGGAAAACACATTTTACAATTACAGCCAAAATCCAAATATAAGATGTGTATTTAAATACTTCACCTCCACTCCAAAGACCTCTTGGAACAATATGTTCCAGGTCTTCATCTTCATATTTTCTGTAATTATCCAAGGCTGAAACCAAACTGCTCTCTTCCTCATCCTCATCATCCTCATCTGAAGATGATGATGAAATGCACTCCTCACGCACAAAGTTGTTGTATTCTGGATGCTTCTTGAAATCGTCACATTCCTTTTTCAAACGAAGCCTGAAGAAAAAATTAATAGAGCATAGAGCTTTATCTCCAGTCCAGCAATCATTTGTTTTTAAACACAAATGTGGTCATTGCTCATTTTAAGAAATACTGTGTAAGTTTGTATCATCTTTCTAACACTATGTGAAACATGAAATGAGTATGTGGCGCTGGTGTTACTCTCATATGTCAATTTATAAACAGTTGTACCTGTTCCTTTGGAAGGCTTTTACAAGTTTGGGTTCCCAGAGTGAAAGCTCATTCAGTAGTCTGATTAGAGTGCTGTGGAGGTCTTTTACAGCTTCTCTCCTGTAGTACCACCGACCCTGTCAGTCCAAACATGCAGATAAAACCTTATTAAAGTCACCATGATTAAATATGAGCAAAGGTTTGACCGCATTGTATTTTCCACCAAATACAAAGAAGCTTCTCGAGCATGGAAGTATATCGTCTTTGCAGAACTACGAATGCTACCTACCAATCTCTTTTTGGAGCTCTCCAGATCATCAAGCTCATCTTCTGTCTTACTGATCAGCTCTCGCAGATCCTCCAGACTGCTGCATACCAGCTACAGAAGAGAAATAACAGTATGATTGAATAAGAAAATCGAAACAAAAAAGGATGAGTATGTAAAGACTGGATATAACATTTGATTGTTAATGCAAACTCATCAAACACAGCATTCAAATACACTCCAACACGCACAATTCAGTGCAACTACCTTAAATGATGGCTCAACTGAAGGTTCATCTTTAACTCTCTTTGAAGATTCCAGCTTTTTCCCTGTCAAAAAGATAACAGATGCAAGCACTGAATCAACAAGTTATTGTTCTAAAACTAAATATTAAATTAATTTAAGGAAGTATGACATAAACTCTGAGTTTTTTCCCACCTGTTTTATGTTTTTTCTTCCTGTCTTTTCTATTGATCGTTGTGGCAACTTTCCGCACCGCAGACTTGGTAGTCTCAGCTGGGGACAGCCTTGTCCTGTCTGCAGGCTGCAGCTGCTCGTGCTCTCCCTTCACCCTTGGCAGCTGTTCTCTCCCTCGCATTTTCTTTCGCTTTTTTTTCTTAGTCCAGATTTTTTCATTCACCCTCTCGTCACTTGAATTTGGAGTACTCTCAGAAGACAACTGTGTTGCTATCCCTGATGTGCCACAGCTGCAGTCATGCTCCTTAGATTTAACATTACTAGTTTTGCTTTTACAACAATCCAGACAGGGAGACCTTTGCTGTCCCTGACTGGGACTTTCTCCTCCCCCTTTGATTGATTTGGTAGGGGAGGCCAGACTCACCAAGCGAGCAGGTGACCTGCCTGTGTAGCTGTGCTCCCCTACACTGAGACAGGGCTCCTGTGTCTCTGCTTTAATGGTGCGCATTGAGCCCAATGAGAGGCCCTGCTCCTGCTTTAATGTCCGTTGCTTGGCTTGATGCTCTAGCTCTACAGTTGCCTTATTCAAATGTATTCCTGCATCACTTCCACCAATAGGACTTGTGTGTGAAATTGTTAAGGAATTAGTGTGTTTTTTAAAGTCCAATTTATCTTCCCAGGAGTCTTCCTCAGAGGACAGTGATTCCGACCTCTCCTCCTCCTTCTTCTTCAATGACCACGATATAAACTTTTTATCTTCATGTCCATCCCCATTTTCCCAGAGTGTCTCTGCTCTCACCTTTCCAAAGTCATCAGACTCTCCTGTGTCCATTGAGCCTTCATAGCACCCCACACCACCTGTAACCCCCTCTTCTTTCATTCCATCTGACTCTTCACCCTCCGTCCCGAGCTCAATTTCAACACTTTTGACCCACACAGACGGGAAAGGGAACACTGGGGTTGTGCTGGGGCTCTGGCAGTATATCCTCAGGTCTGCCCCACAGAAATGTGGGAAATGTATATAGGCATTGTCCTTGCTGTCATATCCCAAAATAGACTCCCTACATTCATGGATTGGCTGGGCCAGGAGAGCATCCTGCACATTTTTCTGTGTCTCATACACATGATCACACAGACCCTTCAGAAGCCATACTCGCTGGTAGAAGGGCAGTAAGTGAAAGGGTTTCTCCTCCAAAGGGCTCACCTCTCCAAGGGTACTGAAAAACGTGTGACAGAGTCCCAGCTGCTCAGCACGACCTGGCTGGTTATGGGAAGCGCCAACAGCTCGATACCAGCCCATGACCCGCTGCCTGAGTTCTGACTCCCAGCGACAGTAAGGCAGTACAGGCCGACGATGCAGAGTGGCCCTTCGCTGGTATGGGGACAGCAGGGAAGACATGATTTTGGACAGAAGGATGCTGCATCGGGGCATCAGCAAACAACGCTCAACATCAAAAAATACAATCTCTGGGAGATTAAGTGCAGTCTGAGCTAGACAGAGGAAGTGCCCTATAGCAGGGATTTCCCAAAGTGTGTCCACAGTGTGGGGGGAAGCCTGAGACAGCAAAGTCAGCTCCCACTCTTCCACCTCTTTGGCTGACATTTCCTCCGCCTCTTTTTTCTCAAGCTCACGTTGCCTGAAAAGTAAGAAAAATAAATGTATATTTTAAGTGGGTTTACAACAGTATGTTTATTTTTCTCTGTCAAATACTCACTCACCTCTTCTCCTCCTTGGCCTTCTGTTGTTCTTCTATCCGTAGGGCCTGGACCATAACAGACTCATGCCCACCGACAGTGATGGTAGCCAGGCTACGAGGTGCCAGCCTCCTCCTCGTGGAGGTACCCCCTGAACTTCGTTCCTCCTCTGCACCGAAACGTCCTTTAGAAGTCACTGCCAAGGTCGTCTTCTCTCGCAGCATTCTGGTATGACAGAATAAGAAAAAAATGGTTTCAATATGATTAAAGTTGCTTGATTGTAGCCGTCAGTATTGTTTGAAATAAACAGACTGTATATCTACACCACTGTCACCTAACAGCCATGACATTTAACAACGGTTGTTGAAAATGCATATGTTTGTTTACCTTTTTAACACATGTAATTGAGAACTATTATTCTGAGACCATAGTGTGCCACTAAACAGGCACATATGTTATCAATAAAATAACAGATATAGTTTAGACACTTTTATCTTATGCCATGTTGCAATATAGAATGGCAGAGATGTAATTCTACTATTATGTTTAGAAAACTTTATTAGATGGCGTTTTTTTAAATACGCTACCTACTAAATGTTTGTGGGCTATCCTTGACAGAGAAACATTTATTGACTTGCAACACTTACTTACAGGAACATGTGTCTATTTTGGGGGGTTTTAGCATTCACAAACTAATCAATTTACTAGAAAGTGTTATTAAATTGTGTTTACCTGGATAGCAATGTAAGCTTCTGCTCCAGCATGATTTCCAGCTTTTGAGCCTGTTTGGAGATCCAGTGGTCCACCCCATGGTAACGGTAACAGTTCTCTAACATCAGCCTAAAGTCTGCAACAAACTCTGTAATGGTCTCGTACTCTTGGTTGATAAACTTCTCCTCCATCCTTTGCAAGCACATCAATTGCCTGAGCTGCGCCTGACTCCAGCCCCGGACACCTCCAATGCCATGCTGGGCCTCCTGGTGGCCTATGGGCTGGAGGAACGGGCTAGTGATCCCTTTGTGCTTGTCCAAAAGAAAGCCATTGAATATCCGATAGGCTTGCTGCACCTCATAGTTCATATCCTCCTCAAAACTATTGCTGTTGGTGGAAATGCAGACCTCAGGCAGAGAGAGGTCACTGTTAGAAATCTCTGAAACGCCTTCATTGCTCAGAGCAAGGTGGTCAACCTCAGCAGTGACATCTTCACTCTCGCCAGGACAGTGTAATGCTACCATTGTCTCAATCTCACAGGTGCCATTACTGAGCAGATCCTCAGTTATGATCAAGTCAGTCTCTTCAGTTCTGCTGCTGCTCACCCATTTAGATTGTGAAGACATTATGTTGGAGCAAGGCTGCACGGGGGATGATTCCTGGGCCATAGCTTGGTCTTGGTTGGGGAACAACGGTTGACGACAAGCTGCTGTGATTTGGTCTGTCATATCCACCTGATCCATGATGAAGACACCTGAAGTGGGTAACAGGTGTCACATACACTGAACATTGATTCAATCAACACTCAAATACAGTTTTGACAAGAGGGCCAAATAAATCACGACAGATAAACAATGTTTACTTTGCATTTATATTGTGAGATGAAGAAGAAATGAGAGCAGGGAGATGAAGCGCTCCTACCGAAAATACCCGAAATGTGTAGGCTACACTACATATCCTGTCATAGCAGATGCTCACATTGTTAAAGACTTGATGCTATGAACACTGAAATGTTTTCATAATGTGATTGTTTAAAATATCTAGGAGTTAAACTCATTTTATCCATCTGCCTGATGTTTCCAAACTTTTATTTTTCCTCGGATCAATTGCTAGCTAGCTTGGAGTTAGCAATTAGCGAGCTAGCTAACGGTAGTTAACAGAACAATAAGTAAACAAACTTTGTCCTGCTCGCTCATAACAACACATACAATGTACTCCCTTATCATGGGCCATCACGTGTAGATAATGACCAAAACAAACAGACCACAGGCAGAGCTTGGCTGGTTAAATAACATACCTCGACGTTTCTAGTGCGGCTGCAGACACGCACCAGCTTTTAGCAACCTTAGCAGCAAAGGCAACTTGCGAACCAGGTTAGCTTGCCATTGTCTCCAATCTGGGGCCTGCAATTGCTGCGTTCGCTGTCCATAATGAAAAACGGGTAGCAATAACATGTCCAATAGATAAAAAGTTATGCACACATCTCATATCGTCAGCGTACGGAGTGATGTCAGTGACAGGAAGATGGCTAAAGCAGCATTAGCCGGTGTAACACTAGCTGATTGTCCGACAGTTCATTATCACTAGCCGTCCAGCTAACAAGCTAGGTTTAAGTTAACAGTCACTTTATGACAAGTAAAACAATCCGGTTTTACTTTGGAGACACATTTGCGTCATGTGTCAGAAATATTCTCAACCATGTTGGCTTTATGGGAAGCATGTATCCCACGAACTGCCTGTCTGGTTTGCCTGAAGACTGTCCACTCCACTTCCACCCTGGGTGCGCCCGATGCAAATGTGCGCTGCTTTACGCACGATAGCTAAATGATCCAGGGTCATTTTAAATTGTTAGTTTGGTTTTAGATTCCTTGCTGACACACACACACACACACACACACACACACACACACACACAAACACACACACACACACACACAAACACACACACACAAACAAACACACACACACATTCCCTTGACATTGTATTATTCATTTTAATGTGATGTGGCCTCTCGTTGAACTAACTGAAAGAGGAGCATCTCGACTCCGCTGTCATCCGAAATTATATTTAAAAAAGGCTCAATATCGATACGCTTCCGAACAGAAAGCAAGCAGCAGCATAATGTCAACTTATTTCAGTTTGGATAGCCTTTCAATTAGTTAAAGAACACACAGGAGGAACTCCTGCATGTAGTGTAAACTTAAGCAGCACGCATGAACTTCAACCGCTAGATGTCACCAGTCACTAATGTAACTGAGGCACTGGCGTTAAAGGGCTCACATGCCCGTTGTTTACTTGAGACTCTTAGGTAGCTCTTGACCCCAGACTGTTTATCGCCTCCAGAAAGCTCCAACACATGTTTCTTTCCTGTTTTGGACTACTGTGTGTTAATCATATGTGCACAAAGCTGAAGGTGTACAACGCTTGAGATAAGTGATCATATTTCTGGTCATATTTAGCACCCCATGTTCGTTTAATACTACTACCATTCAAGACAGGACACACAGCATATACAAAGTGAACAAAATACCTATTATCCTCTCTTATACTGACAGTTGAATATTTTTCAAAAACAGCTATTTGTAAAGGGTGTTAATATAATTCACCATTACATCTCCGTATGAAAATGTTATATTGGTTATAGTTGGGAGAGATGGCAGAGTCATGTCAATTCGTCATGTATTTATTGTTACATAGAAATCCAAGATTTTGATTAACATAAAGGGCAAGGAAATACAACATTTGATGCATAGCATGTAAGGATTTATTGTCAGCAGCAAACTTAATGAGCTGCAGTTATAGCCTACATTTATATTTATGTTCTTAGGATTAAGGTGGGTAATCCTAAAGTAAAACAATATATTTATCCAACTCTGGATTCATTTTCTGACAAAATCGGCCAATGGCATACTCTGAGAGGTCAGCAAACACGTCAGGGTCACTAGTGTCTGCTTTGTTATTTGAATAATGGTATTCAAAATAAAAATATGTGCACTGGTCAGTAGCTAATCTTGAGGCCTTTAAGGTATTGAAGACTATGTCACTGACTGTGTCAAAGTCTAGATAAGGACCTTAATTATCTCAGGCGATATACATGGATCAAAGATGAATTTGTCCCTTGCTATGCAGTAAAACTAAAGTAAAGTATGAAAAGTGCAGCAGAATGCCCCCCGATATTATATTATTACATTTTGGCCTATATATATTAGACTAAGCAATGTATTTTATGTGCTAATATTTTATGAAAATTAGCAAAGTAACTGTCAGTTAGAATAGTGTTTTAAAAATACAATCTAGAATAAATTGGGAATAAATAAGTGCTCAATTTATGATTTTTTTAACCGTGTTGACAGGTAAATATGTTATAATACTTTTCTCAGAACCACCACTGCACTGTAAACCTTGCCCTTTGTGTACATTAAAGGGAGAGCTGTGCCTTTAACTGCACTCTGTGATCGCTTAAACGTTGTTTCGCGAGATTTGCTTGGCGCCGCGACCTCATGTGAGACTACTGCGCGAACCAGTCCGACGTTACCTCTGCAGAGGAAAACGCAATGGATCCCTGATCGCTTTCCTTTCTATCTCCCTTCACGCCTTGAAAACAAAACTCGCATCCAACATACTGCTTTATCTACTATTTATCTGAGGCGTTACAGGGCGGTGCAACAATGTGGATCCAGGTTCGCACGATAGACGGGAAGGAGACGCGAACCGTTGAGGATCTTTCTAGACTGACCAAAATTGAGTCTTTACGTTTGAAAATACAGGACATCTTCAGTGTAAACCCACAGCAGCAGCGCCTGTTCTACCGAGGAAAGCAGGTAAACACAATTCCTGTCTCAACCCGTCATGCAACAGTCTGCTTTTGGATGTTTTGGTGCTTGTGAAGAGTGAGTGGTCCCTGGTGTTGTAGCGGGTTTCGGACCCATGCAAGCTTCCTGTTTTGATAGGAATTCGCCAATAGTTCTTGCGCAAGAGCCTGGGGTACGCGGTGTGCCAGCCCCTGACAAAAACATCAACATAGTATGGATGCATGGCCATATTATAACACTGTACTCAATTGTTTGGGTTTGCAGTGCGTGCAACAAATGTCTCACTGCCGTAGACATGTTTGTTTACATTGCGACGCGAGAGAAAAGAGAACATCGCACACACAAGCTAGTGCAGTGCAAGCAACCACACCACACCACACCACTTGCTTTTATCCGTGTGTCAGATTCAAAATATCCTCTCTAAATCTGTAATTTATTGTTAACATGTGGCTTTTAACTGCACTCAGTGGTCCAGGAGGCTCGTGCATGTAGTGTATTATGATGATGTTAATGATAATTTGAGGGAGGAGTGGACTCGTGGCTCCACGTGCCTTGACATCCAAAGGCAAGTGTAGTTGTGTTTACACCCTGGCGTCACTACAATATGCATTCTGTACAGTGAGGACGGACAAGGCTGTCACCTGTAAAACATTATTCAGTGTACAGACGTAATAAGCTTGCTTTAGTACCAAATACATTTGTATTACAAAGCGTTATTATTCACTAAATGTCAAATTATAACCATTATGTTAATGTGATCAGTCATGATGATTAATAGGGCAATCCTGCAAAAATAGTTAACAATTTTTAGATATATATGCTCACCCCACCAACAATTTAATGTAGCTTGGGTTTACTACATTACATACCTGTGTAATTGCATCAATAGTACAGACTATACAAATGAGTGTATACTGAACCTATGTCTCCAATTACTTTATTCCACTACACAATTGTATCATGTAACATTCCTTAAAGGCGTTGTGATTTAACTGTGATAGATTTAGATGTTTTGTCGCAGCAGGAGATCTTTGACATTTAAGAACAAATACTGGTAATATTTATTCTGGAACAGAGCAGGGTTGACATAAATTAACCCTTTTTACCTACTTTTTCTAATACTGTTGTAAATGGTAAACATTATTTAAACTACTTGATATCACTGTAATGCTGCAGTAATTAGACTAATTAAAATACTGATTTTGTCCAAATCACCCTCCCAACCCTTGTATGATATTGTCTTTGCTTATAAATGTATCAATCCAAATTTCTGTAAAAAAAATACTGTTGGTTATTCATCACAGTTTCAACATGAATGTGATTTGACATCCTACAATATTATTCAGAGAATTTCTTGTTTTTTCCAAATATATGAACATAAGGTCAATATAATAAAACATCTAGCCTATATGTAAAAGACAGGGAGACACACTGTATCCTAATGTGTACGTTGTGTTCAACAGCTGGTATACTATCAGTAATATGCAGGAGATGATCGCTGCTGATAGGACACTGGTGCCGTGATTTATTTAGTATTTAAGAATAACATTACAAAACTGATAACACAATATGAGTCAGCGAGACAGATAAGCCCCCAGGAAGCAAACAGCCCACATGGTGTGTTGATCTCATATTGTTTACATTTAGTCACACTCTCCTTCATTCATATGTGCCAGGCAGAAATGTAGGGCAAACAATTCCCTTACAAATGACTTTCTGCATGTTTCGAGTTGTCTAACCTACTTCCTGTTGGGTAATTAATGAACTCTAAATTCTGTACAGGCCACTTAGGTTGATTTTCTTTTCTGTTTGTGAGCTGGATAAACTGCAGGATGGAGAGAATGAAAGTGCTTCATGAACTGTTTGAGAGATGGTAATTCATAAATTGCGTTCATATTTATCTCTGTTGGCTACAGCACATGCTTTTTGTCAAACAATGGTTCACTTGGCAAACCAGAAATATTGTCTTTTTTGGACGAGTGCCCCCAGAAGCCTTTTTAGTTATAAACTAGTTCCAATACAGGCAGTTATGACCAATTTACTTCAACAGAACCCTTTTGCAAGTTAAAAACACCACAGTGAACAAGCAACATTGTAGAACAGTAGAAGCCACAATGTAGTTCATTTTTTAAAAATGTGCTCTATTAGCAACTAATTATCTGTCCCGCTTGAGTTTAGTGTTCTGTTGGAGCTGTGGTTGCAAAGGCCAGGCCTGTTTAGTAAATCCTTTGCTTCCTTCGCTACACTGGAAAGAAAGTTGGGAAGGTTGATTAGGGGATTTCCACATGTTAAGTACGGCATGGAATGAGCCAGCGACACACAGCGTATGCTAGCTAGTGCCCTTACATGCATGTTAGGATTTGGACTTGTAGCAGAAAAACTCTAATTCTTTTCCAAAATGGCGTCTTGTTTTTCCCTCCAGCTCACTGCTCATGCTGCCTCTCCGGTTCAAAGTCATGCTTGCCCTTGACTCGGAAGTGTCTCGAGCCAGCAGCCGCACAACTTGGCCTCAGTGTTTGTTTTTAGTTTTTTTGACTAGTTTTGCAGTTTGCCTGTCAACTCCTCATGTCTCTGTTTCACACGGAGCAACGTGTCTTGTCGTTCACGTTCACGGGCAGACTCACACACACCTTCCAATGTCCATGCAGCCTTTCTGCTACACCCCTTCATTCACTTTTTCAGAGCACTTCTTTACTAATGAAAAAAAAGGCTTTTCCTGTTCATTAAGTGGTTTAAAGCTCAGATTGTATTGCGTCTGTTTGCTTCAAATAGGATGCTGGTCACTTTTTTCTAGCGAGGAAGCAACATGTTTCACGTTTAAATGATTGGGCTTTCCTCCACTGTTTGTTGTTGCCTATTGTTGGGCTGTAGGAAAGCTTTATTGGCTCGCCTCCTTTCGCGCAGACAGTTGCTGTGACCTAGATATATCGTTACAATTTGATTATACATGCATTGATGTTGTAGCTCCTCGATTGATGGGTTTTCTTTGGACATTGCCAAGCGGTAGAATTTCAGGGGAAGCGGATTTGGCTGCAGCCATGCATGTACACACAGTCACACCCTTCTTCGACAAATAGGCTGGACAAAGAGCAAAGACAAAGAGAGGCACTAAATCTAGAGTACAACTGCATGCTTTCTAACACTCCCACATGTTTTCATAGCTGAGTTCACTCTTGAAGTAGCTCTAGCTTGCTGGTGGTCAAATGTCCTACACGCAAACTGCTGTTGCCTACACTTGCATCGTGAATAAACCATTTATTATACAACATGCTATTTTATTATAATGAAAAGGCTTGTTTACCTTAGTAATGTTTATAATGTAGATTTATACATGTTGGTATAACTTATCATTTTATCATGGTCATTTTCACATCACATTGCAAGTTTATGCTCACAGTAAATAGCTTTTTAAATTCACTAATGACAAAGAATCCCATTGATCATGTATAAGGTGGAAGTACTGTGATTTAAGTAAGTATTAAATCTACTTTGTCATACAGTAGGAGATTGGTCCCATGGGCCCTTGAATGTATTTTGAAAAACATTTCAAGGTGAATATCGACCAAATGTTTATTATTTGCACAGTTGTTAAAGTCTACAGTAGGAACTAACATCAGGTTATCAAACCATAGCAAACGAATAACAAGCAAGCTACCTTTGTCACCTTTCGGTTAAATGTGCTAATTAACACTGGAAAATGTTGGTGTGAAATTGAATGACTGTGGGCAGAGTGAGGGATAAAAGACTGAACATTAGCGCATGGTAATGGAGGCGCACAGACACACCCCATGTCATTGTTTTTGGAAATCTGACCTATTTTGCTCAGCTCTTCGCTAAGACTGACTGTGGGCGGAGAAGAAGAAATCGTGTCGGAGTAAGGGGTTTACCCCACCCACGGTTTCTGCTCTGTGATAGTTATTATTGCGTGTAGTTTTATTATAATGTTAACACATTTGTTTCATGACTGATATTAGCTTTTATAGAATAGGTAGAACGAGGAGAACATTTTCCAGGTGTTTTTGCAGTCTCTATGCAGCCACACATTTTTCTCTTGTCATTGATTGACGTTCTTTCTGACTCTGTACCTTTGTTCCTCTTACAATTTTAAAATGAGTATTTGAAAGACTGCCCGTCGAAACAGAAATCATCCTAGCAGAGAGGTGTTCATTTTCTTTTACTCAACAATGTTATACACACATACGTAGACACAGAAGCACACACACACACCGTTGCCATTCCAAGGATTTTCGACTGTGATGTGTTGTATTGTTTTATTGAGTAATTTATTGTTTGTCTAAAGCTTTGTTATGACCGGGCCTGTTAACTAAAGTCTCCCTCTGACACATATTTCCCCAATCACATAACATAGATACCAGAATGTGTTTTCTTTATTATTCTGCATTATTTATGATGTAGGAGAAAATGTCCTTGATGATGTTATTCGTCCTACACGCTCAAGAGAGTCACAAGGTAATATTTCTGTCAAAGAGATCTTGGCCTCAGTGAATATAGGAAAAACATGTCTGACTTTGCCTGTTTAGATGGCGGTTATTTGTTTGAAGGATTTTTCAGATGGTTACTGATGTCAGGGCTGTTGCACCTCACAGTGAAAGGCTGATCGCACAATGAAGGTGCTGTGGAAAGCGGTTACAGCTTAGATATCAATTGTGAGGTTTGCTGCGGTGCATAAAATTCAACCGTATCTTTCCTAATACTTAAATCTGTCGGCGTACCAAGTACTTCTCACAAGCAAGGGGTCCTACTGCTCCAACAATCGTATTGTCTGTGTGTTTTTGCCTTCATTTTCTTAATGCAGTATCAGCAAGCAAAGCACAGAGGAGGATAAACAATTACTGAGACTAAATCAAAGACCGAGTTTAGGCAGGGGGACAAACAAAGAAATGCTGGGATACAGTACCCTATAATAACAGATAGACAGGTGAGTATAGCAATCAGTGTATCACTGTGTTTGCACCACTGCTCCTCTGATCTAAATTTCATGAGACTATTAAAAACAGGGAGGGATGGGGACATTGCGCTGGCTCCCTCTCCTGCTACGCCTCCGACCGCTCTCCTGCTCGCTGTCAAATAACGAAGAGGAGAAGGGTAGCGCGAGCAAGAGTGGCGGCCATGCTCGTCTCTCCAGTACAATGGGCTTGTGGGGTTGAGGGCTGAAATAAATAGCTGATGTCTATAATGAGTTGGCTTGCTTGCCATAAGCTCCATTCCTAAGGCAGTAGCTGTACTGTATACTTAGCAGTAGATTAGTTGTGGTAAAAAAAAAACGGGTTTCTAACGGGCCCTCAGCGTTTCTTCCAGAGATAATTTTTCGAGAGAACCATTTTCTGATGCCCATACACGCCGCGCTGCCTGAAAAGGGTCGCGGTGATGATGGCGGTGGGTTGGTGTCGACAGAGATTGTATACATGATTCAGGTTCATGGGGGTGGGGGTGCTCTCTTTTGGTTGTCATAGCAACCCAGTTCATTTCTTTCCCCCCAGCCACATCTCCCATCACTTTAATTCATGCATTCGTTTCTTTTATTTCTTTTTTTTCTTCTTCTTGCTGAAAAGCGATGTGGGAGTTATGCGAGTCGAGCGCCGGTTTGCAATCCATGTCTTTTAGATCGGATATGTCCACCAATACAAACGTGGCGAATCAGTAATGCCAAGTAACTGGTTACCAATCATAATAAATTATTTTGCTTACCTTGTTTACCTCTTTTATAGACAAAACAAAAACCAGTTCAGAGGTATATAAATACATTTAATAGCTAATAGCAAACCATCAGGTCATTTGTTGACAGAGAGCAGATGTTTTTGCTGTAAACTCCTTAGCGTCTTCCTCAACCACCACTGGTGTATTTAAAGTGCCGTGTGTGTGTATTTTGATGTGTTCTGTATGCTGTTGAGTGCAGTAACAACACCTAATTGTATTCCCTCAATGTTGTCTTCCGTCTTTTTCGTTCTTTGTTTGTCCTTGACAAGCAGCAGAGTGTATTTGTCTGAGGGCGCTCTGTGGCACAGTGGTGTTCGTTTCATACCACATAGATGCCTATTATGAAATATTTGTGGTACAATATTTAATGAAATATGTCTTCATGGACATCTATGTCATTGTCCACATAAACATCCCTGGGCAAGCTTAAGATATAAGTAATGCTGCTGCAACAACTCATTTTCAGAAAATTTGTCGAATCATGTTTTGTTCATAAAGGACAAAACATTTTTAGTCATAGCTTTTTAAATGTATTGGATTTAAAAAAAATATGTGTACACATTATATTGAATACTTATGGTGTTTACTGACTTGAAATAAAACAAGCTATTTTAAGACTGAAATTTAGCATCTGTAAAGCTGTCTCTATTCAAGCATGTCAGTGACTTTTAAATGTATTATCTTTTCAGATGGAAGATGGCCAGACGCTGTTTGACTATAACGTGGGACTGAATGACATCGTGCAGCTGCTGATTCGCTCGCAGACTGACCCTCCAGACAGCCCCGCCACCAAGGACTCCTCCGGAGTGGCCTGTAGTTCAGCCCCCCCGACGGACTGCAGGTCAGAAAGCCACAACTCCCCAGCTCCCGGCTCCCCCGCTGCTATGGAAATCTCCCCCAATATAGACAATGAACGCAGCAGCGTCAATCCCAGCACTGTTAATGAAACCAAGCCGGACACCAGCGCTACCGGTAACTCAGCCAGTACCAAAAATGGGTTCAAGCCCCCCAGTCCAGCACGGGACACTCAGCCCCCCACATCCAGCAGAAACACACTAGTGGACCCAGGAATTGGTGTGTACAAGGTGAGGATGAGAGGGTTAATTTTTTCTAATGTGTTTGCAAAGCTGCACGTGATACTGGCCTGACTCTTAGCTAAATTACAGAGCATTTGGGCAAATCATTGCCAGAGTTTCTTGGGCTGGGCACTTTTTATTTATCTTGTGCTCCACTGCGGTTTAAAACTCCAAAACCACTCTGTAAATCGTTCGCATAATTTATATATGAGATGTTACAAAAAGTATATGTTTAGTTGAACAACAACAATCTTAATCTGCCTTCATAGATTTCTTTTTTGTATTTATCAGCGGTTTGCTTAACAAAAATACCAAAGGAACAACACCATAATCATTTTTATACTCCCGCGTGTACTTTGTGGTTATTTCTTTATTTTAAATTACTGAGCAGTCCTATATTTCTTTCCCCACTGTCTTTTGCTGTAGCACATCCGACTGCTTAGATATTTATTCTCATTATTTACCTCTCGGTCTCACCCTGAATGCCTTGAATTTATTAGGACTAATGACATGCCACACGAGCATGTGGCTAACTTTACCAGAGAAGCACAGGCCAAGCCACGCATAAGAATCAGATCTTTACAACCCTGTCACTAACCAATTTACAGATTTTAAATAGACTGCAGTCAGAACCAATGCGATGGTGAGTCTACTCTAATGTGTTATGAGCTCTGCTGGCTGGCTGACCCACATGTCTGAGAATTAAATTTGTGGGACTCTTTTGATGGATGCTAAAAGTTCAATTCTGCATGCAGGGAGATCAATACTCTAACTAAGTAGATGAGATTTAAATTCTGCAAGTTCACTGGCTATCAGGGTCACAGTCTTTAAACATTCACCACACAATCTGCTATATTTGATGTGGTTTTCCCAAAGCAACATATAGCTTAACGATACAAGGGGTCACATTTATTTCAGAAGAAGAAATGTGATGCAGAGAGCTATTAAAAGTATAAATGTTACATGTTTTTTGCATGTCGCTTTTACTACAAATTGCCCATAACTTTTAATACCCACAGTATTTTAACAAGTTGTTTTCCTACCCAGGGGTAGGGAAACATTTTCTTTAAATCTGATACTCTCTGTAAAGCTGGTTTTAATGGCCTGTAGCAAATGGGTTGAAACATGGCATGTTTGTTTAAACAGCAGACAGAGAAGATCAAGAGGCCAGGTGTTATTTTTGTGTTTGTATCTCCTCAGATTTACGAGCTGGTGGACTGCAGAGACGTCAGCATCGGTGCCTGGTTTGAGGCCTGCATCGAAAACGTGACACGGGCTCCCAAAGGACAGATAACGCCCACCAAGGGCAAGGTGGGCCGGCCCCCAAAAAGGACTAATGGAAAGCTGGAGGCCGAGCAGGGACAGGCCCACGGCCAGGGCCAAACCACAGACAGTAACAGGAATATTGTTGCGTTAAGCTCTGAGAGTAACGGAGCCTCCACCTCTCAGACAGACTCTGCAGCAGCTTCAGAAACCAAGGAGAGAGAAGAGGATGTAATGTACCATATTAAATATGACGAGTAAGTGACGGCCCATAATGCTCTGTTCCTGCTGCACCTGAGCTGATTTTGGTTTTTGTGATAACAAACGCATCATCACAGATTTGAATAAAATAGCAACGTAGATTTTTGTTATAAAGCAGACATCTGCACAGTGTCAGTGCTGCTGCATTTTGGTCTGGTAAATTATTCTAGATGATGAAAATCCGTTAAGGATTGGGATATGTTGCAGTGTTGTGGCTCTATTAGGATACCGTAATTCTTTACATGCATGGTTTTGTGGCATGGTTCCATTGGTGTGCATCAGTTATGGGTGTTTGGTGCGTCGGGAATTGCAGCCTCTGCTTTCCCCTGGCAGTTCAGGGGATGGAAAGAGGGGGTTTGGGTAGTTGATGCTACAATTTGGACTCTATCTCTTGCGCTCTGCTTTTCCAGCAAATTCATTCAGAAGCCGATGTTTCCATGGTAACTCACGAGTTCTCAGGAGCATTACTTCTTTGCTTGCCTCCTTCAGCTTTGTCTGTAATTGCTGTGCACATGCCACCGGTGAGACATAGCCTCCTCACTGCGTCTAGTGCGTGTGCCTGTGAGTTTGTATGTTTGTGTGTTTCTGTCACGGGATATTATGCCAGAGAAACGGCATCAAGGGCTGTTGAGCAGTAAATGTGGGTTTTTCTGTGAGGCAGACATCATTCCCATTTGACGTTCTGCAATCTTCCAAATCCCTGCTATTTGGCTTTTCTTTTTTTCATCATTTGCAACAGGACAGTGTTTCTGCTGGGAAAATGCAGTAGTACACACCATTTGTGTGCCCCTATTTATTTAAATTCAGAGGTGTTGATTATTTATCTGTTGGTTTGTTTACTCAGATTATTGTTTTCGCCTCATATTCCTCATTTGCTTTATTTGATAGCTGACAGTCAGAGGCAGAGAGGCAGGGAACGTAGCGAGAGTGAGACACAAATGACAACAAAGGGCCCACGCTAGTTTTAAACCCAGGATGTCACTCTCGTATGTGATTTGCATTTTCACCAAATGAGCCACAAATGCAACCCCGGTTTTGTGTGCTGCTGAGAAGCCGCAGCAACAACTGCAATAGATCTAAATTCTCACATTTCCGTTTGTCTGGCGGTTGGTCAAATATACTCGTTTGCATTTTACTAAATGCTTAGTATTCTGTCCTGAGAGGCATTCCAGATTTCTCCCGACATGTTTGTTTGCCAGGGAAAAGTGGAGGGTGGGAATGATCGCTCCGCCTTCCCACGTAGGCACACATACTCCCCCATTAAACACCTGCCTGCATAGAAATGAAAACCAGCCCTACAAAATGAACTCTGTTTTTAACAGAATGTAATGAGCCGCAACATCAAAGGGATATGTAGGGACAACCTACCCTCTGCTGCCACCAGGAAATAAAGGTGTGTGTGTGTGTGTGTGTGTGTGTGTGTGTGTGTGTGTGTGTGTGTGTGTGTGTGTGTGTGTGTGTGTGTGTGTGTGTGTGTGTGTGTGTGTGTGTGTGTGTGTGTGTGTGTGTGTGTGTGTGTGTGTGTGTGTGTGTGTGTGTGTGTGTGTGTGTGTGTGTGTGTGTGTGTGTGTGTGTGTGTGTGTGTGTGTGTGTGTGTGCATAACAAGACTTTCAGATATGGTTTCCTGGTTGAGCTCAACACATGTTTAAGATTCTCTACTTTCTGGTGGACCATTACATTTGTAATATGTAATGGCAATTAGCATCTGGTGGTGTCTTAAGCCAGTTAATTTGACAGAGGTGCCAGAAGAAGAAAAAAAAACTACAAATGTAATATCTAGTAAATAAATACAGTACATCCTCTTACATAATTTGACTAAAATGTAATAATTTATTCAGGTTTAAGCAGAGTTTGTCAAGTTAAAGATTGAGCACTATTCTGAACTCGTGGCAGATTTTGGCCTGATAAATCAAGGGAAAAGTACATGCCTAAGCCACACGATATGTCGTACACTATTTTATATATATATATATTGCCCTCCTGACTCAACCTTAGTGCAACCACTAGACAAGAGGATTTGTCCCAGACGAGCTTGCAGAATCTACAGCAGCATTGTAGCCTTTTGGCAAAATGGAGGTCAATTGTACAAGTCTGTGAAAAAGCCCCCGTATACATAGTGAAAGTAATAACATAATTCCATTTTGTTTCTTTGGTCTCCGTGTTGTTCATGGCTAACTGTAACACTGTCCTGGTTTACTTAGACCTCTGAATATAATAGAGCCTTTGTAAATGTTCTTTGTAACCCATGAGCTTTTACAATAGCAAGTCAGAAAGCTGCTATTGGAAACTGGGTTTTTGCCATCCTTATCACTGCACTTTGTGAGAAATCCAGATTGTTTTTTTTAATAATGTCTCATATGTAGCTATTTAAAGTTATATTAGTGATTTGGGAAGCTTTTTTTTAAAAAATAGAGGCTTAAGTTCTTCTTAAATGGGCTCTGTCTGCTAATTTTCCAGGATCAACGTAGCAGTGGAAGAGATCTTACCAGCAGCATCTGGCAGTTGTTTGAACGCGGCTGATATCAGAGTGCCTTTCTCAGAGTATTTTTTGCTACGATTCCAATTAAGTAAGCGATGTTGAAATGAGGATGAAATTAAGTGTAATTTCAGTTTCATATTAGTTTTCTCTTTCTCACTCGCCCACTCTCCATCACCATTTCTACACAGTTATTGTTTGACTGTTGGGTTGCATTATACAGTTATATTGGTGTGAGCAGATATTATGCATTTTGGAATAGGGTCATGTTTACTTGTGTAATCTTTGTCATGGTGCTTTATAGGCCTTTTTCACATTTTTACCTGTCACAGTTGAGATTGCACAGGTGTTATTAATAGACTTGCATGATTGCTCACCCTTCGTAAAATGTTATTAGTAACACCTGTGCGTTCCCCGCTATCACATGTAACAGCTGTGTAACAACATGCCTTACATAAACATCTTTAGTCCAACTTTATAAATATACATCATCAGACTCTTTATTAGACTTTATTAAACTGTGACTGTTTTCACCGTCACAGTTTTATATCTGTATGAGCTTCAATAATCCCATTTTTGTCAACCTGTAGTGTTATCCCTCATTATATATACGGCAACGTGAGGTAAGAAGTGGAAATGCCACATTAGGATAATAGGATTCAGGTTTAAAATCACCAAAGTGGCTCTTTTTAATACCTGAAGTTGTGTTTTCCTCTCTTTCTCATGACTTAACTTGAAAATGTCTCATCCTTACATTCACATAATTAAGATATATATTTATGAAAGAATCACAGCCTCACATTTTGCCCTCAATTACTAACAAAGCCAAGGTTGAGAGAGTCTGCAGTCACTCTCCCTCACTACTGTTGAAGCAATTATATTCAGCTTGTTTAGTGTCAGAGCATTTCTAGCTCGGCAGCTTATCAGCAAATTGAGGATTTCTCATTTTCTCCGCCGCCTTTCTCCCTCCTTACAGGGACCTCGGCTAAGCACACAAAACCCTAATGATGGGTTCATAACAGAAAAACTGTAAGAGCTCGTCTGTAGTCATCATTCATGTTGTCTCAATTTCATTACTGATTATAAAGGTTTCTACATTCTCTGTAGAACCAATGACGTGACTTGGTTTCTGGTTTACCTCCTCTAAGCCTGAAAATCTATCCTCTTTCTCCCCACGACTGAAGGGACATTTACTCTTCACACCTGGCTCTGGGTTCATCCACTGTGCTAACTCCTGTGTGGGGATTTAACCGTGATACCTAAAATGTTCGACTTTATTACAGCAGACTTACAGCACAGATTCTTATTTTGCTTGTTTGGTATCTGTAGGTGCAATCACTAGCATTTTAAATGAGGAAAACACTGTATTGGGTTTAAAAAGAAGAATGTAAGATGTTTCCATTTGCAAATTGATATTTTATGTTATTCCTAGTTGATGGAGTAGGGCCAGTGTGCAACAGTACAGACAGTGTGAGCTTGTGTGGTCTTAAACTCGGGTACTTCTGCTCCCCTTGTGTTGCTCCGTGTCCTCCTTCTGTTCATGCTGAGTCCCATTGTCCTCCAAGGTTGATATTCCGCTCTGCTGTGTGTGTGTGTGTGTGTGTGTGTGTGTGTGTGTGTGTGTGTGTGTGTGTGTGTGTGTGTGTGTGTGTGTGTGTGTGTGTGTGTGTGTGTGTGTGTGTGTGTGTGTGTGTGTGTGTGTGTGTGTGTGTGTGTGTGTGTGTGTGTGTGTGTGTGTGTGTGTGTGTGTGTGTGTGTGTGTGTTCACATGTTCATATTGGTGTGTGTCTGTGTGCGTTTGTGTTGCTTGTATTCACCCCCCTTACCCTAAACCCAAAACTGCAGTAATCCCTTGGGCCTAAAAAGGAAATCCCCACACTGTGCCCCGGCCTCCTCTTCCTGGGAGAACTCTAGCTGTGCGCTACTCTTACAGTCTGCCTCTGTAGGACCTCTCCTGTCGATTTACAATGGCTTAAAACCTTCAGCATGGTCTTGTTAGTTAGAAAGTAAAGCTTAAGTAGGGCATTTTTGGACTGAATAACATTTTAGATGTCTGGAATTTTAATTCATTCATTTTTTTCATCAGTTCAGACTCCCAGAGTACCACGTTTAGACTCAACTTTCCCTGAAAAACACAGTTGCATTGCTTGTTCATGCACACGTTTCTCAACTTCCCCTTCCACCTCCCACTGTGTAAGCGGCCCTGAGTGTGCAGGCTGTTGTGCAGTAAAACTTCACTGCCTACACATTGTACACATGTAAGCATAATTCCAGTTATTGGCAGGCAGGCAAGCTGTTAATTCATCTGTGAGTCAGGCCTGATCCTAACAGTTAATGATGATTGGCAGGCAGGAAACCAGCACGATTAACCTCAGATTCCACAGCTCCAAGTTTGCCACACAAGAATACTTTTCAGACTTATGGCAAAGAAGAAACATTTTTAGTTATCTTTATGGGCGTTAAAACAAAAAACCTTATCGCAGTTTTAAAAAAACAACACACAATAGTGTATTTGATTGTTGATTCTTTGATATAAGACTGCAAATTTTAATGACTATGCGAAACATAAAGCTAGTTAGTGTAGCATAGCACAAAGACGAGAACAAGGGGTAAAAAGTTAACTTTGAACAAATGCAGCAAAATCTGTTTACTAGCACCTTTTTTTAAGCTCACTCTTTTGTTTAATCTGTGCCAACACCAAGGTATAAAAACATCATGTTGGGGTTTTAACAACATATGAAACATAAATGCATTGTTAGGCCTGCGGTTTTTATCCTGCTAAATATTGTACATTTCCTAAACAAGTCAGATTCTAGTGTTGGGTAAAACCCTTACAAAATACTGTTGATTATATCGATGTATGTAGCCCTTTTAGAAAGGTTTGGTAAACATCTATGCACATGTTTTCTTCATCATTACTACCTATTTGTTTCCGCTGTTGGTCATCTTCAGTCACCTCACATCTTTCCTCACTCATAACCAGAATGTAGGAAACTCAGGCCTGGTCATCCCAGGCAGGAGTTTTCTCATTTGCATAGTGAGCAGAAACAATATTCCTGAATATAATGCAGTGCTGTGTTCTGTCCCTTAAAATACATATCCTATATACGACATATCCTGAACATTTGCAATTCAGCAAAAGAATGTGAAGCGTGCTGGCGACTGATTCCTGTCTATAACTTTTAAAAGACTGGTTAAAAGACTGTTTGACTAGTAAATTCACTATGGTTGTAAGGCTGCTGTAGTTTGTTTATATCCTGTTTATATTTACAGGGAGGTAGAGCGAGGAAATTGCAGAGAATACCCTTTATAATTCTTTGCTCCAAAACCCCAGTCAGGATGCTGTTGTGCGGAAGTGCCTTTTATAGTATGTAGAGCCAATTGAAATCTACAGAATATAAGAAGAGGTTTTCATTGAAAAAAAGCATCGTAAAATAATTTATGTATAATTAGCTTTTTTTTTTAAATGTCCTTAATCATTGATTTATTCCTATAATCAGCAAATGGCTTTCTGTGAAAAGTCCAAATGCATAACAGTGTTTGCCTGTAGAGGCTTGGGTAGGTCTCCGCAGACTTGCATAGACTTGCATGTTCCTGCACAAAGGCTTGCATTGCTTATCAACTGGACAGATTGTGATTCTCTTAATGCATTGAACTTGCAAATACTTTCTATTCAGATTCATATTTTTTACCAAACACTGTACTGAATAGTTGCTTTCTGCTGAGAATTGTTTATTGAAGGGTGAACTCTTCCAAGCCTTGAATCCATTAAGTATAAAACTCAATAGTAGTTCAACCCTTTCCATGGCGAATGTAGCTAATGTATAAGTAGTGAAGTCTTGTAATCAAAGAATGTGACTTTCATGAAGTGCACATTACATTTAATCAGAAATCTGATCTTTGAAAGGAAAGGAAAGTGTCTGTAACCATTTACCTCTGACTAACTGGAATAGATAAGACAGGAGTGTGAACATCAATGTGATGACAGCAGGCAGATGTCTCGCTCCTTAAGAACCTTTCCTTATCCCCTTGTCTTTATCCAGCTATCCAGAGAACGGTGTGGTAGAGATACGGCCGGTGGATGTTCGGCCCCGTGCCAGGACCCTGCTGCGGTGGGACCAGCTGCAGGTGGGCATGCGGGTGATGGTCAACTACAACATGGAGACGCCAGAGGAGAGGGGCTTCTGGTTTGATGCCGAGGTTCAGGCCCTTAACCAACCCTCCCGCACCAACAAAGAGCTTCGAGTCAAGATCCTCCTGGGGTGAGGATCTTCCTTCCTAGGTGGGAGGGTATGGGGATAGCTGCTTTTTTCTTTTCTTTATGAGAACATCTGCTTTGCCAATGATTCTTTTTTTTGCTCATCAAGATGCTCTTTTAATCTGTAACCTGCTCAGTAAAGCATCTTTTTATCTTCCTTTCTGGTTTTATTTTCTTGTGCTTTCTCTCCCATCCTCTTATTTTTTTGGCCTACATAGGGGTCCTGGAGATATAATCGGGGATTGTAAAGTTCACTTTCTTGATGAAATCTACCAGTTGGAGAGACCAGGAGCTCCTGCCCTCTCAGCTTCAGATGGACAATTTAAACGTAGGCAACAGACTGCACACACATCTGCAAACACACAGTGAAGTTGTTGCCAAAACATGTCCGTGACCACAGCAAAAGAATAAACATGTGTGCGTGCATGTGTGTATGAATGTTTCCTCCTCCAGGGAAGAGCGGGCCAGAGTGTAAGCACTGCAAGGCTGACCCTGAGGCCGAGTGTCGCTTCTGCTCCTGCTGTGTGTGCGGCGGGAAGCAGGATGCTCACATGCAGCTGCTGTGTGACGAGTGCAACATGGCGTTCCACATCTACTGCCTCAACCCGCCGCTGTCCACCATCCCAGATGACGAGGACTGGTGAGAGAGAGCGTAGCTCAGCAATTAGCCACAACATCCGCCACTTCCCAATCAATTTAACAACGCTGATTAATGGTGGTCAGTACATGCTGAAGTGCATTTAGGCAATAATTAAGTGGTGATTGAGGTTATAATCAATTTAAAATAATTACATAATGCAGGTGTGAGTTTGTCTAATGCAGCAGAGATGAGGGTGAGAATATGTTTTTATATTTTAGCAGTTACCAGAGAAGGGATCCTTGTCATGCTTAACACCTCGTATGTGTCATGCATTACTCAATGGCCGCAAAAAGTTAAACATTAAATCGACCAACATTATTGGTCAACCGCCTCTGGCGCCAGCTTTGTGATATTCATTGAATAAAAAAAATGTAGTTGTTGCAACATCTCTCTTAAAAGGTCTCCTATTATCCTATATTTGAACAGTATATTGTAGGGCAATATCTATACAAGTTGTGTTTTGCTCAAAATACCAAACAGATCACCCATTGTAGCATGCCTCATAACCCTCTATTTAAGCCCTGTTCCTGAAGTGCTGATTCTGTGAGTGTCGCTTTAAATTTGAGCTGACCTGAAGCTGGCCACGCATGCAGCTCTCTGTCTGAAGAGAGTTTTCTACTGGTAGAATCTCAGCTAAACGCTGCCGTGATTAAACGCCATATTATTGTCAAAACCACATCAAGCATTATTTCTGAAACACTTCTCAGTGTTTACCTCTAGAACAGAGACATTATATGTATTATATATACAACAACTCTAAGTCCCTCCTGCAGACATCCTGCTGAACACACAGACACACTGAGGTGCTGCGGAGGGGATTCAGCTCGCGACTGTATATGGGGGATGATAGGTTGGGACGTGTCATGTGGGCGGGACGTTGGCAGGAGTTCAATGTAAAGCCGGCCCACATTTCGGTTATGACATCATAACGGCAGCAAATCTGGATCAGCTCGTTTGTACCCCCGTTTTTAGAGATGTGGGTAAGGAGGAAAAGAGAGAGGGTTGTATTTTCTGACACTTTGTGAGTCTCCTTACACACCGGGGACACATTTATGTATAAAAGACATCAAAAAGTGCATTTTGCATAATAGAGGACCTTTAAGGGCATTGAAAGATGTCACAGTCTTTGCTTTCTGGCTAGTTTGGGGCCTTGTTGCTGCTTTTATCAAACACTCTTACTCACACACACGACTGCCTCTCATTCTGCCAGGTACTGTCCCACCTGTAAGAACGACACCAGTGAGGTTGTGAAGGCAGGCGAAAAGCTCAAAGCCAGCAAGAAAAAAGCCAAGATGCCTTCGGCGACAACTGAGAGTCAAAGGGACTGGGGAAAGGTGAGACTGGAGAGGGTACACACGCACTAACACACACTCACACACACACGCACGCACACACTTAATCTTAGGGAAGGCCTGTGATTTCTCCTGGAATTGTGTAGAAGGTACAAAGAACATGCACCTCCCTTATTGGGCAAAAGTATGCACATGCTCCACAGAGACAGAAGGATTTTCCACCATCAGATGTACCCTGCAACACTTGCTGCAAGCAATTTTCAAAAATGTATTACATCATCACCAAACTGCTGAGAATAATCACAAGACATAACTACAAAGCTACATTTGCATATGAAACTGTCACTTTCCAATGTATTCAGTGGGCCAGCATTTTTCAGTACTGAATGGGTATTTGAGTATTCAGCACTTGGGGTGAGCCACTCTGTAATTAGCATTCATTCAGCGCATTATTCCTGCATCATTTCATCCCTTTCACTTCCTGCAAACAGGTTTGTTGTTCAGTGTATCTTTTATGCGTTCAATACCTTGTGTAGCAAAGTAATGAAGAAAGTCATCTTATCTGTGCTTTGGTTTCTGTTCTCCTTGTGAAGAGTTATTAATATTGCCTAAGCCCCCAAAACACTTTTTCTCTAAAATCAAACTATAAGATCAGAGATTTTTGATCCAGTCAGCAATACTTGAAATCTAGTTTGACTTCCAGACAGGATTTTGGTAATGTAGGTTGAGTCATATCACTAATCAAGCTAAAATCACTTTTATATTTTTCACACGGCAACACTTAAATGATCCCATGCTGGCTGCTGGGGCAGAAATGGAATCGTGGGGGACCGATGACTTTGAGATCGTTCTGTAAAAGCGTCTGTTTGAAGCGTACTGTTAAACATTTTTTTCTCACAATCTCCTTGGAGTCTTCTCATGGCAACACTTTGAGATATTGTGTGGCTCCTTCCTATCCTGGCCTGGCTGTCTCCCTGGTGTAATATGAACAATGCCATTAAGCATGACTTAGCCACTTTCCTGGAACTGCCAACGGAAAATAACTTGTTTCTTTACTAGAATGCTCTCTTTCTCTGTGGACTAATTGAAAACAGGCTGGCTTGTGTGTTGGGGCACATTAAAGTTCTGTGACTCACACAGCATTTATCCATGCTTTTCACATTATTGCAATTTGATAACCCTTTAAATAAAAAACCTTTCTTAGTCTTCTCACTATTAAAATCTGATGATTTTTGGTAAAACTTCTATTTCTATGCACGCAGTTAACATTCTTTGTTGTTTTTCTTGATGTAATTCCAGGGTATGGCCTGTGTGGGGCGTACTAAGGAGTGCACAATTGTTCCTTCAAACCATTATGGACCCATACCTGGTGTTCCTGTTGGGACCACCTGGAAATTCAGAGTTCAGGTCAGTCATTTTTACAGTGCATCATAAATGAAGTGGGTTTACTTTTGATAATTGATTTAAAATCTGAGGAAAATTGAGCGGTCTACCATGTCTCTTCTTATTGACTTTATAATATGAGATTAAGGATCATAATGCTTAACTTTTTGTAATTTTGTATCTGTAAATCACTGCACATATCATCAATGTCTCTCTTTCATTTTTTTCTCTCTCTCTCTCTCTCTCTCTCCAGGTGAGTGAGGCAGGCGTTCACAGGCCGCATGTTGGTGGTATCCATGGGCGCAGTAACGATGGCTCCTATTCGCTGGTGCTGGCTGGTGGCTTTGAGGATGAAGTGGTGGGTTTAACCAAATGTTTTTAGATATCTATTAAGTGGAGAGCATTTGTTGCTTTACTCTTTAGTCGTGTATGCATTAGAGGATTTTCTGATCACCTATTATGTCTAACATGTCTTTTCTGTAGGATCGGGGGGATGAGTTCACCTACACAGGCAGCGGGGGTCGTGACCTCTCAGGCAACAAACGGATTGGAGAGCACTCTTTTGACCAGACCCTGACACACATGAACAGGTATAACCCTTAAAGATGAATAAAAAGAACACAGATGTCTGTTTACTGTTTGATTTTAAAGATAGATAAGCTTGAGGGGTGAACTTAATATAATCAATCATTAACATATCATTTATTACCATCCCTTTATCCTTAGTCAGACTCAAACATCATTGTGTCTTGAGTATAACTCTTTGATCCTGACTCCTGCAGGGCGTTGGCTTTAAACTGCGATGCACCGCTGAACGACAAAGACGGGGCAGAGTCCAGGAACTGGCGGGCAGGAAAGCCAGTGAGAGTTGTGCGCAGTTCTAAAGGTCGACGCATCAGCAAATACGCTCCTGAGGAGGGAAACCGCTACGATGGTATTTACAAGGTACAAGCTCACATAAACTTGTTTTTCTAAAGTTTTAAAGAGGTCTGCTAACCTCAAGTAGAGCCACCTCATATAGAAATAGATATGGGCTGGGGCAGGCCAATGTCATTGAGACAAGTAGGAAATATGGGAAAGCATGAAAGCACAGTATTTAATGTTATACTGGTTTATATGCAAATTGTAGGTGGTAAAATACTGGCCAGAGATTGGAAAGTGTGGTTACCTGGTGTGGCGGTACCTGTTGAGACGGGATGATCTGGAACCAGCACCTTGGACACCTGAAGGATTGGAGAGGATCACAAAACTGGGCCTTGCTGTTCAGGTGAGACTGCGAGTGCATTTGGTTGTGCACTACAGATATCCACCTATGTGTCTCTTTGATTTAAACTTCTCATTAAGTATTGTAAACATTCTGCATCTAGTATGTTTTTCACATATTTACTAAGTAGCACTTGTCTGCAGTACCCGCCCGGCTACTTGTCAGCCATGGCCAACAAAACAAAGAAGGAGGCCTGTGCCAGACCTGGTCGTGGTGGCCGCAGTAAGCACTATCCCGGGAGGGGGAGACCACGGAGACGCAAGATCAAGGAGAAAGAAGAGAATGACGACGATGAGGAGTACGGGAAGCCAATTGCCAGTACGGATGAAGAGGAGCCACAGAGTAATGGAGAGAAGAAGACAACCAGAGAAATTGGTGGGTGATTTTACAAGAGAATCTCAAAGCAGGTCAGACATGGTGTTGTGGGAAGAGTACAGGTGAGAACATCGTGAACAGTAGCACTTCTTTTAAGATGACATCAACATCTTTACCACAAGAATGCACTATTTTAGACTTTATTTTAATCTTGCTTTTTATTCTCCAAAAATGTCAGTATTTCTCAAACTTATTTGTGGATTTTTACCAGAATCATCACCAGCTGCAGAGCCTCTCACTAAAAAGGTGAAGATAGAGGAGACTTTCCAGCTGTCAGAGCAGCAGAAGCAGTTGATCCGGGAGGACACAGCTAACAAGAAACTCTGGGATGAAGCCATGGGACACCTTAAAGAGGGACCGGTAGGAATCCCAGTACACTCTGACCATGGAAATAGAATGATTCCCTTTAGTCGTCAGATCTTAAATTCCAACCCAAATCACATTAAGCTAAACATAAAAGGGCAGATCGAGGGAAATAAACAAACTTGGTCTGTAGCTACGTTGTATTGGCAGAAAGTGTGTTGTTAGCAGTCATTCTGAGGAGTCAGAACCATATCAGCATCTAACAAGAACGGAGTGTCATTGCAGATTTTTCGCTCTGCATCTAAACTGCAAACTAAAGTTGGCAGGAAACATGAAAGCAAAAATGCCAGTTCTAAAGGTTCTTGTTACTGTTGCAATTTGTTTTTTCTGTGTGTATTACCTTGCTTTTGACCCCTTCCTTATTAACTGTTTTTCTGTCTTTGCAAATGTATAGAATTTCCTGAGGAAGATGGAGCAGATCTTTATGTGTGTGTGCTGCCAGGAGCTGGCTTTCCAACCCATCACCACTATCTGCACACACAATGTTTGCAAGGTGCGTGCAGACTGGATGTATTTGTAACTACCACATCTCAAAACCCCTGTTCTTAAATGTATATTTGAATTGTTCCTGCCGTCCTCTCTCCTCAGACTTGTCTACAGCGGTCGTTCCGAGCACAGGTCTACACCTGCCCCGCCTGCCGTCATGACCTGGGCCAAGACTACGTGATGACCCAAAACGTGACGCTTCAGGTGCTGCTTGACCAGTTCTATCCGGGCTACAGCAAGGGCCGATGAGGACAAAATCAACTTTATAAGTAGAATACGTACATACGCGCACATAAGCATCCATTCTGTGCACCTGTGTACAAATACCTAGAGCTCCACTTTAAAATGCATTACGCACACATACTGTACTTTCACTCGGGCAAATGTATATTGCATATACAGCCATTTAATGTACACAATCATTCACACACAAACAACCTCAGTAGGGCCTGACCTCATCTGTTAAACCTGGACCGTCTCCATTAACATCACCAGCCTGAAATTCAAAGGACATTTTATAGGCTCCCAACTTTAGCCCCCATAAACGCACAAAAGGAGCCTAAATTCAAACCCACTATCCACCTCAACATATTAGTTTTTTTGTTTCCCGCTCCACTGTGTTGTTTACTCATTTGATACTCAAGTTGATAAAGCACATTGTTTGAGTGCAAATTCCTCCCCAGCAATATTATGGGATCGTCCTTCTTCTCCTGCCAACCTGTATGCAATTTGTGTACCATTTGAGCAAAAATACTGAGCTGCTTCAAATATTTGCAGTATTTTAGGCATCTGGCAAATAAAGGTGCTAGTTAAATGCAGAGATTAAGGCACAGCAGGAAATCACACCCACTGCCCAAGATTCAGAATCAGCAAGAAGGTTACATGACGAGTTTGCATGTAATGGCACGGTAAAATGAACCAGTATGTCTATATAAAATAGAAGCACACATCGTTTAATGCCTTTTAAAGCACTTTATCAATGACATGACTTATTATGTAGGTTAATCTGGAGCATGTGTTAGCAATCTACTAACTGCTCCTGTCACTTGGAAAAATGCCATTATAAAATGTCTTGCCAGAGCATTTCAGAAAACAGAAATTTGGCAGCTGTCTCCGGTTTGTTTGGAGCGTCCGGAGATTTCTGGGTTAAAAAAAACAGCATCCTCGTAGTGAACCTAACAGTGATCATCAGGCACAACTCTTTCAGATTTAATAAGGAGAAATAAAGGCATTAAGTTCATAAACATACCATAGACATGAAGCACTAGATCAGTTCAGAGGCAAATATCTGCAGAATCCGGCCAAAATATGTTGTTTCTAATGAGGAATCACACCTGAAAATAAAATGCACTTATCTCAAACATGACCATACCAATTCTTTCTCTAGTAATGCACTGTTTCCATTTCCAAGCAGCTAAAAATAAATGTACAAGCCAAACGAACATGTTACTAGATCTCTCTCAAGTGCTGTTGAAACCTCTAACACTATTGAAATGATGCATTAAACATTTATATTAGAGACATTTATAAAATGTGCTCTCAATCATAGCTGCACTTCTTCAGTAAAATGTACAAGCCAAACGATATGCCAAAGACTGAACTGTCTTCCTACATAACGTGATCTAGTGGAAATCAAAGACTAGCAGGCTTCCCACCTGAAGAGCTTTAAAGTGTGAGTTGCACTGCAGTTGTTATTTTGAACGACATCTCGAAGGGCACACTGTGGTTGTCCCCGGTGTTACCAAGCAACCATCATCAAGCAGGACTTCACACAAAGACGGTTAGCATATTTTGTGCTCAGCAGATATTCATCTGCTATTGTTCTCTTTGTTAGAATGAGTATAATCTCTGGAGAGCTCTGGATATCCAGTTCAATCTGCTTCTGCTTTATTTAAAAAACAAAAACAAACCGTAGTCTGATTAGGGATTGCACGGCCAGGATGATCATTACATGCAGAAAATTGATTTCTAAGTACTGAAATTTGCATTCAATGCCCGGTTAGTTTTCCAACTTTGCTTTCCTATTCTAGCAAAAATATGCAGATTAAAAATTGAGATTACCATCTTGTAAACGTATCAAGTGGTTTATGTATATTTTCAATCGTGGGAGAGCTTTTCAACAGCATAGCACACTGGTTGTTTGAATGTTTCAGTAGGTAGTGTGTTTCAATCTCCATTCATCATACAGTTGAATAATAATTCAGAGTTTTGACTCAAAAATTTGAAAACCAGCAGAACAACGGAAATGTTTCAGAGTTACTGATCAGGCGTGATTTTTGTACCAAAATACAAAATACAGACACATTTTTTTTTACACAGACAGTTGCTTCCAGATTGATAAAAGTAATACCTTGTTATGGTAATTTCTTATTTGATTTATTAGATTTCTGATTACATTAGAAGGACAGAGGTGAAGGATTTGTACATGCATTAGTGTGCATCCATCGTGTAACTCAAAAACAAAACAAATCTTCAGGTCTTATTTACCATGATCCAAGACTGAACACACGTATCAACATTGAATAATTCTATTAAGCTTTTGTTCCATATAGCCACATGGTAATAGTCATGTCACAGCCGGATAGAAAGAAGCATATTCTGAAAACGGCCCCAACAGATGCTCCGTTATTGAATCTTCACATCTGACACCTATACCTACACCTATTTTCCCCGGGCGCTGCACGATAGCTGCCCACTGCTCCTAGTACTAGGATGGGTTAAATGCAGAGGACTAATTTCACTGTGTGTGCTCTGCTGTGTGCATGCATGTGACAAATAAAGAGGGTTTCATCCTCCGATTCTATCTATCTATCTATACTTATATTTTGCGTACATCATATAGATACTCCTATCTTGAGCAGCTCCTTTCCGTTGCTGATATGGTACTCTAAATGTCTCAGGTTGGCAGGAATGATAGGAACTAAAACTAAAAACAGCCCCGGAGTGCTGAATTTCAGATAAAGCACCCAAAGTAGTTTAAACACTTGTCATTGCTTTTGTGGGAGAATCTAGCCCTCGTTCATTGATATCATCATGCTCACCTGTAACGGCCTTCGAGGCAGAGCCATGTTTAGAGTAGGGCTCAGAGAAATATCACGCTGTTGTACACATCCGTTTCTTACTGCTCTGTCGACATTCAGTTCCCCTATCATTGGCCGGCAGTTTGTTCGTTCGTGGTGCTGTCCTTGTTTCTGTTCAATCATTCAGGATTTACTTTTTTCCGTTAACAACATGCAAGTACAAATGCTACTATGGTCTTTAAAGCTAACTGTGATGTGCATTACTTCCACTGTGGCTCAATCTTGTTCAAAGATTATTTTCTCCCTGCGTTGACTGGCAAGCTTTTAGCCCCGGTTTCTTTCTCTCCTGTGACCTTCTCCTCTCTCTCTCTCTCTCTCTCTCGCTCTCTCTCTCCGCTGTCCTCTGCTCTCCGTGAACCTACAGTACTAACACTTTTTAGACGTCTTGTGGACGCTTGGCTTCAGTGCTGTGTTGTTTTTATTTTTATTGCACTCTGTTGAAGAAAAAAAGATTTAAAAGTTGCATTTAATTTTCCTAGAATGCTTACTATTATCTATGTCTGTATGCCATTTTTCTACTATTTTAGTTGCTTCTCTTCTATTTTAATCATTAGTCATTTTTATGTGGCGACCTCAAACATATGCCAGTCTGAGGAGAGTCATTGCTTCATATTGTGATCTGAAATTTTATACATGTCATAATAATACTTGATATGTACCTATTAAATATTTGGATTCCAGAAAAAAACTCTTCTTCTGTTTTTTTATCCTGTCTTTTACCTATGATAAATGTGTGTTTTTTCTTTAAATGTTCCCTATTAACCTTACACAGATATTTTAAACAATCAGTTTTCTTTGCATGATTGAAAATAAATTCAATGTGAACGTCTTTTAGGCTTGAAACAAGTACCAACTTTCTTTAGTAGTTAACAAATCAAGCAGCTCTACAGGAGACTATACTATGCAATCAGGAATTACATCATAATAAGCATGTTCAAATTACACTTCAGCAATAGTCAATTTCTCTGCTGCAGTTCCAGGGTCCTGTCATGGATTACATGCTTGAATTGAGTAGAGCCATCGTTAATGTCATTAGCAACACCTGTGCTTTCCCAACCAATCAAATGGCTTCTGTCTTAATTAAAAGCCCTGCACACCAACATAGGTGTTTTTGAGCTACTCTTGATTGGACCTCTGCTCACGTTGAAGATGAGAGCCATGTTTGAAATAACACAGAGTCACCAGGCTACTGATCTAAACACAACTATTTAAACTGTTTCAAGATGCAGCAAAGCAATGGAAGGCACCCCATCTTTCAGGCATAGTCAGCACACATACAAAAACATTGCATTAGACTCAATTAAGACTTGTTGTTCAGGCCTCCTGGTGAGCTGCGCAGCACATCTGTTTGTATTACATCTCACACTGAGACACACTGCAGATGCATCTTAATGTCAGCAGTTGAACGGGCTTGAGTCCTGTAGAGCCCCCTGGTGGTGTGCAGATACAGGACATGCTCTGGATGTCTGCCCTGCTGCTCTTTTGTAACTGACCTGATTTCCCCTCAGTTTGTGCGAAATGAGAAGCACACAACACTTAATGTTGGATAATAGTTTCAGTATGACTATTAATGTGCTTTATAGTTTTTTCTGTTAGTTTGTAACATGCATATAAATAACTTTTATATTACACAGATGATTTAATACATGTAATACATTAAATTGTTTTTAGATTCTCCACTTTCCATGCTTATAGAATTTAAGTGCACCTCTGGCAGTTTTATTAGGTAGAACATGTATCTACGCCTTTACAGAACTCAATTCAATGGCTGAATATTTTATTTCTTTATAAAACTAGAATTAACACCTTCTTGATGTTGCAGTTTAGGCCTATGTCTGCTGTATTGTATTGTTATCCTATTGTTTATTTGTAAGACGTTTAGATATGATCAGCTTTAAATCCTTGAGTTATGGTTATTAAACTTGTTTCCAAATTCTTATACTTTCCTGGATTTTAAGTTTGTATAGTATTCCTTCTAACCCAAAAGTAATCCATATTGGGGTGTATTTATTTTATATGCATTGGTGAACAGATGCAGAAAGGACACAATGGACTGTTTTGTTTGTTTTATTTTCACAGAAGCACAACAGGTACCACTATGCTGAACAACAAACTCAATACTATCTTGAGAAAAAGTTTTAAAAAGGAATGCTAATAAAAAGACAAAAACAAAAAAATCTATTCATATCACAGCATTTTTTCAGCCTCCAAAACAAAATACTACATTATAAAGATAAACATGGCCGAAAGAAGCGAAAGCACTTTGGATTATTCCTTTCATGTTGTACCAAAACCCTCAACGTAGAATCTTTACCGTGAAACTGAAGCGCCTACATCAGACACATGCAACAGCATTCATCTTTTCACTCTGCCTCTAATCTAAATGCATTCACTATCAAGCTATGAAGTACCAATTATTGGGGCTGTCACTCAAAAGTAACGTTTGAAAAAAAATCGAAATACTTTCAAGAGAATGTTAGTGCTACATAATAAAACTGGTCCCACTGAACTGTGTGTTATTTCGTTCAGAGAGAAAGGAAATGCGAGACAAATCCAAAGCCATTGTTTAGCCAATCAAAAAAAAGCTGGAGTACCCGAGTGTAAACCTGATGACCTCTTTATTGTACATTCAAGAAATGAAGAATCCTCCCACCTAATCTATCATAAAAAGGAAATATCAATAAAAACAAAGAATTGACAAGTAAGAGAAATTATAACCAGAATGTATAGCTATGACAACTGCAATATGATTGAAAAAACAAAAGAGTCCCTCCTTTTAAGGTGACAACACCAACTAATTCTTAATGTGAAAAGAGTGTAATAAAACACAGATAGATGGTGGAAACAGGAGATGCACATCTTAAATATTCCCTTGAACACAAAAAGCTTTGGGGAAATGGATACTTGCATACACAGAGCTACTGCAGAGGGTTTAACACAGACGGTGCTTTATATGAGTAAGCTGGGACGGGATGGACCAACATACAATGGGAGGGAAAAGCGAAGTAGGGGGGCATTGGGGGGGGCTGTCCAGAGGGCTACTCCTCATCCGAAGAGTCCCGGTCAAAGTTGTAGGCCATGAAGAATACGTCGGGTCGAGGTGGGACAAGAGCATGGCCCGGTTTCACAATCTCAAAGCCCAGGAAACTGAATGTACGCACCAGTTTAGCTGCAATAACAAGGCAGGTACAACAGAGTTTAGGTCGCAGGAAAAGTCACAACACAGAAGCCAAACATAATGATGTTATTAAAGTTATTCTGAAGGAAAAAGGTGGGCTGGGAAAAACAGGGTTGTTAGCACATACCACGATCATCTCTGTTCTTGTAAAAACAGACAAACACGCTAACGACTTTCAGATGTTCTTCAGCATACTCCAGTAGAGCTGCAAAACTGGAAGGAGAACAGAGGGCAGCTTTGGGTTAGAAATGGAAAACTACAATAGAACAAAAAAACCAAACCAATATTTTGTTACCTTTAGAAAAACAAAAAAGCATGATCATTATAAGGCTCTGCTAAGGCTTCCCTTGTAGATTGAAAAGTGAGCCTCCCTGACTCTGATCAGGCTGAACTCGATGAACGCTTAAGGTCAAAAAGGGTTGAATATCTTCATGCTCCCATTTTTTTACTCTTAATAAGGCTTAAGTGGGGCATTGTAAAAGCATATCACTGTACTCCACTCGAGGTTTCTCCTGTTGCTATCTATGCAGCCTCACCTCTCCTTGCTGCCTTCAGGAAGAGGGTCAAGAGGTATCTCCACGTAAAGTGCGCTGCTGCTTAAGACAGCATCCCACTGTATCGTCTTGGTAACGGTGGGACGACTTTGGAAGTGGAGGATTCCAGGGCGACCATTCCCTGCTGGCTCCTCCGTTACAGTCAGCTTTCGATCCTAGAAACACAAACACTAGTTAACGCATGTGAAAACAGCAGTGGGTGACGTTATACGTGTCAATGTCTTATATTTCATGTCGTATTGTAATTTAACTAGTATGAAAACGGCATTTTTAATGCTGCCTGTACTGCTGACAAAGCAGAACCTAAGAATACTTTGAACTCTAACAGGAAAGGAGATTCAGTGATGTGTGACTGCTGAGCGACTGCATGCATGTTTTTGCATGATGAGTGACTTACAGAGTGGAGTGGCCGAGTGTGATCCCGTGTGCCATTCCCTCGCCCACCTGGGATCTTCAGGGGTGGGAGAGGGGCATCAGGAGCACCACAGAGGCCCCGGGCTGCGGGTACTACTACAGTGCAGGGACAAACTGCAGGGGAGGAAAAAATCAAAACACGGTTAAGGACTTATAATAAAGGCTGTCTGTAATTCAACATGTGCTGTGTGTTACTACGTGCACATGTACAAAATAAATGTAAAACATATCAAAAGTGGGATTTATAAAGGCAAACTACGACCTCAAAGACATGTCATGGGAGTGACGACGCAAACTATTTCAGACCCCGACCAAAATTAGCAATAAAAAAGAATTAGCAATATAATTTCACAATATATAGTGCACCTTTGTACATAAGTGCTCAATTCACAACATGTGTTACATAAGCAGGCCTAGGTGTTCTTTAAAAGGCTTACAGTTTATGTCCCCCAAAACAAAGGGCCTGTGTTTACAGTGTTGTTAACACAATGTTTTAAAAGCGTGCAGTAACACAGCAGGATGGCGTGGGAGGCAACAAACTGAAAATATTCGCTGCTAAAAGCACAAACCGCTGGAGAAACAAACCATGTCTTGTGACCTCGTACAAAGGGTAAAAGAGGTACTGAAAAAGCCATGGTATTGCTTATTATCAAACATAAGCTTATCTCATTAGCTTAATGTATTAGGGTTGCAACCGACCATTTCTATTGTTGATCAATTTGTTAATTATTTATGTCTAAAAATTGACAAACAAAGACATCCAATCTGTACATTACAGAAACCAGTGACTATTGTATTTAATAGGACACATTGAAAATATATGTAAATAATTTACTGTCTGTCGATTGACAACTCAATTCACTAATTAAGAGTATTTTAGACAGCTGTCCCTTGGGAGTCAGGTAATCCCTCTTGACTTTAGTCTGAAAGTGTGTTATTGTATTAGTTTCTGTAAATAAACACAAAGGCGAAGTCTATCCACAGTGGATGGCTGACCTACTGTCACTTTATTGCGCAAAAGCAAATTAGGAATGGGACAGAAGAGTATCGCATTTCATTTTTCAACTATAACCTCGTGTGTGTGTGTGTGTGTGTGTGTGTGTGTGTGTGTGTTAATTATTCACTATATTGTCGTGTATAAGTCTCTGTCGTGCCGTCACGAAGCTGCGGCAGTAAACTGTCACTTGCGTAATAAGCAACCTGACTCTTTTTAGCTCACGAGAAAAACGTGGCCAGAAATATGAACTGACCTGGCGACTTTACGGGCACATTCTCAGCCTGTTGTTATTTTCCCCTCTATCTCTCTTTTCTTTCCTCGTATTGATCACCAATGGTAATAACGTTGGTTAATGGGGTGAATCCCTACACCGTTTCAACCAAATTTGGTATTTCTTAAATACAGTCTATTGTTTTAACCAACATTTTTCGGCAACAAAGTAATCATCAAATTATTTACGTCCCGGTCTTCTCAACGTGTTGACCGTAAACTGTCAGTCTTTTCCAAATAGATGCATGTCGGTTTGGTCTTTAAATTGGATAACCTAAAAGTAACTAAAACACAAATATATAATTCCCTTGTCGGTATAAGCTCCTTGTTGAAACATCAAATTGAAATTAGTGATTGCTTACTTTCACCGTAACACAATAACTGTTGAAATGTCGATGGAACCAGGTTCAGCTAGGTGACGAAGCTAACTCCAGTGATGTAAGGTTACCAGTTCGACGAGGTTCATAGCTAACGTTAGCTAATGCTGTTAATGAAGCAAATTAATGTCCGTCACTTATTTCACCATGACAATTTTTAAAACAACATTACAACAGTGGCTGTTTCAACAGCTTATGTTTTGACATTGGTGATACACCGTGTAAACATTACATTTAAAGTTTAACGCGTTTTACTTCCGCTTTTCCGTGGTCGCTTGCTGTGTTAGCTTAGTCACCCCTCCCCCACACATCACGGTTAGCCGTTAGCTAGGTTTGGTGTTTTTAATCGTTTACTTACTTCCCAATCATGTCACAGATACCGTTACTTAAATCCGCCATGGTAGTTAAAGACTGCTGTTTTCCTTCTTTCTCGCGAGCAAAGCAATGACTGTTTAGGATCCGCTGGAGGTTGGATTTTACCATCCGGCCTCGGGTAGAGACACGACGGGCTGACTGCTCTCTGCAATGCTTGGCTAGCTAATGATCCGTCAGCGTCAGAGTCGAGAGCTGGTAGAAAAAACAGCGGTCAAGTCAACCGAAATGGAAGCCGTACGTTTCCGTCAGGTTGTTTTCTTCCCCTGCAAAATAATAGTCATATGACTCGAACATGTTTTTATTTGATCATGCACAGTTAAAAGCACATCACATCCTTAGAAACATTTTGTATTGCAGAACACATAATATTTATTTTCATGTTTTTGATATACTGTGTTTTATAAATAATATACCATTTGTATAGCAATGTCTCTGGAATTTAGTTAACATTCGAGGTCCACAATACATTTTTGATCAAAGTATAGTCATTTATTATTTGCATTTTCATTTGAATTTGTTTTCTCAGGTTAATTTCAGTTTAATTGTCTAAGGTGACTTTACTACCCAACAGGAAGGTATAAATGATGATTTTAGAGCATTTGGAAATGTACCAGGATATTACTCCCTCTCCCTCACACACCCGTCCCTCATCCAGCACCAGTCACTTTCTATTCTCCGCTGCTACTGAAAATGTACTTTGCACAAAGTATTTGTTGCACTAAGAACTACTTGCACTACCGTCAAACTGTGTTGATTGTGTCATTATGTATCACTTAGTTGTTTTTTTTTTGTATACCCTTTTTTTCTACGCTCTTATCTTTTTATGTTATATGGTCTTGTTTATATTTGCACTGTGGGACTGCCAGAAACAGTATTTCAATGTTCTGTATGTATAACACATGTGGAAACTTGGACAATAAAGTGGACTTTGACTTTAGAACCTATCTTTACAGATAATCGTTCATACATAACATTGGGCTGTTCTAAAGATCACTGCATTTATTTGTTACATTTTAGGTGAGCAGTCACTATATTGTTCTGTTGACCACAAATCATTTTACACTAAAGTGCCCCCTGGCAAAACAAAGGCTAATATTGGAAGAAATTACCTTCTCTTTAATTTATTCCAGGACTTTTATTTTGAACGAGGAAGCCATACTGACAGCTAAGCCTAAAATGAACTAGCTTCACACACTCTGCTAACAAGCTAATGCTAAGCGTAAATGCTACGCGTTGAAGATCCTAGTTAGCGTGACTGTTACTTCACGATGATGAAATAACAAATAAAACACCGGACATTATCCAAAGCACGACCGTTAAACAACATCTAATGTATAAAGTACAGTTGATTTAAATGTCAAAATAAGTACGTGTCCTTCCTGAATATTGAAAACAAATAGCATTTCTGCTACTTGTGTTAGCTGCCGACAGGCTGGCGGCTATGTACAGTATTTACATGAGGGCGTCTAATGGAAAAGTACCGAGGACATTGCAAAAACAAAGACACTAAAGCCTATGATTTCATTATTTTGTATTAACATTTGGGTTTTTCTGACACTGAGCCCGTTAAAGCAAATGTGTTCATTAACGTAACATATGTGTCTACGTATTAACAGTACTATACTCAGAGATTTTGTGCAGTATTTGTATTTATACTTGTGATTGTTTCCATTTTAGGATAAATGTTTCACTTATTACTCTCCACGTGCTGCCCATAAATAGGCTACTAATTACATGCAAAATGTTTGATTAGTTTGTACCATTTTATATGTTTTAACTACACATAAGTTTAAATAGCAATCCATCTTCCACTTGAACCACAATATTAAAGCATTGTGTGTTATTTTATCAACAGTATGAAAACAATGTGACACTTGCAGTCACAATTCTTATTTCGTGAACTGCACTGAATCAACTGATGATAACGTGTGAAATGATTAGATTCGATCTTCTTAATTGATTAGATGAATATGTTTTGCTTGGAAGCTTAAACTCTTAAAATAGTGGCAGCATAACAGGAGAGATTTCAGTGGTAACACCTCGTCTGCTTTTCTCATCTCGTCCACACGATGGCGACAAGGTAGAACCAAACCTGCATACCCCCAGCGTCACACCAATCAAATCAAATCATAATCTCAGTTCGGTCAGCAGCAATATTACTAAATGCCAACACAAATAAATAATGTTGTTTTTTTATTTTTTGTAAAAAGTTAAATAAATTGGCTTATAAAAGTTAGGACATTTTTTTGTAATAAAGTCTAATAGGCTATGGTGACATGTGTTTAATGTCACAATAGCATGGTTTTCCTCTTTAAAACAAATTGTAGATTGTTTTGTGAATATTATTAGGCATACTTTTAGCAATAAACCTGGTGTGTGTCTGGTATACTGTGTGTCAGGCCTTTCTGGTTGGATTGCGCTAGGGTACTTGTTCAAGGGGGTTCATTGAGTTCATGTTAAAGGAGCAGTTTGACATTTTGGGAAATACACATTGGCTTTTAGGATGATTATTAAAAAATATCCTTATTCCTTAACAATGACTTTTGTAAGCTGAGAGAGTGATATTATCTTGATATGACAAGAGAGAATATATATTATTTATTATAAACAATTCATTATCATGTAAAATCTCTACAACATATTTGAAAGTTAATTATTATTATATAGTATACTGTTTTATACTCAAGGAACAAGTGGGATAGATAAATGTGAGTATGTAAAATATTTGTTCCACTGCCTTTGCATTTAACAAGCGCCTTCGACCGCCCGCCCTCTCAGGAAGATTGTCCCACAGCGCATTCCGTTGTTCGTCCAGAAAGAAAAAAAGCGACGCCTGAGAGCGACGCTTGCAGCTGATGTACCGCTGGCTCAAAAATGGAGAGCGACACCACTTTCAGGAGAATAAAACCCTTTGGGACACAGAATTATGTAGCGCAAGATAACGACGGCTCCCGGGACCGGGGCGTGGATAACGGCTACAACGGTGACCCGAAGAGGAAGCCCGAAGTGAGCCTATATTTGCTGCGGGAAGGACTGGCAGCTTCCCTGGTCTCTGTGTTTATTTTGGTGCTGTGGGGACTCGTTCATTTATCGTTACAGCAGCTCGTCATTGGAAAGCCGAGCGGTGACTTCAACGCAGTCAGAGCAAGGTAAGTTTTGTACCTTGCTTAGTGTAAATACCCCTTTGTCTTTATATGTTGGCTAACGCTCTCTAAGCAGCAGAGACCCAGCTAATCTTTATACTAGACCCGCCTAGAAACCACTACCGGGTATCCCCTCCACCTCCACCTTTTACCTCCAAGGTAACCTGCAGGGCAGACAGGTGTTTCAACGGTTTCTAATGGCTACTGTTGGCCCGGGAGATAACAGCCTCTAGGAATGTAGCCTAAACAACAAAATACCCTGCACAAAGCGTGTTAAATGACCCAGAGATATAAGAATAATATGATTCTTACCTCAAAGCAGAGGTGGGAGAAGTACTGAGATCTTGTAGTTAAGTAAAAGTACAAGCGTGTAGGAATACTCTGTTACAAGTAAAAGTCCTGCATTCATAATGTTACTTAAGTAAAAGTACACAAGTATTAGCATAACAATAAACTTAAAATACCAAAAGTACTCATTACTTACGTTTTTCCATTTCAGTATAATATCTGTTATATATTTTTATTACAATTATTGATGCATTTATGTTTTATCAAAGTGGTAAACAAGTACAGCTAGTATAAATGACTAAAGAAATTACATAAATGTAATGTAGTAGAAGTACACTATTTACCATTGAAGTGGGGTAGAAGTACAAAGTTTCAAAAATTGTAGTCTCTCTAAATTGAACTTAAGTAAATATACTCAGTTACTTTACACCACTGACTCAAACTCCAAACATGGAAACTCAAGCTCAAAAGTAGATTTTTTTTGCAGGTAAGGCATGTGTCGTAAACTTTTTTTCCAAAGGTAGCTGAAAGTGACCTATTTCTTTCAACATATACTCTTAATACTTCTTTATGAGTCTTTCATAAAAACAAAATATTTCCATTCAGTGACATTTTTCATTCAAATCCCCTCAAAAGGTGCAAAATGTTTCACTTCCCACAACGACATTTAACAGAAAATGCATCATTAAAGATGAACTCAATGTAAACACTGTTGTTGTTTTTGTTAATGTTAAAAGCAAAAATAAAATGTCCATATATTTGTGAGCAATTTCTCTTGGATGTTATTGTATTGTGAATATCTCCGGGTTGTGGGTCCTTTGAAAATCAACAGTCATGTACAGTCAATTAAATTGAACTTCAGGCATGGTCAGAAAAAATAGGCACTTGATAAGTTGACATTTCAGACATTTTATAGAACAGAAATTTGAACAAAGAAATCCAATAAATATTATACAGATAAATTCAATATAGACATGTTACTGCACTATAGAAAGCTTTATAACGCTGGTTAATTCCAAGTAGCTGCAACATTTTCAGATTAAAGAGCTCTTCAGATTTACAGTGCAGCAGTTTTTATCAGATTTACAGTCCCTGTGAGAAGAGAGACAGGGATTATGCTGAATCTGAGGTCCGCAGGGCTGCGGTTGAGCTCTTGAAAGTGCTTGGGCGACGAGATTTGCCATCATTTGGCTGGTCGCTCTATAAAGGAGTCTAGCACGCGGCATTGAACTGATTAGGGCTCTGAGCTTCTTTGGTCACAATCGTGGCTTTCATGAGTCCATGCCATCCTGCCAATCCAGATTTAAATGATGAGCCTGAGCATAAAACCATGCTTTAAATGCTGCTTTAAGAGCAGTCTTGTCTAAGACCAATTTGTCACTACAAGAGGAATGCATTTAAGGACAGACTTTGTAAAAAAGAGCAAACCAAACACAAACATGCTGTGTTTGACCTATGCTTGGGGTATGATGAAACACCACCAGCAGCTGCTTCTTTAAAGAAAACATATGCATCTGTTTTTCTTGCCATATAGGTTCCGTAGATTCATATCCTGCTTCCATCCAATCGTCTGTGTAGGGATCAGGTAGATCAGGTCACAGAAACATGGAATAGCATACCTGACCGGGTCACGGCAGTGCTCCAAACTCAGGACTCTGCTAGCATAACAGAAGCAGGTTACACCCTGTTTGATTTCAAAACATTATTCTCTAATGTTATCTTTGTTGGATGTTCCGGTCCAGTTCCTTATGTAAATATATGGGGTGTCGCCTAATGTTTTAGCTTGTAGGCTTTCACTTTGTGTTTATTGATAGAGTTGTGTAAGAAAGCTTTTTCTCTGACCAAGGACCAACACATGTTTTTATAGGCATCCCCGCCATTCATTACTCTTTAATTGTCTGAAATAAATGAAAACGAAACGTGCATAATTGTTTCTCTAAGACCATATTCAAGATAAAACCAGAGTTGGTAAAGATATCTGGTTTCACTTCAGCTCATCATTTAAGTGTCAAAGTCAGGCAGTATCCACTCTCTGTAATATTTAGAGAAGGTGTATCCTCTGGAACACACTGTCCTGTAAATGCCAAGTCAGCAAGCACAACAATATCTCCAGGAGACATTTGATTTAAGACTTGAAACCTCAAGGTGGTTTTAAAAACAGAGCTATGGACTAAGATGCAATGATGGGCTTTAGTATCATTGACCTGCAGGATGTTATTCAGAAATGCTGTGATGTGGTAACAAATAGGCTTGGTTCTCCTCCTTAAACAGCATCACAACCTCTTTCTCTCTCCTCTAAATCTAGACAGCACTTGGAGAAGATCACCAGCGTGGGCCCCAGGCCAGTGGGCAGCCATGAGAACGAAGTCCTGACAGTTGGCTACCTGTTGGAGCAGATCGAGAACATCCGGGTTGAGACGGCAGCGGGCCCTCATAAGCTCACGGTGGATGTCCAGCGTCCCACCGGCACTTTCTCCATTGACTTTCTTGGAGGCTTCACCAGCTTCTACGACCGTGTCACCAATATTGCTGTCCGGCTCGAGCCCAAAACCGGGACGCAGCATCTCATGCTCGCCAACTGCCACTTTGACACAGTGGCCAACAGTCCAGGTACAAAATAGTTCCTCCTATTCTTTAATATTCAGCTGAATGTGTGTGAACTGAAGTCATTTGCAGCGTTTTAGCCTCAGGTGAATAGTGTTAGCTCTCAGTTTGCATGTAGGAGCATGCAGAAACCATTCCCACCTTTTTCAAACCTGAATTACCAGAAAGGAAAAGCCTTAATATCAATCTCTTAGTAAATGAAAGTGATGAGAACACCTCCTTTTATATTTGATCATAACTATCTTCTTTACTTGATTGCAACTTCTACAATTTGCTGTCCCCTAAGTGCCATTTTGCAGGTCTAAAATGGTCTGGTTTTAGGTTATATTGCTTTTCCATGTCCTGATTATGATCTGAAGAGCATTTTATAGCCAATTCTTCTTTTTTAAATTTATTTTTCTGGGCAACCAGTGGCTTTAATATAGTGCAGTTCAGAAATGGGGAGACAGAGGGGAAAACGCGCGGCAGAGGGACTCGGATTCGAACCTGGGTCCACCGCATGGGGATCAAACCCCAGTATATGGCCTGCTCTACCCACTGAGCTATACGACAGCCTAAAATATTTATTTAAAGCCAAGCTAGCTGTCCTAGGGGATGGCAATGTCGAAGCACACTGATTTTGGGAATCCCCTGACCCTTTTTTTTGTAGTACCACCCCAAGGTTCTCGGGTGTGGTTCACAGTGAAATATTCTGATAACTACGGAGTGTTTTGTCAAGAAATGTAGGTCAGGCGTTCATAGTGCCCAGAGGATAAACTGTAAAAGTAAATCCTGTAACTTTACTCTACTTTATGTTTACATAATAAGCAGAACTTAAGCTAAACTAAAACAGGGAATATGTTAAACATAATTCCTTTCCTAATATCAACATGCTAGCCTTGTTATGGTTAGCATGCTAGTGTGATGATATAGCTTTGAGTGCCATGGTACAGCCTAGCAGAGCTGCTGGCATGGCTGTGGACCTTTTTCCCTTACAGTGTGAAAAAGTCTCCAAGCTGCAAGTCATGTGGACCACACGGTGTGAAATGTAACCAATCCAAATCATTTGGATATCAGGGCATGCAAATGGGCTGTATCATTCATACCCACGCTGCACAGTCATAACACTGTTTGTCGATGATTGCACATCGTGGTATGCAGGCATGATTTATTAGTCTAAATTTGGGAACTTTCACCGTTGCTCGCCACGCCCTGGTGCTTGTTGGAGAGACATATTTTCCCACTTAAAAACATACACATGTGTACACACAGCTCTGGGAGCAGAAGGAAGTAGATCCAAGAGGTGTGGACCAGGAAGTTGCACATAGGTTTAATTGTCCACAGGCTCCCTGCCAGGCCTTCTACATCTACACACTTATTCCTGCTAAAAATAAAGGGGGCATTGTCTTTTTTTTGTTTTACATAACATTAAGCACAGGGGAACTATTCAGGCTTTGTATTCTGAAGTCTCACAGAGCTTTTTTTGGGAGGGGAAAGGTTTAATACGAAGCTGACATAAGTGGCAGTGACGGCAGCATGAACGGTACGCAGACAGACAGCGAGCAGACTCTCAACCTCGTGAACACAGTCAATCCAGAAAGCTGGAGCACATGATGTCTGAGTGTGGCTCTCTGATCTCTGGGCATTTTACCTCCCGTTCCCATTTATCCTCAGTGAGTTGTGTTCCTCGTCACCACCAACCTGTCTAATCTTTCTGCATCACATGCCCTGTTCCCATGCTCTTTTCCTTTTCTTCTCCTTTGTGTTCTCACCATTATCCAAGCAGTGGGAGCCGGGGTTTATACCAGCTAGTCACATTCTTCACATGTTTGCACTCAGAGCACACTCCCTTCGCTCTCATGTGTTTGTGATATTATAATACACATCAACTTTATCTGTTCCATGTGTTTTAATCTCAGACTGAGCCCCGGGGTTTGGGAACACTGGGAGATCTTGTTGCCAAGATTCTGTTGCCTGACGCAAATGTGAAATACAAGACGTTTTTTAGTATTTTTGTCACACACGTGCGTGCACACACACACACACACACACTGGTTTCAATGTTTTAGGTGCCAGTGATGATGCAGTGAGCTGTGCAGTGATGCTGGAAGTCCTCCATTCTCTGGCCAACCAGTCTTCTCCTCTGCGTCACGGAGTCGTCTTCCTCTTTAATGGGGCGGAGGAAAATATCCTGCAGGTGAAATGACACGGAAACATGATTGACACAATGGATGTCAGACTAGTTTTGAACATCTCCCTATTCTTCTTTAGTTTGAGCCCTCGGTTTCATTCTTTCTTTCCCTCTCTCTAACTATTTGTCCCCTTTTTTATTCCTCATCAGGCCAGCCACGGTTTCATTACTCAGCATCCGTGGGCCAAGCAGGTGCGGGCCTTCATTAACTTGGAGGCTGCGGGTGTCGGGGGCAAAGAGGTTGTTTTCCAGACAGGTACTGTACCAAACTAAAGTTCGCATGACCATGTGTTCCCTCTGAATTCCGCTGCGTTTTTGTTTCGCATATATTTGTTCTTGCAGTCCTCTTTCAATATGTGTTTCTCATGTAACTGGAAAAGCATGCAAATAATTGCAATACAGAGCGAGTGAACTGTCTGAAGGTGACACCAAGCATCTCTATCTAGATATCCGATATAAAAATGATCTTGAAATGTTCCTTCCTATTCCCTAAAGGTCCAGAGAACCCTTGGCTGGTCCAGGCCTACGTTCAAGCAGCCAAACACCCCTTTGCCTCTGTGGTTGGCCAGGAGGTGTTTCAGAGCGGCATCATCCCCTCTGACACTGACTTCCGCATCTACAGGGACTTTGGTAACATCCCAGGTAATGCAGAACAGTCTTTACAGGACAGAACTGAAATCTGAATTCCATGTATGGTGCATTTATGTGTCAAAAAATTATAAAAACAAATCCAGTGGCTGGTTCATTAAATGTACATTCTGTTTCTTTTTCTCCCCCTTTTTTATTGATTGTTTTTACAGGCATTGATCTGGCTTTCATTGAAAATGGCTTCATTTATCACACCAAGTACGACACTGCTGACAGGATCCTGACCGACTCCATTCAGAGAGCCGGTATGCAGCACACACACATGCAGTCTGCTGGGATTATATAGGACTTTACAAAAAAAACACTCACAATAGGTTGATTGTGGTGAATTTCTAGTCTCTGGATAATTGTGAACATCCTTTAAAAGCTCAAAGATCAAATTTATATTGCTATTTATTTATATTTTATTTATACAGGTATGTTATTCCAGTATGGTTTAAAGCCAAATCCAGGATAAGTGTGACATGAAATGATCAACTCCTCCCATAGTATACCCACTTAAGCTTAAGTTTTATAGGTTCATCTTGTGCTTTTATTTATCGCTCATTGCAAATAGATGCAGCACTTGTGACTGCTGCTCGTGCCTTCCAGTTAAGGAGAGAGCGGTCACCGCAGCGGTCGACCTGAGTTGTAAAAACGACTGCCTGCGCTGTTTTTCTGTCACCGACACATGCTGTCCTCTTGTTCTCCGACCCTCTGTTTCAGACGGGTCAGCACTCTGCTCATCTCATTATGTCCCTGAGAACTAAGAAATGCACACGCGCATAAACACTGTACATTGCATCGCCACACTTCTACTGTTGCCCTCATTTGTGCATCTGAATTATTTTTTGCTTTACTTAGCAGACAAATGTCACAGTCAGCACTTAAACCTGAGACGCTAGGCATGTTTCCTCTCTCCATCAGCAGGAACCATACATCTCCCTCCTCTTATTCTGTGAACACTAACTCCCCATAAAAGGCTTGAATTATTACAGAGAGAAATTGAGATCGCAGAGATAGGGAGAAGGAATTTGTAGTAATTGTAGTCTTTGGTCTAAACGACTCTAAAGTAAATCACTTTCTTTAATGATCATATTATAGAGTTATCTAAGAGCATGGCAATATAACTATTAAATGGTACTGTGAGTTAAGTAAGTAAATATCATTTTTAAATCTTATCTTTGTTTTTGTGTTGTCATAGTTACATTTGAAAAGATGGGTTGTGGGTCCCTATAGAGATCAGTGTAGCCAAGCAGAAAACCCAACAAGAACAAGTAGATGCTGTACGCTTACTTGTTTACTCTTTTAGGCCACAGTGAGCCTACCAGGCGGCAGAACAATGGAGCTTTGTTTGGGGGGGGGGGGGGTGAGTGTGTGTGCAGGCAGGCAACAGTACATAGTGCAGCACAGATAAAAGAAACTTGGCCTTGGTGGCAGTAACCCACACAGCCACCACTTACTGATCGTTTTTACGTTGCCAGATTGTTGATCTACATTATACATCATTACTTAAAGGTCTTCTATTATGCTATATTTGAACAATATATTGTAGGGCAATATCTATACAAACCATGCCTGTGAAGAGTTTTGCTCAAAATACCAAACGGATCACCCATTGTAGTCATGCCTCATACCCCTCTATCTCAGCCCTGTTCCTGAAGTGCTGATTCTGTGACTGTCGCTTTAAATTTGAGCTGAGCTGAAGCTGGCCACGCCCCTTTGGAGCGCCATGCAGTTTCTAACGGAGAAACTCAGCTAAACACTCCCGTGATTATACCCCATATTATGTTCCAAACCACATCAAGCATTATTTCTGAAACACTTCTCAGTGTTTACCTCTAGAACAGAGACATTATATGTATTATATATACAACAACCCTCAGTCCCTCCTGCAGACATCCTGCTGAACACACAGACACACTGAGGTGCTGTGGAGGGGATTCAGCTCGCTGACTGTATATGGGGGACGATAGGTTGGGACGTGTCACATGGGTGGACGTTGGCAGGAATTCAATGTAAAGCCAGCCCACATTTTGGTTATGACGTCATAACCGAAGCAAATCTGGATCAGCTCGTTTGGACCCCCGTTTTTATAGATGTGGATGGCATTACAGGGAGTATACATATTCATTTACATCTAGACGGCAAGTAGACGGCAAAAGATACTCGGCAAATATTTGAAATTCAATGAATTATTTAATATGGAGATTTCCTGCTTTTCTTCTGTGTTTTTGTACATCATATTAAATGGAAAGGTTTAGGGGCTAACAAAACACAACATGATCACACATGACATTTTTCACTGCCTTCTGAAACTGTAAAGACCTAACGATTATATATTTTAATTTTCAATTTAATTTCATGGTCTCAGTGCTGCAGAAATACTGCCTGGGTGGCCGTGCAGGAACGACAAAGACCATTACATCAGAGTAGCCGGTCCCTGCTGGTCAGAAGGTTATTCTGAGTCAGCAATAAAATGTTCTGCGAGTGTTGTGTCAGCTCTATGAAGGATGAACCCTATGTGTCATAAGGAGAGTTATCCCTTTCATGTTCAGTCACAGCAACCGCTGTCTTCCTGTTACTGTAAGGGTGGAAGCACCGAAAAACAACTATAGATTAAACTCAAAAAATATTTATTTCCCATTTTGTCTCTTCCTATAAAGTTCTGATCAGGCCTGTACCCTCTGGTTGTCTCTATTCTGCAGAAATCAATGCAGCTCAATGCTTTATTGTGTCAGCTTTCAACCTTGAAACTCGCTTCCTGTCTATAGGCGACAACATCCTGGCAGTCCTGAGGTACCTCGTCACATCAGAGAAGCTGGCCGATTCCTCAGAGTATCGTCATGGCAACATGGTGTTTTACGACCTGCTTGGGGTGTTTGTGGTGGCTTACCCCGCCCGTGTAGGCACCATCCTCAACTACATTGTAGCCACAGCCACCTTCCTCTATCTGGCAAAGAAAGCCTCTCTGCCAGGCAATAGGGGTAGGTCTCCATTTCCTGTGGTGGATGCATGTGTTGAATATTTTCCCCTTTGCCACTTGTTCAAGTGTTTTCTTGCAACCTGTAGTATTAGAATTTCCCAGTCCAAAGGTAGATCCGCAATGACTATTTGATCAACATTTTATTGTGATAATCATAAAACTTTTAAGTTGTTTTCTCATGCAAAAATAGCAGAAAAAGTGAATTTTTTCTCTGTTTTTGTATAATTTGAAAATGAATTTCTTTACGTTTTGGTCGGACAAAACCAAAAAACAACAATTACTTAGAGAAACAGGAATGGACATTTTACAACCAAGTGTTTAATCGATTAATCAGGGAGATAATTGGCTTGTGGGGTCAAATCTGAATGTTTTTTTCTCTTTGCTCTAGAAGAATTAGATGAGCTGTGTTGGGTTTTCACTCATCTTTCATCTGCATCTCTCTCAGGTGGCCGGTATGTCCGGGAGCTGGCCTGTGCCACAGGTGTAGTGGTGCTGAGTTGGTTCGTCACGCTGCTGTCGGTGCTGATAGTCGCTCTGCTCGTCACTCTGCTGGGCCGCTCCATGTTCTGGTACAACCACTTCTACGCCTCCATCTGCCTGTATGGGGCCGCTGCCACGGGCAAGATGATCCTCATCCACACCCTGGCCAAGAACTTGTACTACGGAGTAAGTAGAGTGTTTCATCTAAAATGTAAAGGTATATGACATTTTGAAATGGATGTCATAGCTCTCTTAAGGTTTTCAGTGTTTATGCTAAGCTAAGCTAACCTCCTGGTTCCGGAATTAACTAACTCTTGGCAAGACGGCAAATGAAATGTAAATGATTAATTCTTGACCTTCCAAATCAGAGAAGTGAAATAAAGGGGAATTGGAAGATATCATGAATAGAAACCATACTTTTCGAAACTATAAAACATCAAATCATTTCTTTCTAAAAATCCAGCATGTAGAAATGATGTGTAGCCATAGGTCAAGTCTGATAGTGATTGGTTAAATATTTGCTCTGTTGAAGTGTAATGAATGTCAACCGGCTAGATTCATATCTTTTTGATACTCTTTGTAACACGAAACATGTTTTTAGAGAGAGTGCTTTTGCTGAATAAACCCAGTAGGGCAGCCCCTATTATATCTCATGTTGACCGACTGAGATCATGTTTAATGGGGACTAAAGTGCAAATAGGAGAAACCCAGACAGTTCCTCTTCCTCCATGGTGACTAGCGAACAGCAGCTCTTTGTGTGTGTGTGTGTGTGTGCTCGATAATAAAACTGGTGATGTGTAATACCAACAGCCATATGTCAGTCACATGTATGGACTCCTTTACCAAATAAGTATTTACTGCTGACACACGATGGCCAGAGACAATGTTTGAGCCTTTTTGGTAAACTCTTCCACATCTCTACTTGTTCTTTCTGTAATTTTAGAAGCTGTTCAGCTGAAATATTGCACCTCTGACATTTTGTATTTGAAGTAGAAACCATTACGGAAGGTTTATTTTCATCTGGAGGCGAACACATTGTGTATTCCAGCTTTTCATGGCCATTTTCCAGGAAGGACACAGACTAACCTTTGTGCCAGGCCACATAAGGCTTCATCCTCTAATGAAATGAAATCTCTATTGAAGGAGCACAAGTCATCTTTGGCCTCATTTTTAATGAGATTTTCTATGACGCAAGACTCAAGTGTGTGATGCCTTGGGTAGAACTCTTCTTATTTGTACAAATTGCTTGGCAACTGTTCATTTGGTATACCGGTTCTGTGGTTTAACGATGCTGCGTTAACATCAATCATATGTTCCAAATGAACCCATTTATGATGATGGTATTGATTTTAAACTGAATATAATTTCCTATAAATGATGTTAAAGTGGATTTAATAGTGGGTTTGTTTTTTATTCAATAGAAATGTCAGTGGCCTTAGCTGTATGTTCAAACCATTTATAAGTTAACTCTAACTTTCTCTGTTTCATGCTTTACTTTGAGCTATTTGACCTTTTTTCTATATTGATTCCAACCATTTATAAGTTACTTTTAGCTAACCGTGCACTTGTCTGCTTATCCCTAACTTTTTCCTTTTGCACTCTGAAATAAAACATCTCTTGAGTGTTAGAGCTGACTTAATTCAATCATACATTATTTTTGAAGAGCAGGGCGAGTCCCAGTGAAGCAGTGATCCGGAAGTTCAGATCATTGTGGCCATGGTGTAAAGTTCCAGATGTAGAAACGAGGAAGTTGAATGATTGATACTTTGTTCCTGCTTGGTTTTCATCCACCACAGAGGGAGTGATTGTCTCTTTCGCAGTGATTTGTAAAAAGATGACTATAATTGGATTTTGGATTTTTCTTCTCTATAAGGCAGGGACTGATCTGTCTTCATTAAAGTAGTCCCCTATGAAGCAACCTTCGCTGCTCTGTGTTACTCTTTAATTAACGTGAGGCTGTTTGTGACGAGTGAGGAGCATCAATTTCCAACATTTCTAGCATACCTCAACATATTTGAATCCAAAGAGTATTTTTTTGGCAAAGCACTAATAAGAGTTCCTTATCAACTGATTCCACACATATCTGAGCGTTGCATTCTGACCTGTTGTGTGTGTTCTCCCTGCAGGGTGTGCGTTTGGTGGAGCTGGGCGATCTCTACTTTGATGTCAGCCTGTTGCTGTGGTGCTGCAGCCTGGTGTTGCTCACCCATCAGGGCCTGTGTTCAGCCTACGTCCCCATGCTCATGGTGGCTTTCCCCCTGGCCACCAGACTGCTGCTGGCCAGAGAGTTTAAAAACAGAGGTAAACACTCAACTCAACTTTATTTTAGATGGAATTGATTTACTATAAACGGTGACACATTTGAATGGAAAATAGATCGGAGTTGAAAATAAGACTATAATACAGTAAAAAGTCTTTTTTTTACACAACAATTAAATAGAAGCAATGCTTGGGAAAGCAAAATATCAGTAAAGCAGCAGTTTAGGGTTATGTGTTATTCTTGCAGTTGTACACACTTTGGTCGACTTTAAATAACTGGCATTGGGTAACGCCCTTTATCCCAATTCATACTTTGATGATAATGTTTAGTAGGGTTCGATTGGGAGTCTAAAAGCTACAGGGCAGCCAAAATATTCTTTAATATCGGGTTCAGTTTGATCTGAATAACAGTTTCCTCTCTATCCTCCCGCAGGCGCCTCAGTGAAGTACAGTGTGCTCTATCTGTTGGGCCTGGCGCTGCCTTACGTCCACTTCATGTTCCTCATCTGGGTCGTGTTTGAGATCTTCACACCTATTATGGGTCGCAGTGGCACCGAGATACCGCCTGAAGTAGTAATGGCCACCCTCGTCACCTTGGCAACCATCTTCCTCTCCTCCTTTTTTGTGAGTTTTCCCACATTGTGTACAACAAGGAATAAGAAGTATATTTTTTTCCTTGTAGATTCATCTTGAGGTCACATTGGGGAGGAGAGAACACTGGTATAAATCTGCTAGCAAAGTTTTGTTTAAACTGTTTATTGACAGCCATTATTTGCCTACAGATAAGCAAACCTACTGCAGTGTGTAGTTGACTTATTGAGTGGCAGTAAAATGTTATGTAATTCTAGCATTGGTGGAGGCTTGGATTTTCGTCTGTTTGAATATTCCACTGTTTCACAAAAGAAATCCTCCTATTTGTTGTTGATTGGTCCTCCCATCACATCCTATATTTCCCTGTGTGTCTCAGCTGCATTTCATCTACTTGGCACGGAGCACTAAGTGGATCTTGGCTGGTCTGGCGTCAGTGTTCGTCGTCACGTTCCTGATGATGTCCTCTGGCCTCCTCTTTCCTTATTCGGCCAGTCCAGACAGCCCACGGCCAAAAAGAGTTTTCCTGCAGGTTAAACGTCACATCACACTCACAGAACTCATTCATACACATATATTCTAAAACGGGCTACGGACAGGACAAAAAAAACAACAATTTCAAAAGTATAGAATCTTTCACTTTTTGAATTAGAAAATATCTTGCTAGTTAAAAAGGTATACATGTTGTTTTGAAAGTGGGAAAAATCCAAATCTGTTGCAGAATCATCTTGCGTTACTGGTAAATGTTTTGGCCTGAATGAGCTGTCCTGCTGTGCTGCCCCTGCTCGACTGATTAAAATCTCTTGTTGACAGCAGGTGAAATACAAAGCCACTATTCATCATGGTTTTTTTTGTAACTGGGACACGGCACACCAGGACATCTCTCAACAAGTTTTAGTGATTGGATAAAAGTGCTCTGATTCCACTCCTCCTCCTGCTGATGTAACTCACAGAGAGCTCCTTATCTGGCTACAAAATCAAATCAAAGGCTTAACAAAAATTGCGTTTCAGGAGGGACAATATTGTTTATGCATGCACTGGTCAAATTTGAGAGGTTTGGCTCCCAAAAGATGTCTTCTTTCAAACTACTGGAATGAAGGCATTACAAATACAGAGGTGTTTATTTTAATAGACCTTATCTATTTGCCTCTGTAGATTTCTCCTAATTTCACTAAAAGTAAGCATTACATAACTCCTCATTTGGGTATAAAAGACAATAATTGTAAAACTAAGTAATAAACTGTGGAAGTTTCATCCTGATGTCTATTTAAATGTTTACCCTATCCACCTGTAGTGTCAAAGTGCATGAAACCTATTTTGACTCCGACCTCCCGCAGCATACAACGCGGACCTTCCACAACCTGCAGGGCCAGGTGGAGAGCCGGGACTCAGGTCTGTGGATCAACAGCTTTGACTACACAGGCATCCAGCACATCACGCCTCACATCCCCGCTATCAACGACAGCATCCGCACCAGCTGCCGCGAGGACCGGCCCTTCTGTGGTTACCCCTGGTTCCTGCCCGTCAAGTTCCTCAGCAAGTCAGTAATGCATAAGTTGTGTTGTTTCCCTACCCTTTGTTCTTATTTGCTCGATCTAATCAACTTCATGCTCCTCCCCTCATGTGTTTTTGCAGGAAGAACTGGTACCTCCCCGCTCCAGAAGTGTCTCCCAGCTCTCCTGTTGAGTTCAGCCTGCTGTCCAGAGAGGAGACCAGCTGGGGGACGGTTAAGATGACCTTCAGTGTGAAAGGTCAGGAGCATTTAATGCAGCCTAATCTTAAATACTACACTAAAAACACACTTTCCTCTAAGGACCTGCAGGCAGAGAGATGAGACACAATACAAAAAAAACACCCAATGTCATATGACATCAGTTGAACTTGAGTCAGAGGATTAGTGCAGAAGAAGAATCTCCCTGATGACGGCAGCATATTCAGACCGGCTGACGGGGCACACTCAAAATATCTGGTTACACATAAAATGAGAGGCAGAGTTTATCAGCACTGAGATAACGTCTGTGCTGGTATTTTGAAAACGGTAAGTTATTGATTGACAGTTAATCTTGTAAACATGATGAAAAATGACTTTACCCAAGGTCCATTTGGTAGCTGCTTTAGAGCTTTAAATGTTCGTCTACAGCCACAGCTTACCAAGTTGTCATCGAAATGTTCAAGTTTATGTTTGTCTAAGTACATGCCGTACCCTTTGCCGAGGAAGAGCATGTGATACGCATTCATTATTATAGTGTATTAAGTCGTTGTTTACATTTCAGTTTAGGTGCCAAGCGGTTCTGCTGTAACCAATAAAGTACAACCACCGTCAAGGATACAAACTATAAATAATGGGATTCATTCATTTCTCAATTGGCTAACCTTGATTTGAATGTGCGTTAACTTGCAGGCCCCAGTCACATGTCCCTGTATCTGATGCCTCATCGAGGAGCCGGCCTCTCCACGTGGTCCTTCGGTGACGGGACGCCTCAGTTCGATCTGAGTGGGGAATATTTTGTGTTCTATTCTCACGGTCTCGACGCTCCCACGTGGACCTTCTGGTTTGAAATACAGGTACTGTCTGCCGCTCGAGAAGAGTCTGGACTCATTGTACTCATTAACATTTGAAGTGCTTTAGCTCAAACTGCTCTCTTATTTTGGTATGACAAGAAAATATGTTAGTCAATTCCATCTGTTGGCTTTGGTTTTGAAGATAGATTGCAAAGGCAGAACAGTTTTATATCACTGACTGATCATTTCAACCTTTTCCATTGTAAGGTTTGTTTAATAGGTATTTTTATTATCTGTGTATTGAAAGGAAATGATTGACACTGGATTCCTCTACATTTGGACGGTGCCAGGCTATTTGTTTACCCCTGCTCCTGTTTTTATTCTAAGCTAACCTGAGCATCTCATAGCTGCTACTTGGTTTTAGAGATATGGCTGTACCTCAAATAAGCATCAAACTTTCTTTTTTTTTATTGCACACAATATTCTATGATTCATCAGGTATCAGGCTGCACCTTTGACAGCAGAGTATCCTGACAGATGTTGAGTTGTGTTTTTATGTCGTTCCTTTCATTCCTCACATCTCTGGATTTCTGAATACCTTCACCTCAGAGTTAAGCTCCTGGCAGGACACCGTTGGCCTGTGTTGCTGTCATGGGAGAACCTTTAAACTCCCAATTATGGAGACTTACTTTGACCAGTTGCATTGTTGAGACAAACTCTGTGACCTTTTAAAGACTCTTTGGAAATCCATTGTATAAGCTCAAACACATGCAGCATTATCGAGCCAAAGACCAGGTGTTCTGTTCTAAAGGCCTGGAAAATCTGCGGCTCCTCTCACATGGTAACCAGGGTTCTGTCTTTCTCCTCTCTTAGCCACCCAGGGACCCGGACCCCTCAGGCCCCGAGGGGATGATCTCCGTTGCCATCTCCACCCACTATTTCTTCGGACAGGACAGTAGGACTGCTCAACTGGAGGAAGTCCTCCGCAGGTTTCCCACATGGGCTTTTCCTTCGTCTTGGGTCAGTACCTACGACATGTACCGATACTGAGGACGCAGCATATCACAGAGGACGGCGCTGAGGAGAGCTGAGGGGTCAAAGGCCCCCACCCCCCCGAGACATACAAACAGATTTTAAGGAACAATACTGAGGACCAGCCTGGGCGCCTTTTCTCTCTGACACACTCTAACACACCCTCCTGCTCCCTGAGAGACCCCCATCACTGTGTCAGTAGGCTTAGTAGCTAACCGAGCAGGAAGACGCGCAGAGACACTGCAGAGGTAAGCTGATCAGAGAGCTTACAAACTCAACGGCCGAGGCACCGGCAAACTCAAGCCTCGTGCTCTCTCCTGGGTTAGTGAAACAAAGGGGTTACGTTTCTTCTCTTTTTTTTATCAATCTGTCGTGCCTTTGCTTTACTCGATCCATCCCACCCCCTCCTCATGCTGAATTCTTCCTCTATGAATTACCACTTCACCTGCTCACACCCTATCAGCTAACCCCTCAGATTAGATCTGGCTTCCTATGCAGGAATTAACTCCACCACTACCTGCACTGTCGGAGTAGATACATACCGATGGATCTGTTTGGATAGGAAACTGTTTTCAGTTCGACCCTTTCTCTGACTTTGACTGGAAACGTTGACACTTTGAAAGTTGCTTTTGTTTATATTCTGAGGTTTTTTTACCGGTGAAATTGCTCCTTATAATTCCTCAGTAACACCACTGATTTGCAAGTCGTACCCCTGTGTTTACATGAGGGAAGCCAACAATCTGCTTTAACTGTCAGAGATCTGGCATGCAGACGCAGAACGCTGTGCCTGTTAGATGAAAACAGCTGACTAGAATCAAATTGTCAATGTGTCCTTTTAAAGGAGCAGCCTTCCTGGGGAATCTGTGCAGAGGGCCACGTAAGTCTTAAAGTTTTCCGCCTGACTGGATCAAGTAAACTTGTATCGAATCTGGGCTTGATGAGAACTGGCATGGGAACAGGGCAGTCTGAACGTCCCGATATTAACATTATTCCGCGGGGCCTTGAGGGTGACCGGCCGGGAAACCAACGAAACTCCACACTCATTACCATCACCGGTGTCGGCTTTGTGGGAGCATTTGCTGTCATATAGTTGTTTTTGTTATTTTTTTAACTCGACTATGCTGTACTAAGATCTGCCTCCAGCAGCACCTATGGAAGATAATCAGAAATAATAGATCATTTAAGAAAAAAGGAGACCAACAATAAGACTTTAAAAAAAAAATGTTACCAAATGTAATCACCTTCTACAGAAGAAGTGCTTGGAGGTCATTGGGAAATAACTGACATTAGCCATCACCAAAAGCAGTTATTGGATTATTTGAGGGTAAATTAAATGTGGATACCTTAAATAATTTCTGCTGTAGAAAGATGTTTTTTAAAAAGCATGAAAGATGCATCTGTAAATAAATAGCCATAGCAGACTATTGTTATTTTGGCCCTTTAGTTGAGAAACCGTTGGTTTTTTATCACAGATTGTCGAATTACACTGTGCTCAACGGTTTGTTTAATAAGGTTGAATTTGAAATGTGTGTCAGAATGTATATACTCAAACATCGGTGCTGCTGCTGACAGCTCTGTCCGGTATCTTATCTGTGTGTGTTGCTAATACTTCACATATTTCACTCATCTCACGTGGAGCCTTTCCGTCTAAGTATCACAACTTGCTACTTCAGATAGCCGGCCCCTCACAGCACCACGGTACAGTCGGGGCTGGGTTACACTTGAAAAGAAGCGGTTCTTGTTCACGTTGGCCTGCTCTGGAAGGCGGAGTGATCGGAGCGATTACACACGGGGATAAAGGTCAGTTAGGAAGTGTTGCACTTGGTCGCTCGTGTGTGCCAAGAATAAAAAATAAAAAAATAGAGAAAGGTTACATTTCTAACCTGGATCACCTTAACAGAGCTGGCCATTTATTTGCAAAGTGGTTGTTAATGTCGGTGTCGGAAAGTTCTAGAAACATTTAAATGAAAAGGTGTTGGGGAGGGGGTTTACGGAGCTGTTTCACCACCTGACAAGCCCGTCTGAGGGAGTATACCGGCCACCACTACCTCTGCGGTGATCAATACTTCGAGATAACAGCTTTTATTGTCCTTGTGAAGACTGGTTTGAATGTGACTGTTGGAAATATGGAGATGATTAGCTAACTAATTTTAGAGAGATTAATTTAAATGATTATTAAGCACCGTTATGTTTGTCTGTGGGCTACCTCTGTGGGATAAAAGGTAAAACCGTCCCCTTACTGCCGCTAAGGAATCTGTGTAATGTCCACTGATGCCGGTCTAAAGTTTGACTCCTTCTCTACGTGGCATCATGTTGTTTAGTTGGGAGGTGAACTGAGCTAAACTCGTCTTTTGTCCGCTTTGTGTTACACATGTTTTCCGACATGCTGACACTAAGGAGGCCTTAACATTTTGCTTCCGATGACACGCACTATTTACTGTCGCGGACACAAACGTCTCGGTGGTTTTTAAAGCCGCCAGGTGCTGCACTGTACAGAGTTTACGTACGGGAACTGTTGGGGAGTTAAAACTTAAAATCCACCACAGCCTTAGACGACACTTGGCAGTTAACGGTCCTACTCTGCTCTTTCTCTTATGCACAAGTCTTCAAAGTATCTGTGTGTGAGAGGAGATGTCAATCAGCTGGATGAAGACAAATCTGTCCTCAGTGTCCCTTTATAAAACTAAATACATCAGACCTCTTCTGTTATGAACTAACTTAGACTAGGACGAGTTTTTTTGTAATTGGCCGGTGATTGACAGAGGGATTTGATACTACTCATCACATGTTTTTATTTGTTAACCCTAATAGGAACATCCCTGTGTTTTGTGTGCGTTTTAGCCATTAACCACAGATACTACAACAGTGGAAGCAGGTTGTTCACTTTGGTGGATTCCTCTACCGAAAGCTCCCCGGTATGGACAACAGTTGGCAGTAATGTAAATGTGTGAACCTGGAACAGAAGCTACTGCATTAACTCAGAGATGCTATACAACCTCAACACACACACACACACACACACACACACACACACACACACACACACACACACACACACACACACACACACACACACACACACACGTACCCATCAGTGTATAGATGCTAATTTAACGGACATGAGTTGATCTAGGTCTGTTTTATTGAAAGTGAATATGCAGAGCGTCAATGGGAGAAAAAGCTTTATTAACTACCGTTAATGGTTATTTTAATAGTGATTTTTGTTGAAGGAAAATGTGGAAATAAGACTGAGTTTGTTCATATTTCCAGCAACATAACAGTTTATCAAATGACCCTCAAAGTGTCTATCTGACTTTCAAGGTGTGCTTAGAGCTATAATGTTAAATGGGTTCACGGTTAATGACTAACACGTTTGTTTGAATAAAAGCACGATGGCAAGAGGAACTGCTGTAAACGTCATACACAGTACAGTTGAAAGACGTCTCGACTTGAAACGCTGTGAAGCGGCTCCCCTGGCGCCGTTGGTGCTGCCACTGTTAGACTGATAGAGCTAAACATAAATTAAACATTGATTTTAAGAAGTGATTTTAAATAGTTTGCGACAGAATCTAATGTAACTCAGTTCTGAGAGGCTGCGCAGTGCGTTCTTGTTGTGCACACTAGGATGTAGCTTTATCTTCATCACATAAATCAGTGTTCCTGTACTGACATCTGTTCTGGGATACACATGGAAATGTCTTAATGCCTTCGTTAAAGGATGTCCTTATTTTTTAAAAGATGTTCAAATTGTTTGTTGTAGTTGCCTGTCTTTTTTTTGGTCCAACATCTTGACTCATCACTCATGCCTATTTCTCTAACTGTTGTCTGAAAGTTAAAGTAAGTTGTTTTTTAAAGACTGTTTTTTTTTCTTTTTTGGGATTTATTTTAAACTTTCAATAACTCCTTGAACTGCTGTTTTGCTTCTTTTTTAAAATTGCATTTCAGTCTGTCAATTGTAAGGAACTGATTGACATGATTGGTTATTGGGATTGATCTGGTTACAGGGTATCCATCTTATGATTGGACGGGATGATTTTATCTTATGCAAAAAGCTTGAATTAAATCACCTGTACAGCAATTAAAAACGCTTATTACAATGTTGTTGTTGGTTGTATTGTCCATTTTAAACCCAGTTCATCCTTCAATAGCCTCCGTGTCATGTGACCCAGTGGATCCATACCAGAAATTGTAATTAAACTTTGCATATAAGACACAACTCGTTTTATTAGATTTCACAGCTCTCTGAGACCCTGACTCAATGCAGCATTATATATTACGATAGGACAGGACTCATCTCTTTAATTTCAGGATTTTATTTCACAGGAAAAAACTAGTTTTAATTAGAAACTTTGGGATTTTTTACAAGAATAATCATAGAGAAATAAGATAAGAGTGAACAACAGGACAGTACGGATTCAAACATGGTAAAAAAATAAATAATACAAACATTTAAATGTACTTTAAAAGAGAAAATGTTAAATCAGTTCATGACAATTTCATCAAAAAACTAAAACATAAGACTAATTTAATATAAGTGTGTGTATATATATATAAATAAATAAAAATGTTTTGATATATTTATATGTATATACAGTGGGGCAAAAAAGTATTTAGTCAGCCACCAATTGTGCAAGTTCTCCCATTTAAAAAGATGAGAGAGGCCTGTAATTTTTATCATAGGTACACTTCAACTATGAGAGACAGAATGGGGGAAACAATCCAGGAAATCACATTGTAGGATTTTTAATGAATTTATTTTCAAATTATTGTGGAAAATAAGTATTTGGTCAATAACAAAAGTTCATCTCAATACTTTGTTATATACCCTTTGTTGGCAATGACAGAGGTCAAACGTTTTCTGTAAGTCTTCACAAGGTTTTCACACACTGTTGCTGGTATTTTGGCCCATTCCTCCATGCAGATCTCCTCTAAAGCAGTGATGTTTTGGGGCTGTCGCTGGGCAACACGGACTTTCAACTCCCTCCAAAGATTTTCTATGGGGTTGAGATCTGGAGACTGGCTAGGCCACTCCAGGACCTTGAAATGCTTCTTACGAAGCCACTCCTTCGTTGCCCTGGCGGTGTGTTTGGGATCATTGTCATGCTGAAAGACCCAGCCACGCTTCATCTTCAGTGCCCTTGCTGATGGAAGGAGGTTTTCACTCAAAATCTCACGATACATGGCCCCATTCATTCTTTCCTTTACACGGATCAGTCGTCCTGGTCCCTTTGCAGAAAAACAGCCCCAAAGCATGATGTTTCCACCCCCATGCTTCACAGTAGGTATGGTGTTCTTTGGATGCAACTCTGCATTCTTTCTCCTCCAAACACGACGAGTTGAGTTTTTACCAAAAAGTTCTATTTTGGTTTCATCTGACCATATGACATTCTCCCAATCCTCTTCTGGATCATCCAAATGCCCTCTAGCAAACGTCAGACGGGCCTGGACATGTACTGGCTTAAGCAGGGGGACACGTCTGGAACTGCAGGATTTAAGTCCCTGGCGGTGTAGTGTGTTACTGATGGTAGCCTCTGTCACTTTGGTCCCAGCTCTCTGCAGGTCATTCACTAGGTCCCCCCGTGTGGTTCTGGGATTTTTGCTCACCGTTCTTGTGATCATTTTGACCCCACGGGGTGAGATCTTGCGTGGAGCCCCACAGTTGATTTCTTCACACCAAGCTGCTTACCTATTGCAGATTCAGTTTTCCCAGCCTGGTGCAGGTCTACAATTTTGTCTCTGGTCTCCTTTGACAGCTCTTTGGTCTTGGCCATAGTGGAGTTTGGAGTATGACTGTTTGAGGTTGTGGACAGGTGTCTTTTATACTGATAACGAGTTCAAAAAGGTGCCATTAATACAGGTAACGAGTGGAGGACAGAGGAGCCTCTTAAAGAAGAAGTTACAGGTCTGTGAGAGCCAGAAATCTTGCTTGTTTGTAGGTGACCAAATACTTATTTTACCGAGGAATTTACCAATTAATTCATTAAAAATCCTACAATGTGATTTCCTGGATTTTTTTTTCTCATTTTGTCTCTCATAGTTGAGGTATACCTATGATAAAAATTACAGGCATCTCTCATCTTTTTAAATGGGAGAACTTGCACAATTGGTGGCTGACTAAATACTTTTTTGCCCCACTGTATAAATAAAATTAAAAACGTTTGGATTTTTCACAAGAGTAATATTACAAGAGAAATGTACTTTTATTTAAAACATTTTTTATCAGTTCATGATTTCATTCATCAAAAAGCAAGACTAATTTGATACATATACTGTAAATGTTTAAGCCTTATTTAAATTGATGGTCGTTATTTAAAGCCCTTTGTGTTTGTTGAATATTGAGCTTTAAACTACTTACCTTCATCTGACTACATATAAACACAAAGAGCAGGAACACAGGCTACTCATCATTTTTAAAAATAATTTATTGGTCTTTATGTACAAGGAAAAAAAAATAGAAAAACCAAACATGAGTAGAAAAGGCAAATGTACAAGAGAGTTTCTTTACACTGCATTGAGGATGTTTGCTGCTGCTGCCGCCACTCCAGAAACAAACAAAAAAAGTCTACTCAGGAATCAGGCAACATTTTAAACTGTACACAGAGGGAGGGGTGGGGGTGGGGGGGGGCTGTCCACGACTGAGTGAACTGCAGTACCACGAGACACACCTGCCCCTCGCCTGCAGAGAAGGAAACCAGAAAACAAATGCAATATTAATTTCCCTAGGCAATCGTCTCAGTTTGAGCATCAATGGTTTCTGAGGAGAAGGGAGGGGGGGGTGAGGGTGTGTTTGTTGTGTCCCCCTCTGCGTAATGAGACAAGCACTCGATTTGAAGCAACCGGTTAAAACAGAAGGCCTCTGGACGTTAAGTCTTTGGTTCGTCGTGTTACCGTTTTTCAAGTAAAGCCTACAGCGGAGCAGCGTAGTGTTGCTGTAGGCTTGTTCAGAGGGGGGGGTAGGGATTTATGTTCAGTACATCATTCTGCCCTTTTGTGAGTGTTTAAACAAATCATACAACAGTCACCATTGAAGGATTTCACACAGACACCCGACTCATCTCGTACACACCGACAAGAGAGCAAAAAGATATGATTTGGTCTATCATGATCAGTAAAAGCTGGGGAAAATCAGTATTGAACATAAACAAAATAAAGCTGAGTAACATTTCAATACATTGCACAATATAATACTGACTGATGAACCGTTGAGTGCTCGCGGTAGAGAGCCAATACACAAGTTTGATTTCATTAAGGTGGAGAAGTTTGTTAGCATTCATTAAAATAAAAAAAAACGAGCATAATTCAGAGGCAGCTATAATGCCAATAAATAATACCATAAATGAAGACTAATACGATAACATCTATTCGCATGTGATGAAAGTCACCAAGCATGTCAACACGTTCTCAATACAATGTGGTACGCGCATCCAGAAATCCACACAAACCAGAAATCGTAGTCGTAGAGGTTCAGGGAGGTGATATGCATATTGAACTGGACGAAATAATGACGCGCCAAATTACAATTCTTCCATCACATAGCCAATGCAATGACCAAACCATTCTCACTTTAAAAATGATACTGACTGTTAACACTGCTGCTGAGGGAGTGAATGGATGAAGTCTTCAGAGTAGGATGGATTTAATAACACTAAACCTGCCTCGCTGATGATAGGAAACACATTCTGACAGATGGAGACTTAAACCCAACTGTGTTTATAAGCTGGAGAACATATATCGCATAATTTGGTTTTTATAGCGCTTCGATCTGCTCAACACGGCTCTGATTGTTGTCTAAAATCTGGAACACATGAAGAATATCAGACAGCGCACTCTGACATAATTGCAGTTAGGTGTACGAAAAAAACGAGTCTGCAGGGATCATATTCTAAGAAATCCTCGGGGCGCCACAAAGAATTCATACCATGCTTCTCAAAGGGAGGCTCAAGAGGGTGTAATGGATAGAAAAATAATGTTATTTTGTACACTGTTATATTATTGAAAAAGGTATCACAAAATATTTTTAAATCATATGAGGTATGAAAGTATGAAACACCTCTCATGCACGCTCCTGGGCTCAGACACACTTCCTGTCACGGCTAGAGCTTTGATCTAAATTTTTGCTAGGCGATGTAGCGTGGTGCTGCTTCGAATACACTCAGGGCTCGTCTTTGAACTGATTCTTGCACACGTTACACCAAAGGAAACAATGGAGCTCCTTGTCTGGACACTGAAAAAAGAAAAGAAAAAAGCCTCCAGTTGAACTCGAGTGAGTGCCAAACGAAATCTACGCACTCAGAATATTTGTCATGGAATGTGAAACAAATAAAAACCCTGGTGCTTTCATGTGCTGGTTGATAGCTCCCACACACCAACCTGATGTATAGACGCACAACTCGCCATGGTGGCGTTTGTCTAACAGCACATTATGGTCTGCGTGTTTGCAGCCGAGATGTCTGGCGCTTCGTTTATAGCTCGGTATCCACAGGCGCTCAGCACAGAGTGGATAATACTGACTGAAGTAAGAACCTGCAGGAGAGGTACTTTCTGCGCACACACACACACTCACAGACCCACACACACTCAAACAAAAATAGAGTATATTTCCAGTCCAGCCTCTGCTGCGCCCTCCTCTGTCACAGGTTTGAGTCCAGAGGAGGCTCCTCGCTTCATGACAGGGTGCAGTCGTAGGCTCCTTCTTCCTCGCCCTGCTCCTCTGTCTGTTCGGGGGGACAGTCCTCAGAGGGGGGGCGGGGGAAACCTCCAGCAGGTTCAAGGGAGGGCAGGGCGAGGCCTAGAGGAGCCGCTACTCCTCGGATGTCTTCCACTCGGGGCGCCGTTGCCCCTCCTGGCCCCTCTGAGCCGCCGAGCTTGGAGCTCTGGCTGCTGGGCTGGAAGGCCTCGGGCTGCACCTGCTCTGCCGTGGCCTCCAGCAGGTCCTGCAGCTGCGGCTGGATCAGGTTCAGGAAGGGTTTGTAACCCAGGCTGGAAAAAAGACAAGAGAGTGAGGAGAGAGGACAACGTGGGTAAATGTTTGACACCATTTTTAAAAATTGTTCTACGAATACGATCTTAAGTTCTGGAACAATCGATTAGTCCGTTCTCGAAGCTCATTTAAAACTCAACTCCTACTTCTAGCATTTTGTCCAACTGAATTTGCCAATCATTTTGTTTCATATACGCCACTGTCATCGGTGCTTTAAGATTTTGAATGTGCTCTAAAAATAAACTAAGCTTGAATTAGAACACATCACAGTATCTATTCCATTACACTTAAAAGCTTCACCCACCAGTTAGTGGACACCCATGAGTCGACAGCCAATAGGCCGTTCCGTATACTCTGCACAGTTTCTTGGGGAACCTCGGGGCTGTCCAGGAAGCCGATCACCTGCTTTATGACGTTGGCGTCCCGCAGGATCAAACCAATCACCACACACCACTCTAGACAGCCCGCCTCCATGAACACATGAAGGAGATACCTGGAGGGAAGCAGAGAGGCACCGCTGTCAAGTACAGGCTGACGATTCACATTGGATCATCACAGACTGCAGGGCCACGGAGGGGAGAGTTAGTGATGTTTAGTCTCTCACCTGAGCTGCACTTGTGACTTGTGCGGGCCTTTGTTGGCCAGCTCCATGGAGATGTGCTCCAACTCAGCCTGACTGAGGCTCAGAGTGGACGAGTTCTCATCAACCATCATCCAATCACCATCCACCACTGAGCTGGTCTCTGTCAGGTCTGTGGCCGAGCCCACGCTGTACTCCTCCACTAGAGAGGAGATAAAAAGAAGGATTAGGAAAAGGCATGTATTTAAACACATCTCTTGTTAGTAGCTGGTCGAGGATAACAGTTTTTTACCTTTGTTGGTGAGCAGAGACAGGAACGCGTCGTGTGTCTGTGGTGAGTGTTGGTTGGAGTGGGCTGACGAGGCCGTGTCCATGTCCTTGGCTCTCTCCTCCAGCCTGTCCAGCCAGCTGTGGTTGCTGTTATCCGCCTGAGGGGGCCCCGTGTCCATGTCGCTGTTCAGCAGACTGTCAGCCGACTGAGACTTCAACAGCCGAGTGCTCAATGCTTAGGGCAACAACAAAGACACAACATGAAATATTAGGATAGAGACAAAGGTATTAGGCACTGGGGAAGCAGAAACCACATCACCTTGTGAATGTTTCATCAGCCACTAATCAGGCTGCAACAACTTAAAACACACATTCTGCTGTGTTTCCTGGACCCAGTCTCACTCACCTGGGCGACAGCGTCCGTTCTTCAGTGGCGAGCTGATGCTTCCCACAGGAATAACAGGGAAGGGCCAGAGAAAATCCTTGTGGAGTCGTTTCAACGCAGACACGAAATCCTCAACGCGGGCCACGCGGTTCCGCTCGCGACACAACCAGCCGATGAGTTCGAAGCCCAGCTGTGCAGAAAAGCATCCCAGGTCTCGAAGCCGGACCTGCTCCAGGAGGTGGCGGGCGTGGCGCCACAGCATCAGGTCGATGTACATGTTCTCCGCACAGTCCACCTCCCGACTGACAGGAAGAACACAGGAAGGATTAGATGTTGCTGTGAGGACATTTTGAACAAAACGTAACCTGTGTCCATAGTGTGTCCCTACCCTTTAGCAGAGGGTCCGGAGGGCATACTGAAGGTCTTCTGCAGGTTGAACTTCCCCGTAGCGATGGCGTCCGCTGACTGCGACAAACTGATGCTGCGATTTCTGAAGAACTCAAAACCGCCAGATGAGCTGCTGGGTTCCTAAACACAGATACACACAGTTTACTTCTTCATGTTTTACAATAACATGTGAGGAAAAAGCATGACAGGGTTTCAGGCTTGCTAAATCATGGACAAATATCTACCAACCAACAATTGATGCATGTTCTGTGCTTCTGTGAGTTGTCTCTTTATGATGGATTGTTATTAAATGTTATTTACACACCATGATGTCTGCTTTTTTGAAAAGTTGTTACTATTTAAACATCAGGATTGTTTTACAAAAGGGATTTACATGGCAAATGCAAATAAAAAAAATAAAATTTTATTTTATACAATTTTGTTCCCATTTTTTTTCAGGTTTTGTGGATTAGGGAAAACCCTAAGGTCGCCTTCTCAGTGTGGACGGATATGAACACTCTTGAGATTGAAAACTTTGGACGGATTGCAACATATTGCTGACTGATATCTCTAGACCGAGTCACAGAAAAGTGTCAAACAAAGGAAATAAATGTTCTATTTGAAGTTCTCTACCTGAGTGGTGGGTGTTGGGGGAGGAGTATCCATCTCCCCGGAGCCGATGGCTTTGAGGAATCGGATCATGTGCCGGCAGAGGTCCCACTTGCCCTGCTCGAGCGCCGTGTTGAAGAGTAAAGTGGCGTGTTGTCTGCTCACTGCTGGAACCTCCATGTTCTTCACAGAGGGGGACGAAGAAATAGAGACGGATAGAAAGAATGGAAAAGAGATGGAGACTGTGAGCTTTTTTTTAAAGCATGACACCCTGACCAGTTTTAGGTCAGGTATCACAACGATTGTATGTGTGGTCGCACCATGAATGAGACTTTTTTGTTAATTAATAGGCTACAAATGTGTGATAATACAGCTAACTGAGTATGTGGTGTCATCGTGTCCCTACCTGCAGTATGATCAGGTAGGAGGCTGCTGTGTCCAGGTCCTGAGCCATGAGACACTCCTCAAACAGATCTTTGGGGTTTCCCACGGCTGCGAACAGGTAGTTCCACAGGGCGTACTCCGTCTTCCTGGCACAGTGGACGATGGTCTGGAGAAAGAGGGGGAACTCGGTGATGAACTTGGCCACGGTGGGCAGCAGAGGGTCGGGGATGGGCTCCCGCGACGTGGCCTCTTCTTCCAGCACGACGTGCACCATCAGCTCCATGACGTGGGGGAAGTAGGGGAGCGAGGCACAGGACTGGGCCAGCATCAGAGCCTGTGGGACAGAGGACATTAAGTCATGGAATAAAAGCTCATTCCAGCGCTCAGTGGCTCAGGAGACATGTCTTTCGTAAAACTGGAAAAATGAAATATTCTCTGAGAGGCGATTCCTGTAAGTTTTACACTTAGTGCCAGCGCTTCTTAACCTTCTTCAAATGTTGTCAATTTTTGTCTCCTGATTAATGGCTCCTCCTACCTGTTCACCCAGGTTGCGCACCAGCAGCTGCCTCAGGATGTGGTGGAGGTAGATCTGGGAGGTCCTCTCAACGGTGCAGTAGGGGAACAGCGCCTCCAGTGGCTCTGAGGGTCCCTGCAGCCCGTCGTAGAGCACGGTCTCGTTGCTGGCCCCCAGCACCAGGGCGTCCTCAAACAGCACCGCCAGAGGGTAGATGTTGATGTGGAAGGGCAGCATGATGCGTCTGGAGAGGAAGGAGTGGGGCTTGCGGTGGTCTCGGGGAAACAGAGGCAGCCAGACCTTCATGCCCGCTTCGCCGCAGGACAACCACAGGGCCTCAAGCAGGTGGCGCTTCTTTCTGTTGGAGCGGCAGGTGGTCCACACGTTCTCCACACACTGGGCCAGCACCACTGGAGGACAAAATGGAAGCTAGGGGAGAAAAAAAGAGAGTGAAAATCTATCTCTGGTTACTGAATAACCATCATTTGCACTTTAGTCATACAGTGCTGAGCCTCGGCACTTTAATAATGTCTAACATAAGCCAGTGAGGTGGTAGAAGTACTCAGATCTTGTACTTGAGTAAAAGTAGAAGTTGGCTACCAGAGTGTAAGAATACTCTGTTACAGGTAAAAGTCCGGCAATCAAAATGATACTTAAAGTAAAAGTACAACATTTTTGGCATCAAAATATACTTTAAGTACCAAAAGTAAAAGTAGATATTGTGCAGATTGGTCAACTTCAGAATAATATATCGTATATGTTTTGATTATAATTATTGATGCATTAAAGTGTTTATCAGAGCTGGTAAAGGTGCAGCTAGTTTGAATGACTTTGTATACTGCAGGGTAGCATGTGAATTTACTCCAGATGTAAATAAAGTCTGATTTAAGGGTTGATTATATTCCACATCATTAATCCAAATCGGCAAAGTAACTAAAGGGATGAAATAAATGTAATGGAGTAAAAGTACACCATCTAACTCTGAATTGTATTGGAGTATAAGCAAAAAGTAGCCTTAAACAGAAATACAGAAGTGAAGTACAAGTATCTCAAAAGTGTACTTAAGTATAGTACTTAGTTACTTTACAACACTCCCAAAGGCAAGACAAGGCTAGTTTAGGTAGAGATGTGATAAAAAAATTGCTTCGGAATTACAAATCATCAGGGCCAGCATCAAGATCTCCTGCCATCAGCTACTGAACATTTGAAGCATCTGCGATATAAGCTAGCACAGGAAACCAATATGAACACCAGTGACTTGTAAGGAACATTTCCCCATGGTGGGTGGGTGGCTTACAAACGGGGTGAAACAAGTTTGTCAAACTAAAGAGGCTGTCCAAGTATTGGTTAAATGTTTCCCCTGAGTGTGTCTGTAGCATAACAAAGGAAAAAACTCCATATCCTGGCTTATTGTTTGGACCCACCAGCTTCTTGGTGTTGGCAGGCGTCTCCTTCTCCCGTACCTGCGGCCCTGAGCGGTCCCTCTGCAGCATGATCAGCTGGCCAGCCAGATTCAACATGATGCTCTCTGCCATGCAGGCCTGGGATGGAGACATGGAGACACACACACACACACACACACACACGTTAAAACATGAATGTATTCGCACCTTTAGAGGCAATATTGGTCAGAATGTGTGTGTTACCTGCTGCGGGGCTTTCAATGTGATTCCGGTCTCTGTGCGCACAGAGGTGAGGGTGACGGAGACCACCAGGGCGGGGTGAGGGATGTAGCGAGACATGGACACCTCCTGCAACAACTCCACGCTGGCTGTCGGGTGTGGACTAAAACATGAAATAAATGTAAACATTCTTTAAGTCAGAATCATATCTTCCAGGTAAAACAATGCACCAAAACATCCTGACACTTTCAGTATGCGAGGGAACAGCGTTTGACTGCCAAACAGAAGCTCATTTTCTTCAAACGTCAATGCAGTCGATGTTGGCAGACAGCTTGATGTTGCTTACTTACATGTTTTATTCAGGAAGGTTCCCTGATTTAATTAAGTGCTTGTGTCTTACTTGAAATAAATGTCACCAAAAAATGAAGTAAGCAGAAATCCTTAGAGTTCTGGCAACTTTTAAAGGCGCCAAACATTGTTCATTAAAACAATGTCTATTCTGAACAGACTGCTGACAAATACTTCTGTCATGTGACGAGTTCTAGGTCAAGAACTTTTACTAAACGCCCCTTTTCCCAAGGGAAAGAGTAGCATATTACCTAATACTATTATGACTGCTGGTGCTGAAAACGGAATTCCCCCACAGGGATTATTAGAAGTTGATCTTAATCTTAAAAGGGAGAATGTGTGCTGCATGTAGAGAACAGTTATCTAGTTTATTCAGACGATTTTGGCCAATCCTACATTGAAATTCAGAATGCCAAAACATAGAATATAGCAGGAAAAGGTTTAGAAGGGTACAAATGAATGAGAAATGATTATCTATATTATATTTAATTAACGAAGGGTTTTTCTAACTTCTCCCAATATTTTATGCAAACATACAAAAGTAAAAATCTTCAAAAAGATACAATAAAATAACTGCACATTGCAAACCGAATCACATTATACTGTGCTCTTTATTATTTATTATCAACAGGATAACCCGGCATGCTCGATGAAGAATCTTTTCTCACAAACGTTACAGTTAGTTTTTGTCCCGGAGGCAACACCTTTGAATAAGCTTGATATTACAGAATTATAGTTATGAGTTAAAACCTCTGGCAGTATATAAAACAACTGGCAGAAATGCAACAGTGGGAGCTGTGCTAGTTCTGAATTTAAGACTGATGTGTGTACCTGTCATTCCTCCGCTCCAGGCTGTAGAGGCAGATGGAGCAGTCGGCTCTGAACAGGATGATCATGTCTCTGAAGACGTTCAGCAACAGGGTGTCTGACTGCAGCTTAGTGACGGATGCGAAGGCGTTGTCCAGGTTTGCCGAGCGCTGATAGAGCCTCAACTAGAGTCAACAGAAGGAGACGTCAGAACCTGACTTACTCGACTGATACCTAGATTAACAGAAAGGGGAATCTTTGAGAAACGCTAAGTGGTGCGTCGGCCTCACCTGCTCTTGCTGGTCTATATAATTGTAACAGGCCACCACCACAAAGTCCTTCCACCAAGCCAGCCCTCCTGTCACCGTCATGTTCTGCTCCTACACACAGATGCACACACACATTTTTTACTTGGGCAGGAAAGACAATATTTCTCAAGATGTTTTGAAAGCTAGATTGTCAAATAAAAGATAACTACCATCATGTTTACTCCGGACCAAATATAATACTGACCTTCTGTGATTTAACATCTTATTTATCTCAGTCTTCATTGTCACATACCTGAGTGATGTTTCCAAACAGCTTCCATTTCCTCGTGAATAAGGAGTAGTGTGCAAAGCCCCGCCTCCCTGCTACCGCCATGCACTGGCCTGCTGTGTCTATGGCTGCAAACTACACACACACACACACACACACACACACACACACACACACACACACACACACACACACACACACACACACACACACACACACACACACACACACACACACACACACACACACACACACACACACACACACACACACACACACACACACACACACACACACACACACACACACACACACACACACACACACACACACACGTCAATAAGGCAAACAATAACATGTAATGTATTGACAGAGCATAGAAACACTCACAAACACACTGAACAAACAAGGTGTTTTTGACATTCTTACTGACTACTGGTATATTGACGAGTAAGGTTTGTTTGTATGGTCATCCATCAAACAAAATTGTCATTATAGGCTTTTCTATAGCTTGTATAACAATAATTCTGCTTATACACACACGTTGTGAAGGCAGCATGATTAGTGTACTTTGTAAACAATACTGCTTTGTGTACACAGGACTACAGCAGCTTCTGAGTCTGAGCACACATGGGAGAAATGATTACTGTGACTAATGCTAGAGGAACCAGATGCTTATGAACCGGATCATTCCAAAGATGATTTAATATGCTTTTTTAATGACTCACAACCTTCCTGACACTTGACCAAGTGAAGCAGGAAGCAGGAAGCAGCAAAAGCAAACACACACTTACCCTTATAGGCCAGTTGCTCTCTAGGTATGTGCTGTGAATCTGGGGGAAAACAAAAAGGATCTGATGAATAAAAGATAACAAACTATAGTAGATGGTCTAAAGGAAATATAACTACCAAGCACATGCAGTTGGTCTCAGTGCATGATGGGCTTTTATTGGTTGAAGCTTGAGCTGTAAATAATACTGAAATATGCAGACATCTATATTAGATATTAGACTATTCCTGCTTCTCATATAAGACAGTTTGTAGTATTTTCTTGTAATACAATAAATGATTGAATACTTTGGGGTTTAACATTGTGATAGGTATCTTGACCTTTTTTTTTTAAAATCAGCATAACTCTCCACTTTGAATATAGTATTCTCATATTGTATTACATTTTACTGCACTCAGTTTCTTATATAACTATATTTTGTGTAAATAGTTTCTTTTTTTTTCACTGGTTGCAATAACTTTTTTAATTGTAGGATAGGTATTTTGGTAATTTCATTACTTGGTAATAAAACTGCTTCTGATTTTTTGTCTGCTCTGAAGTTAAAATGATTAAACAATTTTAAAGAAATAGCAACAAATCAGTGACGCCTCTGTTGCTGATCCTACAGGATGGCCTGAGGCTGCAGTCAAAAACAATATGTCCCAAGAAATATTTCAAAACTCTGACACTTCTGCATAAATCTCACACAACCAGGTGTGGTGACTGCGTTCCTCACCTGGACCACGTGCCAGTGCTTGTGTCCCAGTAAAGTGCTGAGTCCCTGAGAGAGAGAGGAGTCGGGGTTGGGGGGGTGGTGCAGCGGGCTGCCGTCGTGCGGGTGTAAGTGTGTGTGCAGGTGTGTGTCAGAGGTGCTGTTATCCTGCGAGGGGTCACCACAGGTCAGGTAGAGGCGGTCTTCACCGTGGAGCAACACCTGCTCCTGGTTACTCTGAACCACAGAGAGAGGAGCAAAGAGAGCATTAGTCTTTTAAGTGTGCGTATGCGAGTAAAAAGAACCCGGAGGATATATTTTCCTCTCACCGTGCACGGGTTGACTGTGAGGGCACTTTTGATAAAGTGGAACTGCAGTATGCCGGCCTGCAGGGTGGGGTGAGGAGGCGTCTCCATCTCCTCCTCTTCCTGCTGCTCCTGCCTTTTCTTCTCCTGCTTGATAGGTATCACCCAAAGGTGGTAGCCCTCCGCTCCCCAGCTCTGGAGGGGGGAGAGTTCAAGTCAGTATGCAAAATGTAAAAGGTAAATTACCTAAGAGAAGAGAAGTATTTGAATATGCCAAATAAAACATTTAATAAAGAAAAAGCAGGATGAAGTGGATAGTATTTCGAAGCATTACTTTTGATGACTGTTTTGAAACATTGTTTACATCATTTAAACATTTTATTGTTTTGTGCAACTTCAACTCTCTGATTGTATTCCTTAACATTTAATCAATTTTTAATTTGAATGGTAAAATGTGGGTGGGACGGTATTAAATAATCCACTTGCCATAGAGCTGATTTTAATTGGTTCCTTCTTGGTACCATCAGAACGATACCTGAGGAGGGGGCACAACCATGAGAAAACATTTGATTTGAATTTGCATCCCAAGTGTGTGTCAGTTCATTTTTCTGTGGGTGTGTGTGTGTCCACCTACGCAAAGTCCTCGCCCAGAGTGCAGATGAGGTGAGCTCCGAAGACACTCCACAGCGATAGGCCGCCACACTCCCATGTAACCATGGCAACACTGTAGTCAGGTGACCAGCAGATCAGCTTGACTGGGCCGGTCTTGTTATAAATGTCTGATCAGGGAAAGAACACATAAAGGTAATTATACGCTTTAGTTTTACATTTTTTAGATAGAGTAAGTGCTGCAATGGATTAATTTATGCATTCTCTGACACTTCACAGTGAAACACATTATACTGTGCTCTTTATTATTTATTTATTATTTTTATATCAGGTTATTTTCATGAGGAAACTTAATTGAATATGGTATTTAAAAGCTGCAAATAATTGATAAACAGACTCCATTGTTCGAATGGTGGTGGCCCTATATTGGCTGCTCCCCCACTAGGGGGAGCCATGGCTTTAGATCCTATTACAGCACTAAAACAGATGTGACCTGAGGGGAATAACAGGCCTCTGAACCCAGGACAAAGAAAACTAAAGGAATTCAAACGATCTCACAGAGGAATCTGAGCAGAGAGGAGTAAAAAGGAGTTGTGGTACCTGGGTAGTGTTTCGGGGTGAGCTCCAGTTTGTGTGAGAGCTGCATTGATCCTGTCGTGGTGTCTATCATGTACACCAGCACTGAGCCGCTGTGATGAATACAAACACACGTTATCAGTCATAACTTCACGGAGGAAAAGCTGTGCAGTAGTACACCGTTAACAAACAGTCACGCTACAGGTCAGTAGGGTGCTTCACTGTCAGTGACCTGTGGCTGGAAGTTAGAGCTTTGCACGCACCTCCAATCCAAAAACACAACCCAGGTCATTATTTGAGTTGTGTGTGCAAATTATTCATTATAGAGGCTTTAATCTAGTTCTTCAATTGCTGCCAACTGACATGTTCCCTCTTGCTCATTCATTGGAGAAAATCACATCAGAGTAAACAAGCGTTTTCAAAAGGTGCATTCAGAGTCCCAAATTGTTCTAGAGATCTTTCTTTTCCTCTTGTACAGCGTGACTGATTTCATCCTCTAATTTGTACGAAAAGGAATACTGCATGTGTGCCCGCGTCAATGAGGTACAAAACCGGACTTAGATTGAGAAGTAGAGCAGGGAGACATGAAGAATTCCTGCCAACCTGACAGATTGCACAGTCCATTAGGAGTTTCTGACAAGCACACACTAGGTAAGCCTCGGCACAAACGGACAGATTCTCACACTGGACACACACCGCAAGGACAACAATTTATCTCTGTAACACAGGGATGCAAAACTAACGGATACAGGATTTCAGTTTTGGTAAATATCCAGACAGAGAGACACGCACCTGGCACAGCCGAAGGCCATCAGCCTGTACTTGTTGTTGACAGCCACGCAGGTACCGTCAGTCACATCTGCTGCCCAGACGCCCTGCAGCTGCTGGACACACACACACAGACACACACGCGAAACATTTATGAATAACAGTACACTGAACGTGTGTGTGAGCAAAATATATTTAATCAGCCTTATTATCGACATTTATGTTATGGATGTACGGATCAGTCTAATTGCAGAGAATAAACGCACGTTCTGCTTGGTTGATTGATTTCAGTTAAACACTGGATACATCTTGAAGCAGCAGTTTATAACGCCCACTGTCCAATTTCATGATAAAGCCATTACCTTTCAAATGCTGCCAAGATAAAGTAAAAGCCGCGAGGCCTGTAATGAATCATCTCATCATGATATTCTTTAAAGAAATTGTGCTGCCAGCCCTCTTTATGAAACCAACCATGAAATGTGTTGACCACAACATGTTGCATCATTGGTACAGATAATCGTCTTCGTGTGTCGCTTCTTAAAAGCTGCCTTATCTTACTCTGTGTTTCTAATAATTATAATCTTAGCATTTTTATATGTTACTTCAATGACGCCCACACACACACATAACACATAATAAATCTGTTTATAAATGCCATTAGCCACTCAAAAGTGAAACAAAAGCCCGGTTATCATTTCATTTCCTCATAGTTTGGTGGCATTTCCCCCGTCATGGGGTCAGATGTCACATGCGGCCAAAAGAGGAATCAGAGACTTTCTGCAGCCTTTGAATGACCAACCATTATATCTTTTTTATACGTTTGCCCTCGTTTTAACATCAGCAGTGTCTGTGATCATTCTTACATCTGCGGTGATGGTGTTGCTGAGCGGCGTGATGAAGCCCAGGCGTCTGTCACTCAGCACCACAGCGAAGCCGTCCAGCGTCACACAATACTCCATACAACGGATATACACTCCCTCCAGGTCCAGAGAGGGACCACCTTAACACACACATACAGAGGTTGAAGTATTACACCATACAAAAAGGAAAACAGGAGAGGAAGTAGCCAAAAAAAGTATGTGTATTTGCAAAAAGTCAACTTTGTATTGAGATTTTATTTCCTAGGATTAGAAATCAGGACATTTTGGACATTTCCTGTCAACTATACTAATGTGTGCTCTGTCTCTGTGTTCAGCTGTGTGCACGGGTGTCTAACCTCGAGCAGACTGCAGGTCTAGTGAGAAGGGGATTGTAGTGAGGCAGATGGCTTTGCGTCCGTTGCTGCCGAGCCCATCCCAGTGCAGCACATGCAGGTATCCGTCTGCGGTGCACACCAGTAAGTCCTCCTGGAGCGACTGCAGACTGGTGGGAGGAAGAAGAAGAAAAACAGAAATGAGCATTGAGGTTCAAAAGCTAAAGAAAGAAAGTGTGGAGGAGGAAGTGAAAGAAAAACAGACAGGGGTGGTAGGTAGGAAGTGGGCATGAGATGATAAACAGCAGTGTTGGAAAACAGAGGCGCAGTCATCATCCAGCTGAGTGGAGCCTGAAACTTTCACTGGCCAGCTGTGACAGGCCACACAGCTGCCAGTGCCAACTCTCACTGTCCTCTATGTACACAAGGGAACAAACGAACAGTGTGTCCGTGCGTAAAGACCTTCATTGTTTTCCTACATCCATGACAGGTCTAAGACTGAAGATGGCACAATGGGACAACCAAGAGGAGGAAAGCTAGAGACAGAATGAATCAACTAAAATTGAGAATGTCAAGCACAGTTGGCTTTAACTGTGGAGGAGGCAACAACTTTTACTGGAGTGTAACAGTAGGAGATACCCACTCGTCAAGCTGTGCATTTGAAATGCCGACAGGAGTCCTCTCACTACTCTGTAATCTCTGTCAAGTGCGCACAGTGGAGATGTGACAGATGAACACAAGGACGTGAAAGATGCAGGCGGTATGAAGACAAGACAAACAAATATGGTGACAAAAGAGCATAGGAGTTCCAGTCACTCAACAAACAAAGACGTCAAGTTGGAGGATGTGGGGATGATAAGAGAGAAGGTGGAAAACTAAAAGAAGAAAGAAGCAACACATGAGAAAAAGCTTTAACTGCCACAAAGGAGAACACCCAAGAAAAACAAGAAGGAAGTAGACACCGGCTCTTATCTGAGACGAGAGACTTTACTTGGGAACCGAAGGGTCGGTGGTTCAAGTCCCAATTGGACCACAGATATAACGTGTGAACTGGTAGCTGGAGAGGTGCCAGTTCACCTCCTGGGAACTGCAGAAGAGTCCTTAAGCAAGGAAATGAACCCTCAATGGCTTCTTAGCACCAGAAAACCTGGCAGCTGCTTACTCTGGCACCTCTCCATAAAAATGCATGTGATGTGCATATCTGTATTCCTATGCATGTGTGTGTATGTACTGTGTATATGAAGGAAAGGCTAAACACTATATTTACACTCTGGGAATAATTAAGGGTTATCGTCTCAATCTTCTTTATCTAACAGAGTTGTTTATTTCCTTCTTTCAACATGAAGGGATCTCTGTGTCCATGTCTTCTCACTGACAATACATTTAACATGGGTCTACATAAAAATGAAAGGATTTACTTAGATAGACTTACAATGTTTGAACGAATGCTGAGAGATACCCAAGGTGACATGAGTTTTTAAAATAAATATATATATTTTTTTATAGCTGGCAGGTTTGTGCAGTGTGTCAAAAGTGTTACGAATGGATCCGTCTTAAAACAGGTAATGCTGATAAAAAAAAAAAAAGGTTGAGCCATCTAAAATGGGGACAAACCTTTTTTATTTTAATAGACAATGAAGTTCTCATTCTGAATATGTAATAAGCGTCTTAACACGCAATCAATCTCACTTAACTGAATTGCCCAAAATGCCTTGTTTATAATCTGAATAAATACTGTCCAGAAAACGGATGAGGCTGATTTAAACCCGTTTATGCTCCAGGCAGCGCTTAATTCCACCCAGCCAACGCTGAAATAAAGTTAGCTTCTGTCGTGCTTTCATCGATCATCAATAAACCCTTCCACCCACCTAATTTCATCCGTCCATCACGGCGCACACATTCATCTCTGCAGATATGTGAATTTCTCTCTCTTCCTTTGTGTTTACAACTGAAGGAGCTGCGCCTCCGCCATCTCTCTCTCTGCCAATGTTGACTTTCCATTAGAGGAAGAAGTGCATTTCCAGAGTTTTACTCCGAGCTAAATGCTCTTTCCACACTTCTAACAGCTAAAAGCATGGAGGACATTTTTTAAACATTATATATAATATGCATGACTGCTGTTTTCATCATAATGTCCGTGAATTACACACTTGGATTTATACATTTTATACACTAAAATGTATAAATCCATGTAAATAGATCGAGCTTTATCAATAATAACACTTTTTTGGTTTACTTTGTGTAGTTTTTAAAGTTTTTAATTGAAGATATCTTGCCAGTGTGTAGCTTATGACTCGTGAAAGGATTGGAACCTTTTGTACATAACATTGTAAAACAATGCACAAGGGGAGATTTAAGAAACATGAAGACATGACAGTGATCGTATCTTTGGGTGGGTCTAGTGTGTGTATGCATGTGAGCTGGGGTCTGCGTTAGGAAGAGGCAGAGGGAAAGGGAGAGAAAGGGAGATAAAAACCGAGAAGAACATAAGATGTTATCGTACCTGGTGATGGGGGCCTCCAGATCCACGGGCTTCTTCATCTCTAGAGACAAAGCAGGGGCGCATTGCTCCTCCTTATAGCCCGGAGTCACCTTCACACGAGGACTTCCTCTGTGCAAACACACAATATAATAATATAATACACAGAATCATTTGAAGGATTTATGGGGGAAGATTTGAAATCCCAGAGTGAGAACAGGAGCTGGATCACAGAATACGTCCCGACTTGCATGACCTCTGCTGGTATGCTGTCAAGGAATGTGAACCCCACACACACACACACACACACACACACACACACACACACACACACACACACACACACACACACACACACACACACACACACACACACACACACACACACACACACACACACACACACACACACACACACACACACACACACACACACACACACACACACACACACACACACACACACACACACACACACACACACACACACACACACACACACACACACAAATGGAGGGATTAGTAAAGGAACGGAGGAAAGCTCAGGGGCACCTCTATACACACACTTTGGTCTACTTTGAAAAGCCTTCCCAGAAGAGTGGACGCTGTTACTGCTTTGTTTTTGGAACAAGATGATCACTAATCAGCTATAGGTGTAATATTGAGCGTCTTGGCCATATAGTGTATTTGTTAAAATAAAAAAAGGGAGAGCTGAAGAAATTAGTAGCTGGAATTGCACCACCTGCTTTTCTCAACCAACACAGCAACCTGTTTATTACGTATCTGGTCGAGAGCAAAATGACAACCTTATGTAAGAGGGTTTAGTAGAAAAGCCCTCTTTTATTCACGCTGGCATTGTTAACCGGCCGCACTGACAGACAGCTGCCAGCGTAGGACACGAGCTGCAGCAAGCATATCGAAAAAGGAGAAGCATTTGATGATTAGTGTTCATAAAATCGATGTTGCGCTGAATTATAACCAGCAATCTCATTATAAAGGGGTCACTTGCAGTAATACCCGCAAGTGTTTCCAACACAAACTGCATAGATATAGGGTTACATGTACAAGACTTACATAACATGCATTATTCATGATGGTTAAATAGCTCCTTAAGGGACGGATGATTTGTTCTTGGTGTATCCTCACTGCAAGAGACAGCCTAGCACACTCCGCTCACTTTGCTAAAGCGTGTGTGTGTCATCGTGTGTGACAGTTTGCATGTGTGCTGCACTCACTTTGGATAGACAGGCTCATAGAGGTATTTGTCGTCCCCTCCACCCAGCACATCAAACAGGAGGATGTAGCCGTTGGCAGTCTGAAAAACAGAGAGGGGACTGTCATTAAAAAAAACACATCAATATAGTTCAGTGCCCGTTTCATTGTCAGAGGGAGGAATGGAAACAAGTGTCGGAAAAGTCCGATTTTATACTTGTATTATTTGAATGTCCTCACAGGTATGCAAAGTCACCCCTTGCCTTTTTATGCAGCAAGAGAATAATAATGAGCAGACTGGAGGGGAGAAAAAGTCCAGCAGTAAACAAAAACATCATCCGTCACAGGAGAAGGCAACAGAATCTATTACACTGTGCGTGCTTGTTAAAAAAGGACCTCCTAATTATGCTGGTTATCTCAAGAAAACCAAATCCACCCCCACACGGTTTGATGCAGAGCCCATCTGAATCCTGAAGTCTTGATCAGTATTTCATGTGTAATTCATGTTTGAGCTAATAAGGATTAGATTCAACACACCTGGATATTTAAGTAAATATTTGTATGCGCAGGGGATGATAGTTGACATTTTCCTGCATAAACAACTCCTAAAAAGTCTGAGCTGTTACTGATAATGAAGCCCCAAAACAGATTAGTCAGTAAAACAAATAAAAATAAAAATGAAAAACACTCGAGGCTACGAACTGTGGAAAAGCTCACTACAGCTTGCATCCAAAAATATTAGCAGAGTCAAGCACAATACACACACACACACACACACACACACACACACACACACACACACACACACACACACACACACACACACACACACACACACACACACACACACACACACACACACACACACACACACACACACACACACACACACACACACACACACACACACACACACACACACACACACACACACACACACGTCAGGGAACCTGCAGAGACTGAGCCTGCAACATGATACGAAACCTGAAAACGTAACTGCACTGTCAGAACGGTTATGTGCAATGTTTTTGCAATGACTGCACATAAAAACACTTCAGTCCTTATACACAGCTTCACAGACACAGATTCTACTATTTATTACAGTGTTTTTGTCTCACTATATGGCAGAGTTTTGCTCAGAGTTGGTGGCAGCACACTGAAGTAACTGTTGAATGTTCTAGAGTGGTGACAGCGTTGTTACCCGCAAGGCCAACATATCACTATAGTAATAAGAGAACCCGAACCACAGAGGCTAAACCCAGCAGCAACATGAAGCTCAGCTGGAAAAGAGTAGCTCCAGCTAGAAGGAAGGGGACTGAGCCAAACAGAGGAATGCTAAACCCATCAACAGCCTTCCAGCCTCACAGAGCTACGGATGAGATAAAGGCAAAAACAGCTCAACACACACTCAAGCATGCATGAAATCTAGACACCTTCAGCAAGATAATGTCAATCGCTGATGCTTAAAAAGGATAGCAAACTTTTGTCTTTTTGCCCCTTTAAACACTACTCATCTCAATGTGAGAAGCAACAACCTGAATCTACAGGGATCATTGTAATTGATCATAATGTAATCGAATCATATTAAAACAAGGGGATTTTGATCCATCCAATGATGATAACAGACCATGTAAAAGTTGTGGTGCAATATCAAAAACTCCATTTCCAACACAACATTTTATGCAAACAAACAAGATATGACACCTGTAGTTTAAATCAAAATGTAAAGTGACACAGCGAACACAATCTCTCCTTTTTCTGAAAGACATAACTTGCATAAATCACATAACACTGCTCACACTACACAGTTGCTCTGTAACATGATCATTAACTCATCCATCATGCATTAGGTGTTTTGATTTGGGAGCCAATAACATACCATCAAGCTGCTACTCATTCTAAACTGCCTGCAACATGAGCTTTACCGAGTTCCATTTACTGTCAGGTGATCCTAAGACTTTGAAGAGATACAATCGATGTTACAATGACTGTTCTTTCTGCACTGAGACTGCAGAGAGGAAAGAGCTATTTCATATTCTCTTTGGCACTATATATAGTTCAATATGAACACAGTAGGATTCAGTCTGATTACAACGACCTAGTTATTAAAGACCCGACATGCTTATGCAACCCACATACAAAACGGGTAAGCGCTCGCATAGCGACCTCCACACCGGCTCATCATTTAACAACAAGAAAAAAAAAAAATTGGAACTGCATGTGGTTCTACACCTTAATATTAAGGGTCATTACACATACACAGTTATTCAAATTGAAACCACATGAGAAGACGCTGTTATTTGTGCCGGTGTTTGTAGAGGTTTATCCGCAAAATGGTTGCGACCTACTCGTTTAATCTCAACATTGCTTTTTTTGTTGTTGTCATTTTTACCCATAAGTACCCATGTCTCGTCAATTCAAAAACCAAAATGTTACCCTCTGGAGGAGTAGAAGTATAGAGTTACATTCAAATGGGTATTTCCTTTTACTTGAGTCTGGTATTCTTTAGTAAATCTACCGTAAGGATTTATTGACAACCTAACCAACAGTCTCAGAATCAGACAAAGTTTATTTCCCAGACGGGGGCTCAGAAAGGAAATTAAAGTGTCACCAGCCGCCTACTGTAAAGCATGCCAATTACAGAAGGAAGGGATTCTCAGAGACGTACCAAGCATAGGAGGGGGGGAGGGGGCGGTAAAACTATTCGGCAACCCAGGAAAAACTTCAGCAGTGTCTCCCACTCTCAACATCACTTCCCTTTCATCTGTGGTTTGATAACATTGCATACACAAGAGCGTTCACACACTCATTCATCTTCATGGGACTACGATGAGCTTCATTTCTACTCAACCTGTCGGATAATAGGTGAAAAACTGAGGATGAAATGGGTGAGAGATGCCTCAATCGTTCACACATGCAGAGGTAATGACACAGGAAGGGGCAGGACGCCGGTCTTTGTCAAATAAGGCCCAATAAAAAAGGCTCAATGCACCTAGTGGCTCAATGTGGGAGGAAGTTTGAAGTTCTCCCTTTATGACAAATGGGTGCGACAACAAATAGCTGGAGCTCACGAACCAGTCGAGGTTCTTTAATGTCTTTCATGAGCTTGCAAAACAGGATGCTTCTACAAATGAGGGATCCAAGGAGCAGCTCTGTTTAAACTGCAGATACAGGACTGCATGGCCAGTCCAAAGTCCTTCTCAACAAAACATATAACATATATATATAAGTGGCAAATTGACTGATTTCTTCTGCTCTATCATTTCTTTAACATTATATTTATTGTATACCAAGTAAACAATACAACTGGTTTCCTTTTTCAAATGTAAGTGAGGAATTGAGTGAAACTTTGTTAACACAAATCCATTTTTCATTGCTGTGCTGGGTTTTCTAATTTCCTGCTTTAACCTGGTTTCTCTTATTAATGTTGGTGTCTTGATGGCCCACACAGTATGGACATTCAACAGTTGCTATCTGAGAGGCGCATATTAGATGATGCTGTATTTATAGGACTCAAGACAGGGCATTAATCCTTTAAACCTAACACTTCCTCTTCTTTCGTTGGCACATCTACGCTACAAACCAACTATTACGACATTATGCTGCATTTGAAAGCATGGGACATCAAAGGAACAACTTCATGTTGCTGTAAAAACACAAAACAAAAGGTAACGAAGAAGAAATAGCTGACTCGTAGCTTCTTGAGTTCAGGCTTGCATGTAGAGTGAAAGTCTGTGGTTTTGTGAGATAGTGTTGAGTCAGCATAAAGCTGCACCAGCGTACTGGGGCCTCTTTTTTATGCATGTTTCAACAAGCCCTAGACATCCATAAACACACAAAGGCTTGTGGATATCTGCAAAGGCTCTCTGAAATTAAGAGTACTTTCAAAATAAAAGGATGCAGTCACTCTTGCAAATCACAGACCATAGATGCGGCTGTAAAGGTGTATTAGCCAAAGCAAGCCTCTTCAATTAAAAGTAGAATTAAAAGTAGTAATAAAAAATATGTGACTGTTTCTTTCCAGCAAGACGTCATTTACCAGCTGTGTGTGATAAAGGGACAATACAAAAAGGAGCATCTAATCTAGAAAAGCCACAACACAAAGTAAAGCCTTGAAATATCCAGAGAAATATCTGATGCACTCTCAGCAAAATGGTGTTTATAGCAGAGTAATGTTTGCTCCTGTTATTGCAAACACATCCTGAATGTGTGTGTATGTGCTTGAGATAAGATAAGAAGCTGAGGGTTGCAATTGTTGACAAAAACATAAAATGCTTCAGGAAATCTCCAATTTGCTATTTGAGCAATCTGTTCCTTATTTACATTTTCACCCTGTTGACTCCAGATGGATAACCATGTACTTTTCTTTTTTTCAATGCTTATATCTGCATAAGCTTAAATATGTACTTTAAGAGATGTGAATGTCTGTCTCAGAACAATTGGTCAAAAAAGAGTACTGTGAGTGAGAGTCTAAAAAAAGAGAGGGAACTTTTTGGCCTTGGATAAATCCCAAAACACACATAAGAAGAGCTAAACGCTTGAAAGTATTTCCTCTGTTAGAAGATCCCTTTTGACTCCCGCCTCACACAAAAAATGTCCCTTTTGCTCTCTCAATTGCTGTAGAAGTTGTTCACTCACATTCACACACACACACTCAGCTAAAGATAGTCATAGCTATGGTTTATGAGGGTGATTACGTCTGCTTCAAGGTTTGCAGTGTGTATGAGCACCCAAACATCTGGGTAACAGCTGGTAGCTGAGGCCAAGATCTTCTGCCTGGGCAACGCTAGCCTTTGTGGTTGTGCTGTCCCTGTCTTCTCTGAGACTGCTCACCCTATAATTACATAACAATGCTTGCAAGGGTGAGAAATGTTATGGCTTCTTGGATATAAAAAAAAGGGTGGCTAGTCAAAACATCAAATAGCCTGTCTGTCATTCATTTCCATCAACTACTGCAAATCCCCAACCGCTTCAGTCGCTCATGGTGTCCCCCAGGGCTCTTTACTTGGTCCCCTGCTTTTCATCAATTAACTCCTCCCATTTGGACAGATGTCTACGGCTTTGTGTAAATGGAAACGTACTGCAAACAACATAGTGAACGCTTGGTCTACCGCATAACATTTAAACTTCAGATCACTTCTTACTATTGCCCATTTTTTTCAGGAAGTGCGACAGGGCAGCGCAACCTTTAAATATACGACTAGTCACTGCAGTTAGAAGAGCCGTTTCTGCTCAGTAGATCTTACTTGAAAAACCAAATGCACACACTCACACCTAAACCATTGCTCTCAAGTGAACAAGCCCTTGCACTTAACATTGTGTATGTGAAAGGAAGAGCCAAAAATAATAAACGTAGTTATAGAGAAGCACAACATAATGTGATAACATCCTCCTAAAGGGCATTTCAGGTTTGACAAAAGAAGGTTTGTCAAGTTGACTTCATCTGGGACTCAAGGATAATGAGAGTCATTTGAAAGCTTCATTAGAATTAAAGCTGCAACTCATATTGGGCTTCAACATTGTTGGCAATAAAGAGGGAATTCTGTTGCACACAGTTTGTGGTTGAGACAGCGGTTGTTCGAGTCGATGCACATTTATGCCACAGAAATACTGGGAGAACATGGCCAGTCCTCCTATAATTAAAATTAAAAACTTTTCGCCAGTCATGAGTGAGAATCAACCTCCGTGTTTGTGGAGCCCAGAAAGTGAGGGAACTGTTATTTTTAGCTCCTCCACCTGCTCCCTGTTGTGTTCGGATGGTCGGCCCGGGGCAGAGCCCGAGTTACTGCTTTTCCAGACACATTCACAGCATTCATTCATGTGTACTCTGGCTTCAGTGGGAGAGGTAGTGATGAAAGGAAGGACAGAGAAGGAGGGAGGCAGAGGCGGACACTAAGAGGCCAAGAGGTCATGGTGCTCATATTTTCCAATACTTTATGTAGAGAAGTCACTATTTTAAAATCAATCTGCCATTTCTGTGTTGAGAATTTACACGAGACCCTTAGACAGTCTCTCCATTGTTTTCCCAATTGTCTAAAATGAGGCATTATCTGGACATTTCTAAGTACAGTACAAAGAAAGTATAAAACGAACTACCACCCTGTGTGTGTGTGTGTGTGTGTGTGTGTGTGTGTGTGTGTGTGTGTGTGTGTGTGTGTGTGTGTGTGTGTGTGTGTGTGTGTGTGTGTGTGTGTGTGTTCTTGTAGCCCCTTTAACTCCTGATGCAGTGAGTTCAGCAGAGTGGCTTCAAGGACAAGTGGTGGTGTTTTGGGGTAAACATCTGCACCCCTCTGCCAGACTGACTTGTAAGCACTTTGCGTTACCTTGACAGTATTTCCTGGCAGTGTTTCCAAAAAGACACAAAATAAGCTGGACTAAGGTGTTTGATGAAACATAGAAAAAGGGAAAAAAGGGATTCTGAACTTCTTGAATGCAGAGCTGCAACAATAAATGTACATCCTTCTTTTTAATGGATCTTAAAATCAACAGGTTGTTTTGCATTAAGCGGCTATATGCTGCATAAATGAGAAAACTCAGATCCAGCACATTCTATGTCTGGTTATGATACTGTATAAAAGGTAAAGGATGAAACTGTTAAACCCAAGAACATAAACATTTCTTCAGGAAATAATCTGATCCTGCAATATGTGGATGACTGCAAAACTATACTCTTGAGACATATTATCCCGCATGATTTTATTGGAAAGAAAACCTAGTGTAAGCATAGATACAACAAGCGCACACAAACACAAATCAGTACCAGTGTGCTCTAATGGTTTTAACCTGTGATGCCGTCTGCTTCTGATCTGGGTCTTGGCGGTCGCCCTATGTGTTGCAGGTCACATAGCCTTTGGAAGCCGATTGAGTCAACTGCTGGCTCGGGTGCTTGCCTTGTGTGAGATTACTCAACAAGACACGTTCTTCACACAGCCATCTACGCTGATGATCAGCTCAGCTAGCAATCATGAGCAATGGTAGCAAGAACACAAAATGTCAGCGATTGAAGTTCAATGTTATCATTTTCCTCAGAAGGTCGATTACTGTGCTTTGTAGGCAGTAACGCTGGAATGTAACGCGAAAACTGTGCAGGCGTGTTTTGGGTAAACAATGAAACTCCATTGTAATCATGTTTGAGGGACATTATTTCCTCTCAAACAAATGCACAACACCAGATACAACACTGGAAAGCTGAGCAATTCTTATATCATACATTTATCCTGATATGTTTTCTGGTTATTTACATGAAAATCCTAAACAAGCAATCAGATTCTGCTACCACTGCTCTGACTTCTTTGTTAGTTTTACACAGCAGATGCAGCATCCCCCCTTTCAGCATGTATTAAGATATTAATTCTACACAGACTGGGATCTTATCAAGGATTACACTTGATAGGAATGATTTACATTCAATCCAATAAGAGCAACAAATCCAGCCAAGATGTACTTATTTAAGCTTCTAGGGACACTGTTCCGAGAGGGTATCAAAACCGGCTGTCTCTCTCTGAACAAGGTCACTGTTTGGGGCATATTATGTGAAAATTATGTTTGGTTGTGCTCTCAACCTTAGTGCAACCTGTGTTAAACACTGTGGAAGAAACAAGGCCAGCAACAATGTCAAAACTGAAAATGGAAAGTGTTGCGTAATGCTTCACAGAATGTATGCATGTTGATTTCCTTTGAAAAACTGCCCTCAAATACAAATAATGCTTATATAACAGTGGACATATACGTAAGCCTTATCATGAACACACCGTCTTAATGTCATGTTTAATATTGTAATAGGTGATATATGGATTGAGGATCCGAAAAGCAGCGTGACAGTGGAGGAGAGACGTGTCCAAACTAACATCCGTAATTGTGTGTGGGATGGGCTTACATACAGAAACATGCTGGCGAGAACATTTTATCTCCATGGAAATGAGCATGGATTTTTGAAATGATATCTTTCAAGCTTTGTGGGCTGATCATTTGCATTTTGTTTTGGTTTTGGGTCTCTATCACCAGTTTACACAAATGCTGGGATGTAATTACAGGAAGGAAGAACCTGGGGAGAAACCTCAGATTACTTTAAACAGAAAAAAAAACAGGTTGTACAGGCTGTGTCCTCCCCCTCATCAGGGTGAATTTGTATTGATTTGCAAAACACACAACAAATGAGGCTCCCTCCAGGTGCAAGAGGTAAGAGATCCCATGACCTATAGGGACACCAAAATAGTGTCTTTAACCACATTGATGGTCAAGTTAATTTATTAACCACAAAACATCAGGCTCTATTAAAGAGAAAGTTGACTTTGAGTTGATCACAGTCAGATGGAATGTATAGTGATCAGCAGACTTCAGGTAGGGAGCAAAGTGTAACAGAGTATTTCAAATGTTATCTCAGCATGTCAAAAGGCCTGTCTGTTCATTAAACCTTTCATTGATTTTAGTTACTTTCATAGCATTTGATCATTTCAACTGCACACTGATGTCACACCGTGGCTCACTGCATTGGAAGACATGTGTGTGATTAACAGAGAAGCTGTTAGATGATGTAGGAAGCTTAGGGAGATGTTTTCAATCCTGCTCTTACTGCTGGAGGAACACCTTCCTTTTATCTGGAGCAAACATATCAGTAAAAATAGGACAAACTCTGCTCTTTAAAGAAGCGCAGCCGCACTTTCATTTTTCTCTTTCTAGCATTTTCATGCTCATTTAACTGTGATGCACTGCATTTGTTAGGAACTGCTCTTGTGATTTACTAACTGTGATTCATTAAAGCATCTTCAATCCACTAACTGAAACTCCACCATGATGCACTCTTTTTGAGTTAGAGAATGAACTCAAATAAGTTTAACATTCTTGTAGTAATTACATTACACTATATTACATTTAGCTGAGGCTTTTATCAAAAGCGACTAACAATAAGTGCATTTAACCATTAAGAAACAGCAAGAATCCTGCAAGTACATTAGCTTTCAATAAGCCAATCCATTGCAAATGCTAATGCATTAGCTTCAGATAAGCCAAATCTTGTGTCACATACAGAAGAGGGTAATTATTTATTTTCCATTGGCCAAGATGCAGTTAAAAGAGATGGGTTTTTCAGTGTGTGACGGAGGATTTGTAGACTTTCTGATGATCTGATATCTATGTACATGCAATGCAGGTACATAGGGCGTCAATCAAACTTGAGATGAGATGGTGCATCGCTGTACTTACCGCCACAGCTATCATGGAGTCGTCTGGTTTCCATTCTGCTTTCTGGTAGAAGCCAAACTGGGTAGCCGCCTTTGCAGACTCGATATAGCTGACTATCAAAACACTGGGCTGTGGGTGGGGATAAGGGAAAGAAAATGAGCACTTTAAACATACTGCAGGTCAAACACAGTCACATATTACAACCAGAAACATCCACAGAACACATACCATTGGTGCTAAAAATGCCTTCAGAACAATTTAAAACATTTGATGGTTGTAGCTTCTCTAATGTCATATATTTACAGAAAAATGAAAATATTTAGTTTTGTTGGTTGGACATTTACATTGGCTCTAGGAAATTGTTCACTTTTTTTCAGTTTTCTTAAGACTCTTAAAATGAAATGTTGACAAAAAAAAACAACGTATTGCAATGTCCTTTTTTATGTTTTAATCATTTGAATGCAGACTGCTGTACAAATCAGAGACTAACTAAAAGGAAACTAGCAAACCACCACCTTTTAAAAGAACAATATTTTTAAGTGGATTTCATTTGAATATTTAGCACAATAAAATGCCAGCTGGCAGTTTATCATGTTTGTCAACTTGTCAAAGGATATTCTTGAGATCAGGAAGACTGTGACACCTGACTGTTGTTGAACTGCTAACCCTCTCTCTGAGTAATAGACTACATTTCAGCCAAGCAAGCAGAACCATGCAACACAGATTGAAAGATAAACAGGCGTACACAGCGAGACTTTGCCTGAGGCAGATGCCCTTAATTTGCTTCTACTCCTGAATCGCTAGGGTAGATATTTGTCTGGATCACAATACAGTTCATTCCAATGCCCTAATATATCGCCACAAACAATAATGTGTGTAACTGTAGTTAAATAAGAAGAATTGAGTGGCTGTAAATGTGTATCTATAACCAAAAATAGTAGGCAGATTAATAGTCATACTATCAACGTTAAAGAGCACTGGACACTGAATCCCTATGGCCAGATAACAAAAGCAGGGAGAGATCTAATGTAATTCCAGCTGTGCAACATTATACCTTGTACCCTGTCACCGTAACGAGAGCAGGTTTCAAGTATCTCGATCTGATAGTGTCTCTCTCGTAGCATGACATTTTTATAATGCCAAAGATACTGGTAAAGCTTGCCCTGTAAGAAACAGAAAGAGAAACCTTGTTCCTCTTTCCAATTGCAATAATATCAGATCCCATTTACTGCAAAACTTAATCTGGAATAAACGTAAAGGGAAAAAGGGAATTAACTTATAATTCAAATGTCAAAAGGATTCATCAACCACTTTTTTTATGCACTTTTCAAAATATTGATCATTGGAAAAGTCAATCAATGCATCACCCAAACCCTGTACACAGGCAGGTGTTCCCCCCGCTAACACAGACAAAATAACTGAAGGTCTCGTGTTTGCATGACAACATCCCGAATAAACAACCACTATATATAATTTACACTGAGCCGAAAAGAGAAATAGTTTATAGGGAAGTAGTAGCTCAAGCTTGTTCTCCTAAGTTGCCATTTCCAGTGCTCAACCACAATTAAATGCAGTCAGCTGCTGTAACTAAAGAAATCCCAGTGGGGTGTAAATAATTACACACACTAGTGCAGCCAAACATGAGCATACAAACACAATGTTGCTCATTTTTGCAGGCACACTAAGCCTACTGTCACTGCACCAATAACTGATCCCTCTATTCCTAGAGATGGTGACCTCCCTCAAGGCTCTTGTAAGGCGTCAGAGCAGAATGACTACAAGGCTAAGCTACTGTGCTACACGGATTAAGCGATTGTGCTTCGGCTGAACAAGTCAGGCTGAGGCTGCTCTGGCCGAGGTCGAGGATAGATAGGATTAAAGAAAATAGGCGTGATGGTTGATGGGAAATGGCAGATTTACAATCACCTCTATAAAAATAAATAACCTGAGCAACGTGCTTAAATGCTTGTTGGTAAATGCACAATATAGTATTTACATTTATTCAGAGAGGATACTACTTTTGAAAACTGTGTAAACAAAATACTCTACTACATCCCTGTGTGTGGACATGCAATGAAGTGAGATAATGGATAGAACAGATGTGAAAGGTGCATGTGAAGAGGAAGAAGTTGCTCCAATCGACATTCCTGGCACTATCCTTTTCCTGGACGCCTCATTGACACTCACAAGCAAGATTCTTAAGAAAGAGGGGAAGGAAAACACGGTCACATCCTGAATGGGCCTCAGGAAATAAACAATGACCCCGATCCATTGTTGCCACACCTCAATAATATACAAATGGTAAAGAACACAGACTGCTATAAACAATGTGCTCAACTGCATGTTATCAAATCAATAGGCCCTTCTCCGTAGCAGCATGGTTCTCAAAAACAAATCACTTCTGGAGTTTACAGTTCACAGGGTTCACAGCACAGGGTTTCTTGGAATTTCATAGGACTTTTCACTACATAAAGGTGCTGGTGTTGACGCTGGAGACACTGCTCAGGGGAATCACATTCAACATTTCATTCTGCATTTCTGCAACATTGAAGTTGATAACTTGTCTAGGTAGAGGAATTCCCTGGTAACGAATAGATCGACGGCCACACATTCGTTGTCATGAAGTTAAAATATCTAATGGATGTATTTAAACCATGGTTAAAATGAGAACTCGACTGTGGAAGCTGCCATTATCTCGCACATCACTCAATGCCTGTGTCGGTTGACAGTCGCAAATCCTATACTGACTACAAAAAGACAAAAAACATTTGCTGTACTTGATTGTCGCGTACCACCTTATGAAGCTTAAAACAGTCTTTGGTTAGGACTAACTAAATGCTTATTTTTTACGCTTTTTCTGTCAATTTGATGAAGGTTTTTTCATTGTCCTGAAAACATTGTTCCCTCCTAGATCTGCTCCCAGCAGACCCCAGGCTTTCTGTAGAAATAATTATTTTGGGCATTTCTCTCTTGAGTAAAAGACAACCAGTACAGCATTTATCATTGTTGACAGAACACTGGCTTATAGTATTACTATTCATCTCTGTTGTTTTTTCTATAAGGTCAGCATTTTCATATTGTCTCACTTTTCACACAACGTCTGTTATGTATACAGGTTTATGTCACTATCCTTCAGCTTACTGCACAGGTCCCCGGGCTCTATTCCAGCTACTTCAGGGGCAATAATAGGAAACAGTTTAGAAAGCTATTCTGGACATCACACTTTAAATGGGGGTGCGTTTCCAGCAAGACCATTTTCTGTTAAGTCATACCTCACATCAACCCAAAAACTACATTTAAAAAGCTAAACTCCTGTTGAAAACACTGTCATGACATACAATAAGGGAGCAGGTCCACACTAGCCTTCAGATGATTCATTTAAGAGAAAATGACACGTTACGTCTTTGAAAAGCAACTTTGCTTCTGTATTATGCTATTGTTTAGAAAAAACTGCACATGGAGGGATCAAATGATGTGCTGACACAATTATTTACATAACCATGGAACTTTGTCAGCTTAAAACATCGTGATCCCTTGCCTGAACATGCAACATGTGGTCAGTGAGTATTTGTTCTATACACTATTGAAATTCCCTCGCTGCTAGTTTAATTTGACTTTGGACTTGAGGAGCTTTTTCAGGCAGAGTGATAAAAACAGAAAAGGTCACCACAAGTACTGAACGTACCAGAGATAATCAACCTGTTAAAATGTCACCATGAAGTCCAGAGTATATGTTCTGAACACAACCTAAACTCTGAACCTGATGAGCCTTCTGGGTCAGAGTGATAAAAATATGTTCTGAATGTACTAGAAAAGCTCAACTAGTGCCAACCTTTCTTCTATCTGACATGGAATGCTCCCTTACGTGAACTTCAGTTCCTGTGACTGAAAGGATTAAACCAAGCCTTTGTAATTAATGAGTAAATGGGAGGGAAGACGCACGTGGAATGCCATTCACAAACAACTGTCTTTATGACACACGTATACGGATATACTCACACTGTCATAATGTGTAACGATATCACTTGTGTAATAGGTGTGTAGGTAGCACAGGTTGCCAACCCATCCAGAATTAACAGCTAATCACTCCACCAAGGTTGCTCTCCATGTTTATGTATTACCCACTTAATAAATATGTAGGGCAAACTGCCAGAATGCCACGCAGTAGTGCAAACCATTACAATGACAGTGGTTGAACTGTATGGGTAAAAGTGTAATAAAGGTATACGCTGTGTAATATGAAAGCTCAAATGAAAGCAGCAAAGCACCCATTGTTTTTGTCGCTACAGCTGAGTTCATGAGCATGACTGAAGCGAGGCATGCTTCACTTACCCGACTGAACCAGATGCTGAGCTGAGTCTCTGACAGCACGGCAAAGTAAAACCTCTGGGAGCTGGGCTGGACGTGGAACGGCTCCTCTTCACTCCTCAGCGGACAAAGCAGCCTCCGGGGCCAGCCGGTTAGAAAATACATGACGGTAAACTCACTCCGCCTCGGCACTCAAAACAGTGTCGCAATGCAAAGATAGTCAGTGCCCCCTATTCCTCCTGAAGTGTTTAATCGAAGTGAGTCATAGGCGTTAACATTAAAACTTTAAATAGCTACATGCAGTCCATCATTATAAAACCAGCCTATCAATCCATGAATGCCGTAGATAGAGCTCCCAACAGCCGATGGAGAAACAAGGCTAGCCCTGGGTTAGCATTCGCTTTCCAAGTTGAAGCTAATAAGCTATCCAAGGCAACGACAACGGAAAACAAAAGCAATCAGGTCTGCAGCGACAGCTCCCAGCAGCGAACAGCTTGCTGCTGCTGACAGACGGGTGGATTAGCTCTCGCTTTCGCTGCCGTGTCAGATGTTACGGTCTCTGGAGCAGTGATGTTTGATAACGGTAAAGCGTCCAGTTTTCACTCCTCTGTGCCCCACAGTCGCCATCTTTACAAGAGTCTCTGTGGCTTCAAGCTGATTGGCCACCAAGGAGACGTTTGCGTAGTGTTGACATGTGACGTCAGCCCTCCGTTATGTGAAACCCCCCGGTGGTGTGAAGGCAACGTGGCTCGATGCTGACATCTGCTGGTGTAATATAAAATGTATTCAACGGAATTACCGATAAATCTTGCAGAAAAAATACATATCCACTTTACAGTATACATGCGTCTTGGATGCCTTAATAAACCCTTCATACACACTTGACTTAGATAGAAAAGGTTGGTTTATAACAATTTACATGTCTAATTGTGTAGTTTGCTATTCAGAAAACGAGGTGTGTTTTGTGAAATTAATGCCCGTCAACACAAAAAAACGGAAATGGGAAAGAAAATCGGGATTAAATTGAGCATGGTGGAAATTAGGGTAAACTGTCATCACATGTTCTCTGTCATTTGTTCTACAGCAAGCATAAACAGACAACAAAGCATACTCTAAAACAAATAACTATTTACAATGTCAAGTATGTTGCTCGACATATTTAACTATTTTGAAACTACTAGAAACGCAAGGTAAAAAAACATTTAGACCAACACTTCGGTAGGCGGCGCTATAACACGTATAGTTGTTTGCTAGCTGCAGAGGGAAGTAGACGAAGAAGAAGAAGCAAAAGAAGAAGCATGGCTGCTGATATGAGATTGCCAACTATTCAGAAACCAGTGTCGCTAACTGTTTCTGCTTTTGACCGAAAAGATCTTGTCGTCCTGGCGATGTTATCACTTCAGACACCGGTTTCATGAGGTAAACTGGTTGGTGCAACGGTGGTGTGATCGGCTGCTCCGTACAGTGGCCTCAACATGTTGTCATGGAGGGAAATCAACTAACGTTAAAATGGGCTAGATTATTTTATGGATTCCTTGGGAAATGGAACATAAAGTAAATTTGATATGGACTTTCATGCAGGCTGCACTAGCATTGTGCCTTCAAAAGAGAGAAGTTATTGGTTGTGCTCTTGCCATAATAATATTGTTTTAGCTGTTTTTATTAATAGAAGATTTTACTTTATGCCTACTCAGTCTCATCTACCATCACCAGTAATGACTGTTAATCCTCACAGCAGGTCAGGATGACTCAAACAGTTTATGTAACTTTCTCCATATTGTAATTTATCCTCAGGGGGCATGGTACCTATGTTGATGAAGAGAAGCTGACTGCTTCAGTTGCTGGAGAGGTGCAGAGAGTAGACAAGCTGATCTGTGTCAAACCACTAAAAACCAGGTAAGTTGTAAAATAGATACTCTAAAACGTTTACTTGTTTCATAAGTTGTGTTACTATATTTTTCCTGTATGTTATTGAATTTCAGATTCAATGGTGAGGTTGGAGATGTGGTGGTTGGCAGAATCACAGAGGTAGGGCACCGCTGCCTCATCTCTTTTAATATACACTGCCCGGCCAAAAAAAAGGTCACAAGCCTGTGGGGGGCAGTGCTATGATCTGGGGTTGCTGCAGTTGGTCTGGTCTAGGTTCAGCAACGTTATGTGCCCACAGAATGAGGTCAGCTGACTACCTGAATATACTGAAGGACCAGGTTATTCCATCAATGGATTTTTTCTTCCCTGATGGCACGGGCATGTTCCAAGATGACAATGCCAGGATCCATCGGGCTCAAATTGGGAAAGAGTGGTTCAGGGAGCATGAGACATCATTTTCACACATGGATTGGCCACCACAGAGTCCAGACCTGAACCCGATTGACAATCTTTGGGATGTGCTGGAGAAGACTTTGCGCAGTGGTCCAAATCTCCCGTTATCAAAACAAAATCTTGACGAAAAATTAATGCAGGACAGAAATAAATGTTGTGACATTGCAGAAGCTTGTGGAATCGATGCCACAGCGAATGCGTGCGCTAATCAAAGCTAAAGGCGGTCCAACGAATATTAGAGTGTGTGACCTTTTTTTTTGGCTAGGCAGTGCCTGACATTTCAAATGTATCCTAAAAAATATATATATATATATATTAAAGCCAATTTGCTTTGTAAGAATTTTTTTAATATGTGTGTTTTGATGATATGTATAGGTACAACAGAAACGGTGGAAGGTGGAGACCAACTCCCGGCTGGACTCTGTCCTTTTGTTATCTTCTGTCAATCTGCCTGGAGGAGAGCTGGTGAGCTGCTAAAAATGATTATTCACTGGGAGAAGTGGTTTGTGTATCACACTGTTGCTGGACAAGGCCTCTTTTTAATCTTTGATTTTCTCTTTTTAGAGGAGACGATCAGCAGAAGATGAGCTCACCATGAGAGAATACCTTCAGGAGGGCGATCTCATCAGTGTAAGTCACAGGGAATTATCACCTTTAATTGGCTGCTCTGTGTAATTATTCTCACTTATAATGTTCTTGTTGCTTTCTTTCTATGCTTTTAGGCAGAGGTGCAGTCTGTCTTCTCAGATGGAGCCTTATCACTTCATACCCGTAGTTTAAAGTATGGAAAAGTAAGTTATGCCAGTGTACACAATGACAAGTACACAGATAAAAGTTGTTATTATACCCCAAAATAGTGGTTACATTAGCTCTTTGACTCATTGTTTGTGGTTCAATCCAGCAAATTGGAACATAAACAATGAGTATGGACAATGCTTTGACAGATGTTGCTTGCAGAGTTTTGAATTCCCAAAATATGCACATTTCCACAATGTCATTAGTTTATCAACTCTTACACAATTGAATACAAATCAAAGGGAGTTATAAGTTATATTTTCCTTATTTGACCTCATACCTTGTTTTCTACTTTCTCTGCCCATCAGTTGGGTCAAGGAGTACTGGTACAGCTTTCTCCTTCTCTGATCAAGAGGCAGAAAACCCATTTTCACAACCTGCCATGTGGTGCATCCATGATCCTCGGGAATAACGGCTTTGTGTGGTTGTATCCCACACCGGAACAACAGGAGGAGGAGGCCGGGGGCTTCTACACCAGCCTGGAGGTGGGAACAAAATATTGTTTCATTTAGTCTGCCTAGTCAATATATTAGTCAATGAATACTTGATTTAAACAAGAAGTCAATATTTAACTTTGTCTTATTTAGATGCATTACAATATAAAAAAGAAAAGGGAAAAAAATCAGCTCCATCCAAATTATAATTCCATGTTTGTATTAAACTTGTTTGTTTGTGCATCTCTTGTCCCTGCCCTTTCAGCCTGTCAGTGTGTCAGATCGAGAGGTGATTTCACGGTTGAGGAACTGCCTACTGGCTCTCGCTGCGCACAAGGTCCTTTTGTTTGACACCAGTGTTCTCTATTGCTACGAATGTTCAGTTCATCACCAGGTAAGAAGCAAGCAGATAAAGTGTTCATGCACTTTCAGATTTCAAATGTGGGGTGTTTCTTAGTTGAGCCTGATGTCTCTGATATGTAAAGCAATGGCAATACAAATATGTTTCAATAAAAATGTGGACTTTTTCCATGATGTATTGTGCCATCTGGTGGACATATTTGAAAACAACAGAAACAATTGATTCACTGTTGTTCTAAAGCACAGTGCAACAGGCAGGGGTGATTTCATTGCTCTTTTTCGGTACATCGACATAAGGCCCATGCAGGGTGCGATTTGTAGGGGGGGATGGTGAGGATTTCCCCCCCTCTGGTTTTCCTATTCCTACCTCTGCTAAATTATTTTTATCTCCGGTGGGGACAAGGATTTCCCCCCCTTGATAGCGATGAATGCAACTTAACTGCTAGCCTACTTAAACTCTTGAAATCTAACGATCTTCAGTGTCTTTACATCAGAGTAGGCTATTCAGCAGCCTTCTGGCAGACGGTGCATATTTCTGAACGTCATCGAACACAAAAACATTGTAACATTTTTGTGCGGGAACTTCGCAGGAAAAACAGCGCTGAACCAAACATGAAACGCGTTCAGAGCAGCATATCATCTTACTTTACAGGACCCATTTGCAGAATTGTGGATAGAAGAGGGCCGAAATGCTGCAGACAATGCCCCGATAGGAAAAACGAAAAAGCCACCACAAATTTGTCACCAGAGCCGACTGTTTACTTTGTCTAGTTTTCCAGACCTGTCCCTGAGTGTTGACAGCACGTTGTGCTATTTAGTGAATTATTTTGAGTGTTTGATTTAAGTTAATTGGAGGGTCTTTTCATGGAGAGCATTGATGCTGTTCTATGGTGCTTTCTGCCTGTTAGTGCGTACGCATGTTTTTGTGACGTTGAATAGAAATCCATGTATGGGTTTATAAAGTTTTGCCATGTTGTGATGGGGACTAATCCACGGACCCGAAAAAAGGGCCTGTCTACTTTTTGCGTTTTTTTCTCCCTAGTTATGCAAGTTAAAAGTCCAATGTTCTTGTCTATGAATAAATTAAAAAAAACATCCCCCCCTCTGTTTTTTTGTCAAATCGCACCCTGGGCCCATGTATGATAACGCCACATTTTCTTTTCGCTAAACAAGCTGTATTTAGTAGCAGTGGCCACAACTAGTGGTACAATGAAGTAAAAAATATTGCTCAAGGCTTTTTTTGGTTTGTCTCTGTAACCAAAAACAAAAATGTAGCTTAGGTCATCGAAATACTTACTGCTTTAAAAAAATGTGAGAATAAATGTGCATTATGTATAATTCTGCTGGTTTGTTTTAACTGGGGATTTGTTCTTGTTACATATTATAATTAAGCCATTGTGATATTAAAACAGTTTACCTGGTTCATTGTGTAATGATTTATAATTATTTGCTTTATTCTTTCTTTGTAGGTCAAGGACATCTTGAAGCCAGAAGTGATGGAGGAGATTGTAATGTTGACGCAACAGAAGCTGTTGGAACAGGAAGGTTAAAGAGCACCAATCCCAGTCATGCAGCAATGTCAGGGATCGACCATCTATCTGAGGACCGAACTGGCCTTTTTTCAAAGAACCAATCTTGTTTTGATTGTCTTGGTGTGCATTTCAACAGCTCCATGTATTTTATGTAAAAAAAACAGATGTGTGTGTGACTGCTTATGGAAATGATTGGTATTTTTCTTTGATTTCTTCAGCATTCTGAAATCACTAGAACAGCTTTTATTAAATATGACCAAGGTATATTGGAACACTTTTGATAATGTTATACAAAAATGTTGTATGCAATACATTTTCTATAAATATCAGCACTTCTTGGTGGCGTGTAGTTTGTTGGTTAATGAAGAGACTGAAAAAAAACATGGTGTTCATAAGAATGTATTTATGCAATTCTTTATCATTTCCCACAACAGCAGTGTAGATGTAATGCAGTTTATTAAAAGTTTTATTTTTGATTTGATAAGACTGACACCAAGACTTATTACTATTATATGGTGGGTGAACTAAGCTGGGGAAAGTAGTGAAGCCTATCAGAGCATAAGTCATATTTCATGAAATATTTGTACTATATGGGTTTGTTGTTAAAACTGATGGGAAAAAAAACGTATGATGCTTTACATGTCAAAGGATTTACATGTTTCCTACCCTCCCTCTTTATGAAAACATATCTCAACATTTTGGAAATGTTGATTATATTGTTTCTGACAAATACTACTTTCACCACTGCCTGGGCTGGATGTGCTCTGCTCTTCCAGCATAATACGCTATGCTCTGGTCCCCTGTACTAGCCCACGCACGCAGGCGACGTCACACGTAGCCCCACCCACATATTTCAGTGAACCACCTTGCGTATGGAAGTATGGCGGCACCAGCGACACAACTACTCTTCGGCCAAAGTTTACTGCTCAGGTTTTCACGTGAGAGCGATGAATAAGTACGCAAATCGAGGGGACGGTAACGAAGAGCTCGGAGACTGTAAACACCAGGGAGGACTTCCAGAAAGAGTCGTCGGTCTCTGGCCAGCGGAGCTTACTCGATTTCTCTGCACCTCCTTGATTGAAGTCCCTTTAGTCCGGGTACCACAGGGGAAGAAACTCCGCAAGATACGGAAGTTTGAAACAAACTGAATTGTCTGGGTTTTGGAAAAAGACATTGCAAAGCGTTTTATTGTTGTGACCGGAGATGTTGTTTTGAGATATTTGAGTGCACTTTTCGGACCCTTTTAAGCAGCGTGTTAACAGCTAACAAACTGTTGAGTGCTCGATGAGCATTTAAGGGTCTGGCGCTGCATACCACCAGCTAACGTTGGTTAGCCTCCATGGCTACCTTCAACATTAGCTTGAGGTCGCCAGCTAACCAACAATACACATGTGTATATGTAAGTTTCCATCACTTGTCTTTACATCACAAGTTCTTAACTAGCGTGCAAGTTTAGGATTTGTGTTAGAAATCTGTCACTTTAGTGCTTATTGCTTATGATTCAATGTGAACAGTTGATGTAGTTACAATAACTTGCTCATGGACAATGGGGTTAGTATTTGCTGTTCTGCACATCAGGAATGCTTTTGATGATTATTTTTGTATCGAGCATTACTTTGTTGTCGCCTATCAGCTCAAAATTGTATATAGCCAGCAGTATACTGAGGTGTGCAGATGTTATCTTGTCACTTAAGAGCTTTGATTGGCATTAAAAAGAGGAAATTCAGTGTCATTAAATCCTATATATAATGGGGAAAGGGGATGTACAAAGAAGGAAGCACAGGTAATATAGGTGTGCTGACAATAAAGTGGAAGTAGGGCAGATAAAGCATGCTTTTGCTTAGTTTAGCATATAGTGTGTTATTTGGCACATAGTCTTATTACAACATTCACACTATTACACATATGAGGGTGTTTTTGCAGTATACATTTAAACTAGGATTATTTTGACCACTTGTAAGGTGTTAAATTGTAGTTTTTCTGTTTTAATTCAATAATATCACTTTTAATGAAATCAATAATGATTCTTGTTTGTTTCCCCCCGGTAGGTTACTCTGAAATGTCTTTCTTTGACCTCTGAAGCACTCAGGATCCATTAATGCATGATAAACAGAGACATACTGGAGTAATACGGATCTGCATAGGTGACCTGCATCACCCACACTCCAAGAGAGGACGGACTGAGCCAGGGAAAGGGGTTCCTGTCTTCTCGCTATCCCGTCCCTGCCGTGTGGCAAACTGTTAACAGTGAGCAACTGAGTCCAGCTTGGAGAGTCCCGGCTGCGGCCTGGCACCGTGCCCTTATGGGGCAGCAGCCGGGGAAGTTTGTAGGGGACCAGAGGAGACCTAGTCTGCCGGCCTTCATCAAGGGTGGAAGGAGAGAGTCGCAACGCCATGGGATCCAGCCCTGTAACGTTTTTGCTGTGCACGGTAAGAAAATAAATATCTGCTAAGACCTTTGATAGGTCCCTTGTCTTTGACAGCAAATGTGTTTGTTCGAAAGTAATGAAATTCATTATATGTGTGTGATGACAATTAAGGGATGTGCCCTCACAGGACAAGGAACAAATACTCAGATAACTCTCTGTCTCAGGATTCCCCTTGTCTCTCTGCCTCATAACATTTCAACCAAATTAACCATAGTGACCATTGCACATAGATACAAGGGGCAGGAGATGTAATGATCCATAATGAAAAATTGTTGCCTCAACATAAATATGGGTGCATCAATGAGAATGCAGCTTGCCAGCTGAATGAAATCTGAAATATTACATTTACATTTAATAATACATGCATCCTTTAAGCCACTCTGACCCTTGGGATAATATAATGAATATGTCACTTGACTGATACAGTGCTATACTTCTTGTAATGCTGAATAACAACTCTTGACTTACTGCTACTACCATTAGCGTCTTTAATCAAGGATGTAAGGTGTGGTAAATTGCAACCTCCATGGTATTATCACTAGGTGTCTACCGCATGGTAAACTAATAAGCAGATGAGTTGGCGCAGTGAGGGTCATACAAGATCTGCAGCGCTGTCACATTGTGAGAAATATTTTTGACTGACTGATTAATTACTGGCTGACTATCTTAGATTATTTAAAACATCTGTAGAGCAGTTATTTTTCAAAAAGCATCCTGTTAAAACTACAATCTGTATTGGATGGATATTTGCTATTAATACAGTAAGTCTAAGCTGAAGAAGTTATGTTTTTGTGTTTACTTTTGAGAAGACTTCACTGATTTAATCTTGAAATCTCTGGGCTGATGGTCAGACTTGATATGATGCTATACAATAACAATCATTAAACAGATATGAAAGGGTAATTTAAAAGAGTGAAGCCACGCGCTTGCTATAAATCATTACAAAAGAATAATACAATAAGTGATGATTTCGTCAATTAACAATTTGGCTTGGATTGAGTAATTCTCTCCTCCAGGCCATGTGTATGGATTGCTCACAAGTTAGTACATTTGCAAAGCCTTGATTTTGGCTTGCCTCCCCTCAGCTAGCTTCTCAATCACAGAGGGTGAGTCTTGTGGGGGGAAAGTGCATTTAGGCTGTGAACTGTGTGGCATGCAAATATGGACAGAGGATGTGACAGGACAGTTTTGAGCCAAGAAAACACTGTAAAGATTAGTCTGTTCCCGTCCTAACACCTAGTCTTACTTAACTTTCCCGAGGAACACATTGAGAAGAAATCTGGCAAATCCAGATTGTCTCCTCCTGTGTCTTATGTAGTGTCAAGAAAGTGCTAAAATAAATTGTTGATTGGTCAGCAAACACCAGACTGCATCTAACACTTTTTATATTCAATATTTTTTTTCTGACATTTTAATATACAAACTCATCAGTGCAGAATAAACTGTCATACAGATGCTTGAGTTCAGGTAAATGAATACATAAATAGAAATAGCTTTTTTAAATGATCATTTACTATTGAACCGGACGCATGCCTTGCAGCCAGCTAACTGATAGGTTTAGCAAAAGTGTCTGTGAGGCTGGGAAGACCTTGACTGGAATCTTTTTTGCTGACAATTCTTGCATAACACTGAGGGGGACAAGACTGGAAAAGATCGGAAAAACAGAACGAAGGCCTTTGCCGGTAAATGGATCGAATTTGGCAAAGGGGCAGAGACATGGGGCGTGCTTGTTTTCTCTTTTTGCCCCTTTCCTCGTGTGATGAACACTTTAGACGCAGAGAGTGGATGTGAGTCATAGTGCACGAGCAGGGCAACATCAACACATGATTTTACCTCTATGTTTTCTTTTCTTCCTGGTGAGCCCCAGCTAGTTAACACTGGGCTAGCCAGCGCCATGCTGCTTCTCAGCAGGCAGGTTCAGACCTCTGCATGCAGCTGCCTGTGAGAGAGACGGAGGCAGTGAAGGGCAAGCAAAGACCTGTTTGTGCTTTTGGCACGTCTGTGTACTGTGCAGTGGAGAGGTATGATTTCACTGCCTAGCTAGCACAGATCAGAAGAATCCAGCAGGTTAGAACGTTTCTGTAACCAACTCTCACACTGCATTTAGTTTTTCTGTGTGTGTGGCTCAGGTAACTGATTTTGTCCTTAAGTTGTCCATTGTGCTTGATGAATCATGGACTAGTTTGGAAGCTGCAGATGGTGACCAGGCCTGTTTAAGGAACAGGTCTCATCACAACAGAAGAGACTTGATGACTTCCTTTGACACAATAATCCAACCTGGATTAATAATATGGGTGTTTAGCTGGGGCCGTTGCTGATTTTGTGCAACTCATTCTTCTAAATAAGCATCCGTTTTAAGTTTAATAGCCATCCATCATTATTTCACCTGTACGCTCCTCGCTGTACATGTTTCAGCCGCACAGGTGCCGTTCTTTGTATGAAAGTCAGGAAGTAAAAAAACTGAAATATAAATAGGAACAATAATGGTCTAACTATGATATGTCAGCATAAGATTCCTTAAAATAGTCAGATTTAGTTATTACACCTAGTAAAGTTAAATGTGTTCTGACAGAGTTTTGCACTTCCATCCTTCCCCTCTTTATTTGCCCATGCAGGACATGGACTTGTTTGTCGAAGTATTCAACAAACAAACTCGGCTTTTCCTGCTATCCCCTCAAAAAGGCTGACTGAGTGAAGAGGAAAGCAGAGGAGGGTTGGGAGGTTAGAGGGTTCAGATGAAAGAGGATCACAACAACATTGTCTGATTTTAGAAGTATTTTTATAATTGCTGAGCCTATTTCGTGCAAATTTGCCCCCTGCTGGTTACATTTATTTTCGAGTTCAATGTATTTTTTTCGGGTACATTGCAATCTTGACATATGTACCATGTTCATTCAAAAGTATTTATTTTTGTATAAAAGTTAAGCCATATACACCAGACTAATTTCACATTAGCGATCATGATCTAATAATATCATGGTCTTACTTATTCTCTGTTACCTTGTTTGTGTGTTTTGTTTAAATATGTATATTTCCTAGCCATGGCCAAACAATGCAGGCCCACAATTCAATGGGTGCCTACAGTTATTTTTAAATACAAAAAAATGCAATTGGATTGACACTCACGGCGAGGATTGTAGAATATATTTTTGGTACTTGATCTATGACAATCTTTAATTGAAATGAAAACGCTGCCATGTTTGAATTGATCTCAGTTTAGAGGCCAGTCATATATATTAAACAGATACGATGCATGCATTGTGTCTCCCAGTTAGTTTAACAGTAATCTAGAAATTGGACATCGGAGCAGTGAATTGAACCATTTTCAGCTCCAAGCAAATGCGTTCCTGACCAGTTATAGATGAACAACTTTTAATGTATCCCATGTTTTGAACTCTCAATGCATCAAATCATTACATGTTTGCAAGACACTAGTTTAAAGTCCTCCTGTTTCAGTCGTTTTAATTATAAAGTGTGCCCTGGTATTCAGCTTCACTCATTAGTTGTAGTTCCCCTAGACTACTGAAAAACAACAACAGCTGGAAACAGTGTAAGCGTTTAACAGGCGGCAGTTTTGGCATGTGATTGGCCACTGATTGCCCTTGTTGTCTCTAATGTTTACTCCAGCCCAACTTTCATTTGTGGACAATAAAAAGAGAGCAGTTCCAACATGTGGTCATCAGCCAGACAACAGAAAATGTCGGGACCTCAGGCATGTTGCTTCTTGCTCGGTTAGCTTTCAATATGGTCACAGCAGGACTTTTCTTCCTTCCCATAAGCTTCACCCCCACAATTTTTCCCTGTTTGACGCCTGCAGGCTGGACTGGCAAGGCATCAAGTATGTACAAGGCACATTATAATGTGGGGATGAAGAAAGATGACACCCCGCTTGTTCATTGTCTTTATTTGCTCATTTCTATTCAGGGTCAGGCTGGAGCAGTATGTGCAAGGCAGAAAACAGGAAAACACAGCACACCGGTTAACATTGTGTCCCT